>NC_052159.1:18101227-18424844 GCF_902713615.1 Scyliorhinus canicula
CCTCAAACCGAAACCTGAAGCCTTTCTCATCCAGCATTCCCCTCACGTCATTTTCCAAGAGGTTTTTGAGAATATCTGTACACACACAGGACCGTGTGAATTATGGACAGAGGCCATTTGGTCCCGCGAACCAATCGCCACTTGATCAGGTGATGGCTGATCCAATTGTGGCCTTAACTCTACTTTCTTGCCGAGCAACACGGTGATGCGGTGGTTAGCATTGCTGCCTCACGGCGCCGAGGACCCGGGTTCGATCCCAGCTCTGGGTCACTATCTGTGTCGAGTTTGTACATCCTCCCCGTGGTTGCATGGGTTTCGCCCCACAACTCAAAGATGTAGGTGGATTGGCCACACTAAATTGCCCCTTAATTGTGGATGGGGTTCCAATCCAGCGGGTTGCTTTGTCCTGGATGGTGTCAAACCTCTCGAGTGGTTGCTACAGCTTCACTCATCTGAGCAGGTGGAGAGTATTCCATCAGACTCCTGACTTGTGCCTTGCACATTGTGGACAGGCTTTGAGGAGTCAGGAGGTGAATTACTCTGTGCAGTATTCCCAGCTTGACCTGCTCTCGTTGCTGCAGAGCAGGGTTCTCCATTCTGCCAGAGTCGGCGCGCTGTGCACCCACTGGCAACGGGATCCTCCATCCTGGCAGTTGGCCAATGGGATTTCCCGTTGGGAAACCCATGAGCGTGGGTGAGCTACCGGCAGAGCAGAGGATCATGCGGGTGGAAAATGCCACCCACAGTATTTGTTTGGGCTGTGCAGTTTATTTTCTGGCCAATGGTAACCCACAAGATGTAGATAATGACGAATTCAGTAATGGTAATGCCATTGAATGTCAAAGGAGATAGTTGGATTCTCTCTTGTTGCATATGGTCATTGCCCGACACTTGTGTCGCGCGGATGTTACCACTTACTAGCCTAAGCCCGGATATTGTCCAGATATTTTTGCATTTGGACATGGGCTGCTTCAGTATATGAAAATCATAAATGGTGTTGAACATTGTCCAATCATCAGCGAACATCTCTACTTCTGATCTTATGATGGAGGGAAGGTCATTGATGAAGCTGCTGAAGATGGTTGGGCCTAGGACACGAAACAAAAGAGCTCCTGTAATTAATTCTTGGACTGAAGTGATTGACCTCCAACAATCACAACCATCTTCCTTTGTGCCAGGTATGACTCCAACCAGCAGAGAGTTTTTCCCCTGATTTCTATTGGCTCTTGTTTCACGAGGGCACCAAACTCGGTCAAATGGTGCCTTGATGTCAAGGACGGTTAATCTCACCTCACCTCATGCTGTCAGCTTTTTCTGCCCATGCTTGGAATAATGCTGCCAATCAACAGCCTGACATAGTAATGCTGACAGAATTATACCTTCCAGACAATGTCCCAGACACCACCATCACCACCCGGGGTATGTCCTGTCCCACCGACAAATCAGACCCACCAGAGGTGGTGGCACAACATAAGAACATTAGAATTAGGAGCAGGAGTAGACCATCTGGCCCCTCGAGCCTGCTCCGCCAATCAATGAGATCATGGCTGATCTTTTGTGGACTCAGCTCCACTTTCCGGCCCGAACACCATAACCAAAAATCCCTTTTGTTCTTCAAAAAACTATCTATTTTTACCTTAAAAACATTCAATGAAGGAACCTCAACTGCTTCACTGGGCAAGGAATTCCATAGATTCACAACCCTTTGGGTGAAGAAGTTCCTCCTAAACTCAGTCCTAAATCTACTTCCCCTTATTTTGAGGCTATGTCCCCTAGTTCTGCTGTCACCCGCCAGTGGGAACAACCTGTCCGCATCTATCCTATCTATTCCCTTCATACTTTTATATGTTTCTATAAGATCCCCCCTCTCCTTCTAAATTCCAACGAGTAAGTCCCAGTCTACTCAACCTTTCCTCATAATCCAACCCCTTCAGCTCTGGGATTAACCTAGTGAATCTCCTCTGCACACCCTCCAGCGCCAGTACGTCCTTTCTCAGGTAAGGAGACCAAAACTGAACACAATACTCCAGGTGTGGCCTCACTAACACCTTATACAATTGCAGCATAACCTCCCTAGTCTTAAACTCCATCCCTCTAGCAATGAAGGACAAAACTCCATTTGCCTTCGGGATGCATTCGGGAGTTGTTTCTGGAAGGTTCTGATTTAGTCCTGGACAATGCAAGAAAGGGCAGCAATGGAAAGTGCACCAGAGATCATAGGGACACTTCTCCAAGCGCGTTGCATCCGGTCTCCACTACTGGAGACCAGGCAGGATGACCACACTGGGGGGGGCTCTTGGTGACCGGCGGCATGGCAAGGCAGTGCCATGGGGCGGGGTCTGAAAGGGTTGGGACCTTAAAGGGCGCAGTTAATTTGGCGACCCCATAGGAACATAAGAACATAGGAATTAGGAGCAGAAGTAGACAACTCAGCCCTTCGAGCCTGCTCCGCCGTTCAATCAGATCATGGCATATCTCGTCCTGGTCTCAAATCCACCTCTCCACCTGTTGCCCACATCCCTTTAACCAGTTTTTTGTCAGAAATATTTTTATTTTTTTATTTTTTTTATTTTAGATTACCCAATTATTTTTTTCCAATTAAGGGGCAATTTAGCGTGACCAATCCACCTACTCTGCACATTTTTGGGTTGTCGGGGTGAAACCCACGCAGACACGGGGAGAATGTGCAAACTCCACATGGACAGTGACCCAGAGCCGGGATCGAACCTGGGACCTCAGTGCCGTGAGGCGGTTGTGCTAATCACTAGGCCACTGTGCTGCCCTGTCAGAAATATATTGATCTCCTTCTTGAAACCATTTGATGACGGATTCCACCACACTATAGGGCAGCGAGTTCCAGAAATTCACCACCCTCTGGAAGAAGTAGTGCCTCCTCATCTCAAGTTTTAAACCTACCACCTCTCAACCTACATCCGCGACCTCTCATTCTAGATTGCCCTACAAGAGGGAACATTGGTCTACATTTACTTTAGCAATCCCTCTTAGTATTTTATATACCTCAATCAGATCCCCTCTTATCCTTCTAAACTCCAGCGAGTATAAGCACAAACTGTTTTGATCTCTCCTCACACGTCAACCCTTTCATCCCCAGAATCAATCTGGTGAATCTCCTCTGAACTGCCTCCAATGCCACCACATCCTTCCTCAAATAAGGAGATCAAAACTCACCTGGGGGTGGGGAGGTGGGTGCAGGGTGCTGGTGCCAGTGATGAGGGAGAGCTCCAATGCTAATGATGCTTGGGTTGGGGGACGGGAGATGGTTTATGCCAGCGAGGAAGGTGGGTTCACCTGATGCCGGTGATGTTGGGGGGGGAGGGGAGGGGGGGAGAGAACCTTTATCTCACTTTGAGATCGCATGCCATTTAAAAATGGCGCCCCGATCGCAGTGACGCCGGGCTTGCCGAAACATTAGGGTCCACACCTCTCAGTGCCAGTGCAAAGCTCACCCCTCCCCTCCAGAAAAATTGCAAGTTTGGGTGGATTGCGATCTGAAGACCACACTTCGAAATATTTTGGGAGAATTCTGCGCCATGTGATTTCCTGGGGATGGTGCGAAAATAGCCAAGAGGCTAGGCCAATTTGAGCATGAAAAGAAATCCAGCAAATTCCTTTCTGACCAGTCCAGGTGACCGAAACTTGCCCAGGACAGAATTCTGGCCTAATGATTCATCGCAGCAGCAGACCTTTGTATGAGGAGATCCCCTTTGCAGAGAGAATCAGGTCTCGATTTCCCATGAAGGAACTCGAATTGGAGTCCACCACAAACATGGACAACAATTTTCACAGTTCTACTTTCCACCTGGAGTCATGGAAAATTCAATTGCTTTACAAACACCTTCAATCAGCATTCAAACAATGGCTGAAGGAACTTTATGCCAACAAGCATTCATTAATTAGACCACAGGATTTCCAGGTCATTGACATTTAACCCTATAGTCATTGGGCGCGATTCTCCGCACCCGCGGAAAATCGCAAAGTCGGCCGTGAAAACGGCCGACTTTTGCGACGGCCCGACACGGCCCCGTTCCCGACGTATTCACGTCCGGGAAATGGGCTAGGAACGGGGCCGCGTAAATCACGTGCGCGATGACGCCGGAACGCGACGACGACACGAACACGCCCACGTGAGGCCGCCCGACGCCGTAAAAAGGCGCGGGCGAGCACAGAAACTGTAGGCCAGGATGTCGGAGCTGAGGAGAGCAGCCCCGCGATTCTTGGAGGCTGACGTTGAGACGCTGCTCGAATCAATCGAGCAGAGGAGGGGCATCATCTGCCCGCGTAGAGGGCATCGCCACCCTGCCAGCGAGGTGCGCCAGGCCTGGTGTGAGGTGGCTGCTGCCATCAGTGCTGTGGGGCAGACCCCTCGCTCTGCAGAGCAATGTCGGAAGAAGATGCACGACCTCACCAGGGCTGCCAGGGTAAGTGCCAAGAGGGTGCCCCTGGGTCACAACCATCCCTCCCCCCTTTACTTAATCACCCACCTCCCACCCCCGAGCCCGGGGGGTGGAGGGGGATTGGGGCAGAGTGAGTTGAGGGTGGTTCACAAAGATGTCACAGACCCAGCGCTCTGGCCCCCGTGGAGAGATGCAATGGTCTTATTACAACTTGACCCCCAAACTGTGCCAGTATCTGAACGGACTGCTGATACCTGCCATATTGTAATGATCTACCTATGCCCCCTCCCCCAACAGGACAAGACCGCTCACAACACCCGTGAGCGGAACAAGACGGGAGGGGGTTCGCCCATCCTGCACCCCCTCACCACGTTTGAGCAGAGGGCAATGGACCTTGTTGGGGGATCTGCCACCTGGGAGATCGTGCAATGCGAGGTTGGTGGAGCTGCAACAAGTGAGACAACCCTGCATGACAAACACCCCCCCTCCCCCATCCTCTGTCCCTTCCACACTCTGCCCACTGGAACACCTCCCCCATCCTTTGTTCCTTCACACCCCTGCCCACTTGGACACCTCCCCCATCCTCTGTCCCTTCACACCCTGCCCACTGGGACACCTCCCCCATCCTCTGTCCCTTCACACCCTGCCCACTTGGACACCTCCCCCATCCTCTGTCCCTTCACACACCCTGCCCATTGGGACACCTCCCCCATCCTCTGTCCCTTCACACACCCTGCCCATTGGGACACCTCCCCCACCCTCTGTCCCTTCACACCCTGCCCACTGGAACACCTCCCCCATCCTCTGTCCCTTCACACCCTGTACACTTGGACACCTCCCCCATCCTCTGTCCCTTCACACCCTGCCCACTGGAACACCTCCCCCATCCTCTGTCCCTTCACACCCTGCCCATTCGGACACCTCCCCCACCCTCTGTCCCTTCACACCCTGCCCACTGGAACACCTCCCCCATCCTCTGTCCCTTCACACCCTGCCCACTTGGACACCTCCCCCATCCTCTGTCCCTTCACACCCTGCCCACTGGAACACCTCCCCCATCCTCTGTCCCTTCACACCCTGCCCACTGGGACCGTCCAGCGCCCGGCCGAGCGTCTCTAAATAACCCGTTCCATTCTCTTCCCTAGGACGTGATGCCGAACGATCAGGGCCGTCTGCCTCCAGGCGGACACAGGCATCTGCCCCCACCTCACCCAGGGCCGCACGACAGAGGGTGCCCGATCAGCGGGGAGTCCCATCCTCCCCAACCCAATCTGTGGAGCAGGACGCCCAGAGGGCGGCGAGAGAGCAAGAGAGAGAAATGGCCCGCGAACGCCCTGCGGCCTCTCAGCGGGCCGATGACATAGAGGAGGCGTCAACCCAAGACGACCTCGAGCTTGCGGCACTGCTATCTCCCACACCATCCACCATCCCAGAGACACTCACCCCGGTTGGGCTATTTAGTGATGAGGCTCCTGGGTCACAGTCTGGGTCGCACATCACAGCTGAGCAGGTACAGCAGGTGGAGGTCGGAGCAGCCGAGGGCCCGGACTGGCGGAGGGCAGGCCAGGCCCAGCATCCAGCTGGCTCCCAGACGTTTTCCCGAGTTCCTGGAGTTTCTCAACCCACCCGCACAGCCGATGCCTCAGGAAACGCAGGGAAACAATGACGGGATGAGGGCTGTCTTCCAGACTCTGCAGACGCTGTTAGAGGAGTCGAACCGTGTCCAGGAGCAGGGAGTGGTGCCGCTCATGGCAGCAACCCAGGCCGACACCGCACGGGTGGCATCCGCAGTGGAGGCAATAGATCAGGTTATGCAAGGCGTTGGGCTTAATGTGCACACGTCATCCTCGGCCCTGGACAGGCTTGCCCTCTCACAGGCAGCAATGCGTAAGAGCCAACACGACATTGCCGGCGCGCTGCGGGCCTTGGCCGAGTCTCAGCAGGTCATGGCCCAGTCGCAGCACGCCATGGCCCAGTCGCAGCACGCCATGGCACAGTCACAGCAGTCAATGGCACAGTCCCAGCAGTCAGTCGCGGAGAGCATCAACCGCCTGACACATGTGCTGGATGGCGTCGTGCACTCACAGGTTGAGATCGCACAGTCCCTGGCGGGAATGTCTAACTCCCTGGACTCCATCTCTGCAAACCTTCGGATCCTGGTGGATACCGTTGCAGGCCTCCAGGACTGGCAGCGCCAGGTGTCGGTGGCGCGACGGGGCACCTCCCCGCTCGCACCTCTGTCCCAAAGTGAGGCCCAGGGGTCACCGGGCTCCCCGAGGGAGGAGGAGGTTTCGGGGCCCGTCCCATTAACTCCATTACGGGACGTCCCGGAATTCTCGGCCTCCCCCCGTCCCATCCCTGGTGCATCGGGTGGGCAGCAGGCAGAGCAGGGTGGCACAACGTCACCCGAGATGCCCGCAGAGCAGCCTGGCCCATCAGGGCCGGGTCGCCCCAGGAATCACTTGCCGAAGGAGAAACAAGTCGAAGGGGGCGTTTTGCAGCAGTCCTCCTCCACTCCTGCTGTATCATCTGGGGAATCACTTAGACGTAGTGGTAGGGCCCGTAAGGCAACTAAGAGAGACACACAGTAAGTTGGCACGGGTGAAGGACACAGTTTAGTTGTAGGGGCTAGGGCACCTGTAAATTATTGTTAACATTAAACGCACTGTTCCACCTTACTTGTAATACCATGTGATTGTTCCACAGCCACAGGAATCGTGATGGTGACCGAGTGTCGCTGGGGTTGACGAGCGGTGAAACTTCGGTGCCGGGTGTGCAGTACCTGCCCCTCCCCCCACCCCCTCCCACAGCTAGCCCACGCGGGCACGTGATGGAGTGTCTGTGACGAACTCAGCGGCCACCAAGGTGGATGGTTCAGCTATTGCCATGGGTCAGACTCTCTCTAATGATTCTGAGCTCACAGCTCATCGCAGAGCGAGCTGTCATCATTCCACATGGCACTGATCACACCCGCTGACACAGCCATCAATGTTGTGTCATACCGTCTGGACCCAGTGGTAAGGGTGATGTCGAAGTGGAGCAGTGTACACTGAGAGGGGGTGTGGGAGGGGGAGGGCTGTTGTGGTGGCAGTTGTGTGTTGACCCTCTGCACGACTAGCGATGCAGGCGGTGGTTTGGTGTTCAGCGGGGACGTCGCATGCGACGCGTGAACCGTGCTGCCACCAAGGCGTTGCGTGCCCACCGTCCTCGCCGGGTCCGTCGTGCCGCCTCCTGGACATCACCAGCACCTGGGTCGTGTCTGCGTGCTGCGCCCGCCACTCTGCCAGCCTCCTCCTCCCTCTCCTCCTCCTCCTCCTCTCTCTCCTCCTCCTCCTCCTCCTCCTCCTCCCTCTCCTCCTCCTCCTCCTCCTCCTCCTCTTCCTCCTCTGTGCTGGCACCACTGCCACTGGCTTCTCCCTCCACCTCCTGCAGCAGGTCATCTCCCCTCTGCATCGCGATGTTGTGCAGCGCACAGCAGACCACAACAATGCGAGCGACCTTGTCGGGCTGGTACTGCAGGGCCCCTCCGGAGCGGTCCAGGCACCTGAATCTCATCTTCAGGAGGCCAAGGCAGCGCTCCACCACACCCCTGGTTGCTGCATGGGCCCCGTTGTATCGGGTTTCCGCATTGGTCTGAGGCCTCCGTATAGGCGTCATCAGCCAAGACCTCAGCGGATAACCCCTGTCGCCTAGCAACCAGCCCCTCAGCTGGGCGGGACGTCCCTCAAACATCGCAGGGATGTACGACTGCGCCAGTATGTAGGAGACATGCATACTCCCTGGGAACCTTGCACAGACGTTCATTAACATCATGTGGGGGTCGCATACCACCTGGATATTCATGGAGTAGGTCCCCCTCCTGTTTGTGAACACGTCCCTGTCCCCTGCAGGCGGGCGCATGGGGACATGAACACAATCGATTGCCCCCTGCACCATCGGTATCCCGGCCACGCTGGCAAATCCACGAGCTCGTGAGTCTTGACTTGCTCGGTCCTCGGGAAAGGTGATGTAGATGTCCGCGATGGCATAGAGGGCGTCGGTCACATCCCGGATGCACCTGTGGACCGATGACTGGGAGATCCCGGAGAGGTCCCCGCTCGGAGACTGGAAGGAGCCGGTCGCATAGAAGTTAAGAGCGACCGTCACCTTGATGGCAACCGGGATCGCGTGTCCTCCCCCCGTTCCACGTGGGGCGAGGTGCGCCACGAGTTGACAGATGTGTATCACTGTCCCCCTACTCAGCCGGAGTCTCCTCCTGCAGGTGATGTCCATCATTGTCTGGAAAGAGACCCGGACACGGTACACCCTCGGCCTTGGTCGTCGCCTCTGGCGCCGTGGCTGTCCCCTCACTCTCTCCTCTTCCTCTTCCTCCTCCTCCTCCCCCCCCCATGCTGCTCGACGACTGGCAACTCCTCGGCCCTTCCCTCTGCTGCTGCAGCTGGCCCTGCATCCACTGCGGGTTGTGGCTGTGGATGCTGCTGCATCGCCAAATGCAGTGCTGCGGCCCCAACCACTGCGCAGAACATAGCCGTTCTGTTCACAGACATTGTGCTAACCTACAGAAGGGTGGTGGGGGGCAGAGAAACAGGACATGTTAGACAGAGGTTAGTTGACACCTCGGCAGCCGCCTGCCACGGGATACCTGTGTGTCCCGGTGGCCTGGTCGTGCTGCTGACACGCGGGCAGCCTAACCCCTGGTCACTTTCTGCATCCAACGGGCAGTTAACTACGTCCTCTTCACCGGTGCATCAGTGGCCTGTGGCCGTAAGCCACAGGACAACCAGCGGCCGTGTCCTCGTGACTGGCACGCCATGGCATGGTGGCAGACACTTTGTAACCGGGGTTGGATGACTCACTCGCTCACTCTCTCCCTACCCCCCCCCACTCCCACTCCCCCCTCCGTCTCCCACATTCCCCCCTTCAGTCTCCCCCACTCCCCCCCTCAGTCACCCCCACTCCCCCCCCTCTGTCTCCCACACTCCCCATCCGTCTCCCACACTCCCCACTCCGTCTCCCCCACTCCCCCCGTCTCCCACACTCCCCCCTCAGTCTCCCCCACTCCCCCCTCAGTCTCCCACACTCCCCCCCTCCGTCTCCACCACTCTGCCCTCCGTCTCCCACACTCCCCCTTCCGTCTCCCCCTCCGTCTCCCACACTTCCCCCCCTCCGTCTCCCACACTCCCCCTTCCGTCTCCCACTCTCCCCCCTCCGTCTCCCACACTCCCCTCCTCAATCTCCCCCACTCCCCCTCCGTCTCCCACACTCCCCCCTCAGTCTCCCCCACTCCCCCCTCCGTCTCCCCCACTCCCCCCTCAGTCTCCCCCACTGCCCCCTCCGTCTCCCCCACTCCCCCTTCCATATCCCCCACTCCCCCCTCCATCTCCCACACTCCCCCCCTCAGTCTCCCCCACTCCCCCCTCTGTCTCCCACACTCCCCCCCCCTGTCTCCCACACTCCCCATCCGTCTCCCACACTCCCCACTCCGTCTCCCCCACTCCCCCCCCGTCTCCCACACTACCCCCCTCAGTCTCCCCCACTCCCCCCTCAGTCTCCCACACTCCCCCCCTCCGTCTCCACAACTCTGCCCTCCGTCTCCCACACTCCCCCTTCCGTCTCCCCCTCCGTCTCCCACACTCCCCCCCTCCGTCTCCCACACTCCCCCCTCCGTCTCCCACACTGCCCCCCTCAGTCTCCCCCACTCCCCCCTCCGTCTCCCCCACTCCCCCCTCAGTCTCCCCACTCCCCCCTCCATCTCCCCCACTCCCCCTTCCGTATCCCCCACTCCCCCCTCCATCTCCCACACTCCCCCCTCAGTCTCCCCCACTCCCCCCTCCGTCTCCCCCACTCCCCCTTCCGTCTCCCCCACTCCCCCCTCCGTCTCCCCCACTCCCCCCCTCCGTCTCCCCCACTCCCCCCCTCCGTCTCCCACACTCCCCCCCCCCTCAGTCTCCCCCACTCCCCCCTCCGTCTCCCCCACTCCCCCCCTCAGTCTCTCACACTCCCCCCCTCCGTCTCCCACATCCCCCCCTCAATCTCTCCCACTCCCCCCCACCCCGCTCTGGACCCCCCTCCCGTTCTCGGGGATGCCTTCCCCCCATTGTGGCCAGACTCCAGCAGTGCGCTGAGTTGTGCGCTGAGCGGTGCGCTCACCTCCTCGAAGCTCTCGTCATCCAGCACGACTGGTTGACGAACTTCAAAAGCAGGTGTGTTGGCCAGCGTGAAAACATGGCGTGATGACGTCGGGACTTCGGCCCATCCGGGCCGGAGAATAGCGGGGGGCCAATAAGTCGGGCTTCTGGTCGTGTCAGGGGGTCTTTCAAGGCCTTTGCCGGGAATGCTGACGTGTAGTTTGTGCGGGGTTCGGAGAATAGCGGGATGGCGTCGGACCGGTGTCGCCGTGAAAATCTGCGCAGCCCGCTATTCTCCGAACCGGTGTGAGAGCGGAGAATCGCCCCCATTATATTTTTTGACTGAGCCTGTTCTTTGTCTGGTTTCATTTTCTTTTTCACAGCAGAAACCACTTAGCTCCTTTTGATGTGGTGAGGAGGTGTCAATCATCACAAGAGTGTTTATAAACATTGTGGCTCGCGTCAAAACAGGGTAATGGAGATGAAGGGAAAGATCAATGAACAATCCACCAAGCAGCTGTCCGTGATCACTAAAACTTGATCACAGTCGAGTGAAAGTTTTCTCTCATCGAAATTGAAAGGGAGTTTTGCATTTCAAAGTTGTTAAGGGATTTGAAGCCCTTTCAAGTGTTCCGGGCTTCTGGGGAAGCCTTTGACACTTGTAACAGCTGCTGCTGCTGCTATTGACTTTTGTCTGGGGCAGAAGATGTTCGGAACGGGTAAGTGAAAATGCAACTGTACTGCCTGGATTGTTCTTTAGTTTTTAGGCCGGGGTAACTAATGGGGAAGTTCTGATGCAGGGGAGTCTGATAGGAATGACTGATGGGAATGACGAATGGGAATGACTGATGGGGATCTCTTATGGGGGTCTCTGATGTGGGGGGGGGGGGTGGTGACGTCGGGTCACCCTCATGCATGGGTACAGTAGGGTGAGTGACCCGTTATTCCCATAGTGGGGTGTGGGGGTGATGGATTAATGTTGCCTTCTGCTGGACCTCAGATTGGACCGCCCACTCGGTACCAGGATTCTCCTGGACTAATTCTGTCGGCAACAGCCTGACATAGTCACACTCACGGAATCACACCATACAGACAATGTCCCAGACACCGCCATCACCCTGGGTATGTCCAGTCCCACCGACAAGTCACACCTGGGCCACGCTCCCAGTGCCAGCAGAGACCAGTCCTAATTCTCCGCAGGGGGGAGCACGTAGGCTCCAGAACAGAGAATCCAGGCTGTTATATTTCTTTGCTGCCGCAAGGTGATAAGGTAAGGAGGTGTCCACACTCTGGATTCATGATGAGAGGTTTATCGGGAGATGTTGCTCCAATCAAAGATGGTGATCTGTCCAAAGCCCGCGCAAACGTTCGGCTGACTCATGTGGTGCATAACCAGCAGGAACGTATCCCCAGATCCTTAACAAAACACGCACATAGAATTCTCAATCAGATTGCAATTTATTATTTTATATCTTGTAATACAGCAGCAAATTTCCGTCTGGGTTCAGGAAAAGGGAAAAGATGATTATTACCGCGACGCTCCATTCAAGTGCTACTTGAATATTTCAACACTTTTCATCTCGGCTACAATGAAAATTAATGAACATCCCTCAGGTATCAACATGTGGACCTCAGCCATTGAAACATCCCCAATCTCAGTGACACAATTGAGTTGCGTCTTTTCCTGCTTCACAGTGTAAGAAGCTTTCCACACTCGCAAGCAGTGCCTGTCGAGGCTGCTGGTAATCCAGGCAAAGGTTTCTAACTTCAGCAAGGTGAGGAAAACACAGGTTCAAGCAAGCACTAAGCCTTTCAAAATGTGCTCCCAGAAACATGTACTGACAAAACACAATTTCTGAAAGAAAGACTGACACTTTTCTCAACCTCAGGGTTCCTCAAAGTTCCAGTCAGCCAAATTCAGTTATTCCAGTCAGGCAGGAAACATGTCCAGGTATCTGAATACAGCAAGATTCCCCTATGCTGTAACGGCACCATTAACATAATTCTCTGGTGCCCTAGTCGCGTAGGGCCGCTGTAGGCTTTCTGAGGGGTCATCCCAGATCACGGCCAGGGAGCAATTTTGCAAGATCTCCATAACGGACACCTGAGGGTCACTAAAATGAAGATGTTGACCCAAATCTACGTGTGGCGGCCCGGCATAGACGCGGATATCGAGACGTTGGCAAGATGCCAAGAGCAACAAGTGCTCCCCCTGGCAGCTCCACTTCACCCGTGGGAATGGGCCGGCCGGCCATGGGCCCACCTACATGTAGATTTTGTGGGGCCTTTGACAGGGGTCAATGTCCTTAATTATAGAGATGCGCTTTCCAAATGGATGGATGGGCAGCGGGTGGCAATGACTCCATTGTGTACTACCATGGAGCTGCTCAGGCAAACATTCAGTGTTCACGGACTCCTGGAGGTACTTGTATCAGACAATGGCACCGCGTTTACAAGTTCTGTGTTTGCAGATTTTCTGAAACAAAATGGGGTCCATCATGTCGGCAGGGCAGTACGGTGGTTGGCACTGTAGCTTCACAGCACCAGGGTCCCCGGTTCGATTCCCGACTTGGGCCACTGTCTGTGCAGAGTCTGCACATTCTCCCCGTGTTTGCGTGGGTTTCCTCCGGGTGCTCCGGTTTCCTCCCACAGTCCAAAGATGGGCAGGTTAGGTGGATTGGCGATGATAAATTGTCCTAATAGTCCAAAATGGTTAGGTGGGGTTGCTGGGTTACAGGGATAGGATGTGTGGGTTTAAGTAGAGTGCTCTTTCTAAGGGCCGGTGCAGACACGATGGGCCGATTGGCCACCTTCTGCACTGTAAATTCTATGACATCCATACCGCACCTTATCACCCGTCCTCAGATGGGTAGGTGGAACGTGCCGTAAAGACTTTCAAACTTGGGAAACTGGCCTTGGGTTCCCCAGAAATCCACCTCGCCCAGTTCCTGTTGTACTATAGAACCACGCCGCACTCTCCACCGCGTTGACGTCCGCGGATACTTTGATGGGACGTCGCTTGCGCACACGATTGAGCCTCATTTCGCTGGACGTCGGGGATATGATCTGTGACCAGCAGGAACAAGCCAGCCCCATTGGGAAATTTGTTGCAGGCGACGCTGTTTACATCCAGAATTTTGCAGGCGGGGCGTTATGGATTCTGGGAATGATAATAAAACGGTCCGGGCCGGTCTCCTACGCGGTGCGATACGCAGTGAAGACACCAACCGCCATGTGGACCATCTCCAAAGCCGTGTGGAACAGGTGCCCGAGGACCAACCAAGGCTACCAAGACCCGTGGTGCCCTTATCTCCGTAACAGCTGCCGGTAATGCCCTGTGGGGAGGCTGAACATTGTGACTCTGAAATGCAGGAAGTTGACCAGTCCAACCAGGAATCGGACATGGAGATTTTGCCCGTGGAAGTCGACGCAGGTCCAGGGATGACTGCCGAGTAAGGGGCGGCGGAACCGGCCAGACATTCGACCAGGAAGCAACACTCCACGGTCCATTACGCAGCTCCGGGCCTGGAATGGTGGGCGTTGGCTAGGCAATCCCAGGTGAAGAGGACAAAGGATTTCCCCCCTCCCATCAAAACGTATCGGACTAGGGGAGTAGCAGAGGGGTGTTATAACCCTACGGGAGGCCCCGCGATCTGCAACCTCAGAGTCCCTGTGGTATCACCTAAGTACGATCTACCCAGATGAGGGTGGGGTGCCAGGGCAACCCCCTGTTTTCCGAGGACTGCTGGGGCATAAATATCCCGGCCCAGGTGTGGGCTGGTCGTGGGAGACCCTTCAGGGAGCAGGAGGTGCAAATGGTAAATCAAAGAAATCAAAACGTTTCTGCAGTCATCGCTTCCGAGTGGTTGCTTGCCTGAGACTTTACACTTTTATTAGCAAATTTGACGAAAATATACATCCAAGTCTCCAATATAGATTGTAACAATTTGAGGAGCCAGCATTAATCACTGTGACAACTCACCAGTTATAGTTTGCCAACATAAAAATGATACATTTATCCTGACTCTCTGTTGTCTATTAGTTAGCTAATCCTCTATCTTTGCTGCTATTTCATCCCCAATATCATGAGTATTAATTTTGTGCAGAAACTTTTCTGGTTTTTTTTCTCTATTCATGCATGGGATGTGGGCATCTCTGGCTGCGACAGCATTTATTGCTCATCCCCGAGGGTATTTAAGAACCGTACACATTGCTGTGGGTCTGGAGTCATACGTACGGGGAGGTGGTGGCTTGGTGGTATTGCCACTGGACTAGTAATCCAGAGACCCGGAGTAATGTTCGAGGGGTCCCAGGTTAATCACGCCACTTCAGATGGTGAAATTTGAATTCAATAAAAAACTGGAATTAAAAAAGTCAAATGATGACCATGAAACCATTGTTGATTGTCTTAAAAACCCAACTGGTTCACTAATGTCCTTTGGGGAAGGAAATTTGCCATACTTACCCAGTCTGGCCTCTGTCTGACTCCAGATCCACAGCAATTTGGTTGAATTTAAATTGCCCCCTCAAGGGCAATTAGGGATGGGCAATAAATGCTGTCCAACCTGCGATGCCCATGTCCTATGAACGGCAATACCACTTCGCCCAATGTGGCACCTTATCAGATGCCTTTTGAAAATCCAAATACATTATATCTACTGGTTCCTCTTTATCCATCATGCTTAGTGCATGCTCACAGAATCCTGATAAATTTCTCAAACACACCCTCCTATCTGGCTCACTCAGCTAAATCGCTGGCTTTTAATGCAGACCAAGCAGGCTAGCAACACGGTTCGATTTCCGTACTAGCCTCCCCGGACAGGCGCCGGAATGTGGCGACTAGGGGCTTTTCACAGTAACTTCATTGAAGCCTACTCGTGACAATAAGTGATTTTCATTTCATCTCTGATCACAGGCCAGATCCTGCCTCCTGGGATTCATTGACGGAAGCTCATTATTGCAGCATTAATTTAACCCTAATTGTTTTCTACCTCTTTTGTATCAAGCAGTACCGGTTGCCGCCAGCTCTGTGAACTCCTGCACTCACCAAAATCTCTTGTGCTCAGATGAAGTCATTCATTCATTCTTTGTTTTGCTTACCCTGATTGGAAATTTTAATTTCTCAACTCTTAATTTAAACCAATGACCTCACTTGGAAAAGAAAATGCTCACCGACCGATTACTTCCTTACTTTCCTTTGACATCATGGGCTGGATTCACCCCCTGCAGCGCCGGCCCTAGGGTTGCTGGCGCCCCGGGCAAGCTGAACTTCGGCGCCCTTCGGGGGGGGGCCCGGAGTGACCACCGGCGAGCCTGGATCCATCTGCCATGTTTGTGCGGGGCGGCCTGAGGGAGGGCGACCACCGCGCATGCGCTGGTTGGCACCGGCCCAACTGCGCATGCGCGGGACCCGCACCCCTTGATGGCGCCCCCTAGCACATGGCGCCCCGGGCGACTGCCCGAGTTGCCGGTACCTTGAGCCGGCCCTGCCCCCTGCCGTGTGTTTCGCAGCTGCGTGCCATTGGCTGGCAGTGGGATTCTACACTCCTCCCGCTTGCCAATGGGATTTCCCATTGAAGCCACCAAATGCCGCTGGGAAAACCGTGGGGTGGGGGTGCGCTGCCGGCGGGAAAGGCCGGAGAATTCTGGCCCAGATTTGAATTTAAACTCTTTCTTCCAAGTGTCTCCTCTTGAAGGAACTGCCTTGCCGTTCTTCAAATGGCACAATGGAATCCTTAACATCTGGCTAACAGTTTGAAAGATGGCGCCTGCAACAGCGCTGCGCTCACTCAGCGCAGCGCTGTTGCAGGCGCTAAGGCGCTAAGATTACTAAGGTATCTCACGCTCGTCGGACACGGAATGTTGCCACTGGGCCAGGCAAACAGCGATGCATTCCACCCTGGTGTCTCAAAGTACAATGTTTGCTCCAGATACAAGCCTGCTGAACCACACACATTTGGGTGATCACCCAAAAGGGGCAAATTGTGCCTTTTAGCCTCTGGGTTATGCAGCACAGAAAGCAAAAGGCAACTCACTATCTGTGCATTGATAGCAGAGAGGAATTTCTAATCAGGGAAATCAAATTTTAAAAGCATTCAATACAGCCTAATTAATTCACACTTACAAATAAAGTAAACACACCTCTATTATAATTATACTTAAAAGTTCTGATAGATATTCTGTTATAGAAAAAGCCTTCTTATGATGAACTTAGGAATTTCAGGTGTATTGTATTACAGATATTTGGTGCAGTAAGGGTTAAAAGCCTGGGTTAAAGTGTGTGTGACTGCTGCAGTCACGTTTTAAAACAAATCCTTGTCCGGAAGGTTGGGAACCAGGGGTGCGATTAAAGCATTGTAAAAAGCTTGGGCTAACGGAATGCTAGTTTGATTAAGGGGATTCCCCGTGGAGTTAATTAGATTTCAGCGCGGTAATTGCTGGGTGGAACTAAGGTATCAGGCGTTCAGTTCTGATCTGAATGAAGCTGTGTCCAGAAGTGAAGCAGTTGTGCTCTCATTGCAGTTCAGTTAAAAGAGATTAACAGCCTTCAAAGCAGTGAAGACTTGTCTGAGAATAAGGGAAGCTGAAACCAGCTGAGAAGCATCTTCTGAAGAAATGCAACCAAAATTTCTGCATGGGTCTGACAGGATTCAGGTCTTTTCTTTAAAGCAGTGGCACAAGATCTTTCTTTCTCAAAGAACGCCTCTGTAAAGCAAGTATTCCTCTATGCCAGTGGTAGTTAAAGTGGATGGAGAGCTGAAATGGGTTTCTTTCTTCTTATTCAAGTGGGAACAAAGAGAGCATGTTAAAGATTTTAATTCTGTGCGAGTAAATAAAGTTTGCTTTAAAATAGCATATCCCTGTCTCTTCATGCAATCACTTCCTGGAGCGATGTATCCTTCCCGCACAGTCTTACAAAATTACAATAATATATTGAGGTTTTGCTCCAGTGTCCTAGTCATTGTTGGGGGTCTGGTCTGAGAGCGCAATATTCTGGATTCTGGCTGGGGTTAACGATTCAATGATCTGAAATTTCTTGTCTGCTTTAAGATGTAAAAATCTCGTCGTCAACAGCAACTGCAATGCATTCCTCAGGCACTTTGGTCTTGAATTGCTTGGCATTGATCCATTCCTATTCAAAGCAAAAACAACATTGTTACTTATTTGTGCTGAGGCACATGCTCGATCCAAATAGTTAGCAGTTATCCGTTACAGTGGATCAACCCATATAGTTGCAACTTGACAGTTTTGATGCAACTGGTAATTTTGTCACGCCTGAAATCAGGGGACCCTTCACCCACTCCCCAATTTCCTAACTAGTAAAACGTTACGGAGAGGCTGATGGGCGAGGGGGAAGTTGTCTTGGGTCCCATGTAAACCTCATTGCTGCTTTATCCACTACTCAAAACTTCTCTTTGAGTGGGGGCCTGGGGGTGGGAGGGGGGGGGGGGGGGGGGGGCAGTGTGCCAGAGAATTAATATGCGTGCCATGATGGGCGTACAGCAGCACCTTCAGAAATCGAGCTGGCATGTAACTAATTTACCATCAGGGACGGCACGGTAGCACAGTGCAATTTTTAATTCATGGTTTTTAAAGCAACACAACAGCTTGCAGTGTAGCTGGGTGTGCAGACCAGTGGACAGAAGGGTGGAAACACATTGCTGTGGAAATGATGGCACCCAAAATTCTCGTTAGTAAATGCAAAGGAAAATGGCCCAGTTTGAATGTTGCTTGTTTGCTGACTGAACCATTTGGTGTCGCAATGCATGGCCATGGGTGAACCAGCCATTGATGTTTAACCTCCCTCAAACTCCTACTATGGAACAGAGAAATAGGCGGCATGGTAGCACAGTGGTTAGCACTGTTTCTTCACAGTGCCAAGAACCCGGTTTGGGTCACTGTCTGTGCGGAGCCTGCACGTTCTCCCCGTGTCTGCGAGGGTTTCCTCTGGGTGCTCCGGTTTCCTCCCACAAGTCCCGAAAGACGTGCTGTTAGGTGAATTGGACTTTCTGAATTCTCCCTCTGTGGAGCCGGAATGTGGCGACTAGGGGCTTTTCGCAGTAACTTCATTGCAGTGTTAATGTAAGCCTACTTCTGACACTAATAAAAATTCATCTTCTTCTTATTATTATTATTATTATTATTTGTGGGAGGCATGAGGCACAGTGGTTAGCACTGCAGGCTACGGGGCTGAGGACCTGGGTTCAAATCCCGGCTCTGGGTCACAGTCCGTGTGGAGTTTGCACACTTTCCCAGTGTCTGCGTGGGTTTCACCCCCACAAACCGAAGATGTGTAGGTTAGGTGGATTGGCCACGCTAAATTGCCTGAGCAATGTTAGATTCAAGAGACGGGTTAAGCGCTGCTGTACAAGCATTGTTCCATAGTAGGAGTTTGAGTGAGGTTAAACGGGCAGCACGGTAGCATTGTGGATAGCACAATCGCTTCACAGCTCCAGGGTCCCAGGTTCGATTCCGGCTTGGGTCACTGTCTGTGTGGAGTCTGCACATCCTCCCCGTGTGTGCGTGGGTTTCCTCCGGGTGCTCCGGTTTCCTCCCACAGTCCAAAGATGTACAGGTTAGGTGGATTGGCCATGAGAAATTGCCCTTAGTGTCCAAAATTGCCCTTAGTGTTGGGTGGGGTTACTGAGTTATGGGGATAGGGTGGAGGTGTTGACCTTGGGTAGGGAGTAGGGTGCTCTTTCCCAGAGCCGGTGCAGACTCGATGGGCCAAATGGCCTCCTTCTGCACTGTAAATTCTATGTATCTATGTATCTATGTAAACACCAATGGCTGGTTCATCCATTTTCAAAATACTTGAATGAATAGAGTTTGAGTCAGAGGTGATAATAACTGGCAAAGGAGCCAACTAACAAGGATCCGCCCCATTACAAAGCAGAGGAAACACAGGGCCTGACTATAATAAGCATTGGTAGACTTTAACCTAACGTCATCACCCACAGTCAACAATGGGTCACTTTCTTAATAATTCATTTGCAATATAACGCTGAGAATAAGCCACGGCTCCAACAGAAACATTGCTAAGCCGAGTGGCCCAGCAGCTAAAAATGACAGGCCAGCAACTTCATCTGGGGGGAGTCCTTGGGTAACCATGGCCTGCGGGCATGGTGGTCAACTTTCCCAGCTGCTATTGCCAGGGCCTGCGTCGTCTCCATCGCTGCCCTGTGTTATCAGAATGCCCATCCAACATCTGCCAATGCATGGGCCACAGTTCCAAGCCATTGTCCTCACTGCAACTTCCAACTTCCACACCAAGGGGATCTATCCTCCTCAGAATCAAACCAAAAACAGAAAATGCTCAGCACGTCTCGCAGTGTCGATCTGAGATGTTAACTCAGTTCGTCTCGCCGCAGGTGCTGCCTTACCGGCATCGCTGTTTTTATTTCAGATTTCCAACCTCTGTGGAATTCTGCTTCTGCCTGAAGCCTGCAAGCCCAGCATCCGACCTGACCTTGAGCTGACCTGCTGTCCGCGCACAGGGGTCGGCTTATTTCCAACTCGGTAACATTGCCCGCGTGAAAGAACCTCTTTCTACATTTAAGACACTATGTAAATGCATGTCGCTCCGCATTCAATCTGCAATCTTCAATCCATTATTGCAAATAGTTACCTGAAAATCTCCATTGTGATTGTCAATTAGACCTTTGAACCTATTTTTGGGATCAGGGATTGGTTGACACAAGTTTTCCAATAAAATGTACCTAGGAAGAATAAATATATTCAATGAGAAGAATTTAGTCAAAAGATTGTTTGCATCAATTCTCCATCTCGAGAGATGTATAGCTGAGACACACCACTCTCAGAGATCATTACTAATTTGGTAAAGGTGTAAAAATTGGAGAACAACACAGCTGTCCTGAGGGAAAATTAAAGAATTTTAGTTTCTCGGCAGCTCTCGGAGTGTCACCAGGAGGGCTGGCCTCCAGTGCTGTAAGAAGGTCAACGTTGGCACAGACCCCTGGCACCGGCCCTACCCTCCCCCCACATCCACGAGCATGCACCTGGCACTGCCCCCACCTATCTGTGGGGGGTCACCCCCCCCCCCCCCCCTCCCTTGCCTCTCATGAGCACAACTCGAAGGGGAGGTCCAGGGAGACCATCATATTTGCAGCACAGCTGTCATCCCCACTCTCCACCAGTGCAGAGATGCACACCTCAGTGGTGGTCAGGCTTCCGGGGCACAATCTGGGTGAGCACCACACAGTTGCAGATGCACATCTGGTCGAGGCAGGAATGCCCAGGTGAGACAGCAGTCGCAGGGCTGTTGGATCCCAGGACCCAGCTGAGTCCCAGCCAGAGGCTGAGCCTCTGGACCAGGCTATCCCGGAGCTGATGCAGACCATTGAGATTCAGAGGGGGATGTCAGCAACACTCCAGCAGGCCCATAACAGATTGGAAGAGTCCCAGAAGCTACAGGCGCAAGAGATGGCGCTGGCAATGCGTGGTACCGAGGCCAACACAGCTAGGGTGGCGACCGCAGTGGAGTGCCTGGTGCACCACATCGGCAGCATGAATGGTGGTGTCCAAGGTGTGGTTCAGTCAGGGAAAGCCATGGTTGAGCGCCTTGACAGCATGTCCCAGTCACCGGGAGACGTGTCCCAGTCCCAGGTGGACCTTGACGCGGTGCTGCAGAGCATGTCCCAGTCTCAGGTTGGGCATACCCGAGGCCCTCCAGAGCATGTCACGGCTGCTGGGGTAGTTGTGCATAGCATGTCCTGGTCGCTGAGGGGCGTGGCCCAGTCGCAGATAGGCATTGCTGGGGAGCTCCAGTGCATGTTCCGGTCACTGAGGAGCGGACACACCTCACCACAACGGCACAGCATAGAATGCTAAGCAGGTAGAGGATCGCTGAGAGGGCATGGGGGAAAGGAGCTGGGGATAAAGGAGAGGGTGCAATGAGGGATGGGAGGATTTGGGAGAGGGGTTTGGAGAGTGGGGCGGAGTGGGGGGGAATGTCAGATGAGGTTACGTCCTATGTGAAGGAGGCAAGGATGAGGGCCTCCCTGGCCCTCTGGGCTTGCTGGAGCCTCACCTTTGCCACCTATCCTTCATCCTCCTGGTCCTGCAGGCTCTCCTCAGGCTCATCCTCCAGCCCCTCCTGGTCCGGCACCTCCTCGTCCTCCACCTCCAGTGATCTTCCGGGGGGTGTACAGCAGTTGCCACCAGGTCGGTCAAGGCACCGTAACCGAATTTTGAGGAGTCCGATGCTCCACTCAAGACCGGGTGGCCGCATGGGCCTCATTGTATCGGATCTCCGCATCGGACACCGGCCTCCATACTGGCATCATTAGCCAGGCCCTCAGCGGGTACCCCTTATCAACGAAGAACCAGCCGGCCATCCGAGGATGATTATTGGTTTCTCATCACGCTACGGCAGGGTCCTGATTTTGTGCTGGTTAGATTGCAAACCAATCAGCGCCCGGCCCGGTTGTCGTTTTTGACCTTTCCCGCGATCTAACGGCCTCGTCGTACTCTCGCTAAAGAGCAACACGGGCATTAAATCACGCCCAACATTTCAGGTCGATGGCCTGTCGTCAGAACATTTAGAAAGTCCTGTCCATTTAGCTCTCAACATCTGAGTTGTGGGCAGCACGGTGGCCTAGTGGTTAGCACAACCGCCTCACGGCGCTGAGGTCCCAGGTTCGATCCCGGCTCTGGGTCACTGTCCGTGTGGAGTTTGCACATTCTCCCCGTGTCTGCGTGGGTTTCGCCCCCACAACCCAAAAATGTGCAGAGTAGGTGGATTGGCCACGCTAAATTGCCCATTAATAGAAAAAATAATTGGCTAATCTAAATTTTTTAAAAAACATCTGAGTTGTTAGTCCTGTGCCATAAGCATCACAATGCAGTCCCCTCATGAGTGTAACAAACCAGTCAGGATACTCTTACCTTCTGCAGATGAATAGGAAGAGCACCACCAGCACACCAGAAATGATCAGTGTAATCACGATTGGCAAAGTCCAATCCTTAAATACAGCAGGCTCTGCAAGCAACAAGACAAAACCAGATTACAGATTGGCACAAGATACTGGCATGTTTACTCACAAAGTGCAGACAACTGGAGGCAGGGCGGACTCGAATACCTCGGACGGATTTATGACAGGATAACAAATCAAACCTTGCAAGTATTTCTTACTATTTCTCACAATAATTGTGAGAAATAATTGGTAATTATTTACCAATTATGTCGGGCAATAATTTTGTACAGTGGGATTTGGCTCTAAAACAGAAACCGCCGGATAAACTCAGGTTGGGCAGCATCTGTGGAGAGATAAACAGAGTTGCCGTTTCGGGTCCATGTGACCCTTTGACAGAACTGGTACAGGAAGCCGAGAGTAGGCATAAATGGGTCTTTTTGAGGTTGGCAGCATGAGTGTTGCAGGGAATGATGCAGGGACCTCGACTGTTTACAATTTATAAAATGTCTTGATAACTGATCACGGGACTGAAGAGGTGATTTTAAAAATACTTTTGTGGGGAAATGTGGCAGTCGCGAGCAAGGACACCATTTGTTGCCCATCCCTTATTTCCCAGACTAGAAATAATGGAATGGTTGGGATGTATTCTGAGGAAGAAGTGGACAGTCCAGGATTGTATCCACTGGAGTTTGGAAGAGTGAGAAGTGCTTCGATTGAAAGATGAAGGGTGGAATTTAACGGTTGGCATGCACGATCGACGGGCAGAATCGGAAGCGGCCGATAATCCTGTTCCTGCCGCGACATTAGGCTCACTCAGCGTGAGTCGCGGCCACATTTGGTGAGCGGGATGGGCTCATGTGTCCAATGGTGAACTTTAAAAGCGGAGTCCACAGGGCACGGAATATTCCCTGTCAGCATTGTCCCCGAACTCTGGTGGAAGCGGGAATGGAAATGGGGGACATTCCGATGCTGATGGATGGGACAAGGATGTCATCCCGCTTCGCCAAGAAGGCATGAAGTGAGGTGGCAGCCGAGGTCAGCGGCGATGACCTTGTCCAGGGGAGCCTGTATTCAGTGGCGGAAAAGGTTCAATGATATTCTGCACTGGCCCATGGGTAAGTACTGAGTGGGCATTCTGCTGAATGGGGCACCGAGAAGGGTGGCCATCAGTGGTTGCGTGGGTTTCAGGTGGTCTCAGAGCACACGTGTACCACTGCGTCCCAAGGCTGGAGAGATGAAACAACAGCCTTTAGTCCATCAAGGTTCGGGTGTCCAAAGGAGTGGTTACATTCTCAATCCTATCGGGAGTGTTTTACATTGGGTGAGCCTGGTGTAACGTTGGTGAAGGCTCCAATGGAGCGCTACGCTGACTTGCAAGAGAAAGGAAGCTGCGACAATCGGGAGTGATCTGCACCTGGTGATAGGTACCCAAGGTACGGCGTAAAGCTGTTAAATGATATTTAAGGGCAGCACGGTGGCACAGTGGTTAGCACTGCTGCCTCACGGTGCCGAGGACCCGGGTTTGATCCCGGCTCCGGTTCGCTCTCCGTGCGGAGTTTATACATTCTTCCCCTGTCTGCGTGGGTCTCACCCCCATAACCCAAAGATGTGCAGGGTAGGTGGCTTGGTCATGCTAAATTACCCCTTAATTGGAAAAAAATATTTACATAATTTAAATTAATGGATATCGGGGTTATGCCCAGAGTCACCAGTGGCGGGTGGAGGGGAACATCTCATTCTGACATTTTCCTGGCGCAAATCCTGTTATGGCCCTCTCGGGAGTGTTAATGGCCACAGAGAGAGCCCCAGAAAATCGTGTCTAATATGTAATGCTGTCAACCATGCGATAAAGAGACTGTCCTTTCGAGTTCCAAGAAAGGAAAACTACTGTCTTCTGTTCCAACTCTATTTCTGGTTCCATGAATACGGTGATGAATATCAATCAAGGATTTTGTGCGGTGCAAATTTGGGTCATTTGGGTTGACACAGATGCTGGGCAGGATTCTCCGTCCTGCTGCACTCGTTTTCTGGTGTGGCGCTCCCCCGCCGACAGCAGGATCATCCGTCCCGGCAGCCGGCCAATGGGGTTTCCCATTGTGGGCACCCCCATGCCGTTGGGAAATCCGTGGGCGTGAGTGAACTGCCGGCGAAGTGGAGAATCCAGCCCCTCAGCTCTCAAGACAGAGGATTTTTGGTGTCTGGGTGAAATACAAAATCTATTTCTTTTCACTTGTTGTTAAAATATTGAAAAGTAAAAAAGTAATATGCTGAGTGGGCATCATGCTGTGAACTGAGGCAGATGTCAGGCTATCTCCTGGCAGTGGGGAGGGGACTGTTGGTTCACGGCCTAATGGATTTGGGAGCTCTGCCACCATTTTGTTTCACTCAAACTACTGTGACCTGTTGTAAAATGGCTCACTCCCACGTGCCACCTTTTCAGTTTTAACTTCCCCCAAAAAACCTGTGCCTTTCTCTGAATTCTCTGTACTGCAGTAACCCCTACATTTGGCCAAAACAGAGAGCCTATTTAAAAACTGTTCATATTTCGTAGGCTGCCTTGGGAATTTTTGCTGCACGTAATGTTGGACACATCAGTCCCTGGGGAAAAAAACAGGCTGGGAGTGATGGCAATAAAATGTTGATTCTGAACAGATGTCAAATTAAGGTGAAGAGCAAAAGGAAGACGCAGACGAGAGAATCTTAACGTAGTTGCCCACCAATCTTGACAGGGAGAGGCCCGGTCGTGGGTGCGAAACCCATGTGGTTTCTCGAGCACAGAGGACAAGGGAAACTCGAGACGTCCTCCTCGGTGTTCTGCTTGGTGTTATGACCCCAGTCGAGGAGGAGGGTTGAAGATCAAAGACGCTTATTGACTGGAACTCGGATACATGTTGGTGGTGGGTAACCAGCTTGAGGGATGGGAGGTCAAATTGCTCATCATGGATGTCGCGCCGACCCATTTGAAAATTCAACCCCAGATGCAAAACCGTATTTTGACAGGTTATATATATTCTTACCAATATTGACAGCCTGGCTCCAGTCACTCCAGATAGCATCGGGCAAGTAATTGTTAATTTTTGCCCTCACTCTTACAGAGTATCTTTTATTCCAATTTTCAATGCTCCACTTGGTCGATTCTACATCTTTAATCTAAACCAATATCATAATAATTAGAACACCAAGACCACAACATGCATAAGTACAACGGAAAGTGGATAATTCCTTTGCAAAATAAACATTATTTAATGAAGAAATAATAAAAGTGAAGCGACTCGAGAAACAGAATACTGAGGGTCTGGGAATCTGTGGCAGACCTGAATTAAAGCCCATTGGATGGCACGTTTCATCAGATGCTTCTCAACGCCTGCAGCTCCGAGAAATATCCTCGCTATTCAACGGAATTTTGCCACTTTCTTTGGCCTTGGGGAGGTTTTCTCCGCCGAGGCTGCACTTAGAGTGATTACGTGCTGGAGAGCTAACCTTCGCCAGGAGAAAGGTTCCTCGCAGATTGGGCGCCATTTTGGAAAGCTTTCCCAATCCTCCCCCCCGCTCCCTGTTTTTACGACTGGTTGCATCATGTTAAGCTTCCTAACATGTGGTGACCGGTCATGGCCTAGTTTTAGAACATAGAACATTACAGCGCAATACAGGCCCTTCGGCCCTCGATGTTGTGCCGACCTGTGAAGCCAATCTAAAGCCCATCTACACTATTCCATTATCATCCATATGTTTATCCAATGGCAATTTAAATGCCCTTAATGTTGGCGAGTTCACTAGTGTTGCAGGCAGGGCATTCCACGCCCTTACTACTCTGAGTAAAGAACCTACCTCTGACATCTGTCCTATTTCTATCTCCCCTCAATTTAAAGTATGTCCCCCTCGTGCTAGCCATCACCATTCGAGGAAAAAGGCTCTCACTGTCCACCCTATCTAATCCTCTGATCATATTTTGTGCCTCAAGCTGTACAATCTTTTGCCCCTCCTTCGCTTCACTTGGGCTTTCCTTTACCGCTTTAACAAACCCCACTGTCTTATCCTGTTTTACCACATCAGCCTTCCCAGTGCTTTTCTTCAACCACCACTGTGACTTTACATGGCCGAGTTTATTACAGTGAAAACATTTCTTTTCATTTCTTTTCCACCCGCCTGGATTTCTTTTTTTAATCTGAGGGACACTCTCCTTATTATCTCCCATCAGACCACCTTTACCTTTACCACGTGAGTATTTCTCATGACCCAGTTTCTATCCCTCACAGGCTGAAACTGATGTCGGAAACCAAGCTTTGATTTATGAACTAATTCATAATCATCTGCCATTTCTGCTGCTCACCTCGCAGTTTTAACCCTTTGCTCTTCCACATGAGTTCTCACTAGCCCAATTAAATTGGATATTTAAAGAATTGGGCACTTTCAATCAAACTGCAGTTAAACCTCTGGCAGGCTGATGGGAATTCGGACTTGACCAAAAGTCAAATACGCAGCACCCAGACAAACTTCCAGAACATGTTTGGGCCTGTACTGTCACTCACCCATCAGGAGATCATCGTTTCGATTGATGTGCACCAACTTTGGTTTGGTTAGCCCATATTGAGCCAGACTCTCGGGCACCCAGAATTCCTGCCACTATCTTATATGGCAACAAGGTACGTGCAAACTACACCTCAAGGGATGAACACTAAGGGCAAGCCTCGGTGTCCTGTCAAGTGATCATCACCAAATTCATTGGGACCCCCTCCCGAGGCCTCACTGGCAGAAAGCCACAGAAGCTTCCAGAAAGGTGCGAGGGGAGGGGAATAAAGGTCGATGTCCAAGACACTTCGGGAGCGAAGACTCAGCATGTGAAGTGATCTTGACCATCCAGAAGACTGACCGGAGAAGGAAGGAAGGAAGGAAAGAAGCTGTCAGCAAGATTCTCCTTCGTGACGACGGACCAGACTCGGGAATTGGATGCACTGTTCAACCAAGCCATCTTAGGTGGTTTAATCGAATCTTGGGTGTCTCTTGTATCTGACTTGGGCAGATACAACAAACAGCACTGGAAGACAGCGTGATTCACAGCCCTCTTTTGTACATTTATTTCCATGTCAGCCATTGGAAAATGAAACCGACAACAATTTACATTTAAATAGCACCATCAACATTGGAAAACGTCCCAAAGTCGAACATTACTGAAAAGAATTTGACACTGAGACTATTAGGAGACAATGAGGACAGGTGACCAAAGGTGTGGTCAAAGTAATGGGTTTTTAGGAGCGCCTTGAAGCGGGGCGGGGTGGTCATGCGGTGGGTTGCGGGGGGGGGGGGGGGGGGGGGGGGGGGGGGTTAGAGAGATAGAGGGAAGGAATTCCAGAGGAATTACGGTTGAGGTAGCATGCTAATGGTGGAGCGATGAAAATCGGGGTGGGATTCTGGTTGAACGCAGAGATCGCGGAGAATAGTCTGGCTGGAGGCGGTCACAGAGAAAGGGAGGGGGAAGGTCATTGGGAACTCTGGAAACAAGAGTGACAATGTAAGAACTTGGGCATTGCCAGATCGGGAATCAGTGTGGATCAGTGAGCACAGCAATGATGAATAAATGTGTTTGGCATTGATTAGAATGCAAGCAGATTGTTTGACACAGTGTAGAATTCTGTACAGTACGAACATTCACATTTATTTACCTTTTTGACACCGTCACTTCGATCTGTGATTTCTATTTGATAAAAAAAATCTTCGAAAGGGTGGATACCTCCTGGTGGCTTCCATTCTACTTTGCTTTCATTTATTTTAACTTGAATTGGAGGACTGACTTTATCTGAGCCAAAAAAAACTTATCAAAACAAACACACCACAAGTTTGTTCATATTATCACCTATTGCCAATACTTATTTTTATTGCTTGTTGCATTACAGTTCATGGTGGCCTGGGAATATATAGGATAGGTTCATTCTGACTTGAGGCATTTCAGTTATCAGCACAACCACAGTTCAGTTGAACAATAGAGAAGTAAAGATAATGTAAGATTAAAAGTAAGTTGGTCTTACAATAAGTTATTGGTACGATGACGATGCAGTGAGGTTCCGCTGGGCTTTGGCTTAATTGAACACAAATTTTAATTTTGCCGAAAAGGAATAATTCAAACTTCTGAACATGGCAGGCAGTATTGCTACATCCATACTTATTGATCTTGCTCTGATGTTTTCCATTAACCCTTGGAAAGATAATATATTTAAGAAATAAAAAATGTACGTGGAATGCAATGACCAGGACTTTTCTGAAACAATAATAATTATTAGGTCAATTAAGGTTAATTAAAGATGGCGGACAGGCCCCTGTCACTGCTTACGCAATGGCAGGGCTGGCAGTGGGGTGCTGCTGAGGTAAGTCGCAGTGCACAGAGGTGCTTCAACAAGGAGGCTGGGATGATTTCTCAGATGAGGTGATTGCATTATGAGGCAATGTTGGACAGGTTACGCCTGTATCTATTGGCGTTTGGAAGAATGAGAGGCGCTCTTGTTAAAACATATAGGCCGGAATTCACCGGCCATAATCGCTGGTGGCAGGAGCCCGTGGAAATCCCACGGGTTTCCCAGCAGTGTGTGGTGGCGTCAATGGGAGTTCCCATTGACAGCGGCGGGAGCACAGAATCTGCAGTGCAGAAGGAGGCTATTCTGCCCATCGCGATCCCTCACCTCATCCCTCAATAAGTTACAATCAGCATTTCAGTCTCTGGATAGATAGGCAGATGAATGAACGTTCACACTTACATATAAGATAAGATATACTGTGCATCTGCTTGTGCTTTTCCATCAATATCCCAGGTACAGTTCATTTTAGTGTCGTCAAAAAATAAACATGACAGATTGGCAATCGAGGAAGTGCGATTATCTGAAGAAATGAAATGTTTGAAAAATGACAGACGCATTCAATATGAAGATAAGCGTATTTACCACGTAGTTAGAGTTGTCCAGGCCTATTTTTGCCTTAACCAGGCACTCCTATGACTTCAGATAAACAAAAATAGGCCATTGCTTCCTTTTACACATTACTGTGTCATTGTTCCACTCAAAGGAACAATGCTTTGAAATATTAACGCAATGCCAATGTAAGCTACCACACAGGAAGGGGTAAAGCTGGCATTGTAACCAACGGAAGGGAAATTGGGATAGCTTTTATAATGGGCAGCTAACTCTGATGCCAATGTAAAAGCTATCCCAGCAAGTTTCGATCTCCCCCATTCCCCCAGAGAAATGATGTGCTCTTTGTACCATTGTGGTGTGGAATGAATTCACCACCTTGCGTCACTGCCTGGCCCTTTGACCTTGTGTGGGGGCAACTTTGAACGTCGGGGAGAAAAACATTATGGGGAAAAAAGTCAGTTCGGGTGAAATGGGTCATCGCCGGTGACTTAACATGGGATCACGGCAAATTGGCTACCTGATTTACCCTTCGACCAGTCTCACCACCAGTAAATTTTTAACTTTCATGTGACCATCTCCGGAACAGGTATCGATCGCTGTGGGAGAAACCCAAGTAGACACGGGGAGAACGTGCAGACTCCGCACAGACAGTTGTAGCCACCTGGGTTGGCCACTTCCTCACACAAAATGGAAGAACGCAAAGGTTACAGGGAAAAATGGACAGTTGCAAAGAGACAACCAGTTTGCAGAATCCCCGTGTATTCCAGCTGTTAAAGAAACCAGATAGCATTGTAACTAACGAGCTGCGCATATTAAGTGAGCAATTCCCGGTGATTCCCAGGCACAATGGACACAACAATTAGAAGAGATTGAAACATTCTATAGAAGGTCAGACATCCCGGCGCCAGTGGAGTCTGAGACAAAGGACACCAATAAGGTGGAAAGAATCGCCCGATGATCAAGGAACAGCCCCGTTATTGGGGAAATTCAAATCAATCAATTGGGAAGAGACCCAATCGATTGCAAGTTTATAGAGGGTCCGCCCAGAGGGACGCAAAGCCTCTGGGACCTATAAAAGTCAGGTCCCAGGACTGATTCTTTCTTCTAGACCAGCCGGCCCTCCCAGCAGAACACCTTTGCAGCAGAAGACCTTGAGAAGGAAAGGCCTGGTCAGCAGCCGCCATCAAGTAAGTGTCATACAATGCACGCTACGAGAGTAGACACTCCTGACCCCTCTAGTCCACACCAACTGGAAGCCTGCGGTTCCAGGACAAAGCAAGAGGCCATTGTTCCCTGATCCGGCAGTTCCCTTATTCCAGATAAGTATTGGCCTGTTAGTGGTAGGAATAGCCTAGTCTTTTAGTGTTATATGCATGAGTAGTAAATAACTGTGTTATAATAAACGTGTCTTGTTTTGAACTTACTAACTGGTGTATTGAGTCATTGGTCTGAACTTGAACTTGAATCTTGTGGCGGTATCATAACGATACCTGGCAACTCTAGAGCTAAGGAATAAAACAGAGCCAATTGAGTGTAAAGCACACTCACCCAGAACGAGCAACACAGTGACCCAAGCCAGCAATCTAATCTGGGACCCTGGAGCTGTAAAGCAATTGTGCTAACCACAATGCTACCGTGCTGTCGCTACTAGCCCCACTAATCCCCTGTAATATTTGTTTAAACTCTCACAAACAGCACTAGCAAATCATTCCTCTCAGCCATTGGTCCAGCTTCTGTTCAGATGAAACCTCTCTGGCATCTAGAGGTCCCAGATTCCCCAGAACCAATTGTCATTCCTCAGGAATCTAAAGCTCCTCCTCCTGCACCATCTCTCCAGCCATACATTCACCTAACCTACCCTCTTATTTCTAAACTCACTTGTACCATTGAGATCCTGCTTGCTAGTTTCTTTCTTAGCCCCCTATGCTCCAGAACTTCATCCCTTTCTCTTCCTGTGTCATTGGAACTGATATGGAACACGACTGTTGGCTGTTCACCTTTCCTCCATCAGATTGCACTCCAGCCACATGGCGACATCCTTGACTCTGCCACCAGGGAGGCAATACACCAACCTAGATTCACCTTCACGACTGTGGAAGCATCTGTCCCTTCTTTGAACTATCAAAACCTTGATCGCCACAGATTTCCCAATCTTCCTCCTGCTTCGCTGTACAGGGGAACCAGCCATGGCACCATCGACTGAGCTCTGGATGCAAACCCATAGGAGCCATCACCCTCACCAGTATTCAGAACGGAAAACTGGTTGGAGAGTGAGATAAACTTGGGGAAGGCCTGCACCTCCTCTTTAGTCCTTGTGACTGCCTGGTGGCCATCCATTCCCTCAATGCTTCCATTTACTTAAGCTGTGATGTCATGTGAGAGTACTTTAAGAAGTAGGTATTTATAAAATAGCTGTAGTTTATGTACCTTTAAGAAATGGGTGTGTATCAGTGATGTCAGAGTGTGGGTGGAGCTGGGCTGTCTGTCTGCTTTTACTTTCACAGCTACAGGGTGTGTTTAGTTTTGTTTTAGATTTGGACAAACTGCAGTCACAGCAAGATGTGCATGAATCTCTACAAGCTTGTGAATGTTCATTTGGTGATTTCAAAGTGGTAACTGTTCTCAGTAGTGAAGTTAAACCTGATGTATTTCTGTAAAAAGGGTTCTTTTTGTCTTATGGATGTTGCAAGGAAAGATTAACAGTTAATTAGAGAGTACTGTATTCTTTGGGAGACTTATTGGTGTTGATAGTTGTTAAGATGTTTACTGTGGGTTTATAAAGTGTTAACTGATTTCATAAACAAACAGTGTTTTAATTTAAAAGTACTGTAGATTTTGTTTGCATCACACCTGCAGAGTGGGCCCGTGTGTTTCCCATTACCACAATCTAATAAAAGGGGTGGGTCAGGTGAACTCCATGATACACTTTGGGGCTCTCTAAACCCTGGCCCATAACAATGGGGTGACCACATCTATGAATGTGTGATACAACTGTCATGTGAGAGTACCTTTAAGAAATGTATGTTTAAGCAACATACCTTTAAGAAATTGAGCAGTTCATATTACTGAAGTGATGTCAGAGGGTGGGGGGAGCTGAGCTGAGCTCACTTCTGCTTTTGGTTTCAGGTTTGAGGAGAAAGCTGGGAGTGTTTGTTTGTTTTGCAAAATGTTGCAAGAAGAAAACACAGAACTGGTCTGTTGATGTCTGAAAATCCAAAGACTATGGGCGCGATTCTCTCAAAACGGGAGAAATCGTAAGGCTGGCGTCAAACCCGGGCGGGTTTGACGCCAGCGCGCCCCTTCCCGACCGGGAACCGATTCTGGTCCCCGGTCGGGGGTAGCAGCCCGACGCCGCAAGCTCCGGCATCACGGGCTTAACGAATTTCGGTAAGCCCGCTTGCCGGAGTTAGCGCCGGCTGACGCGTCATATGACGTCAGCCGCGCATGCGCGGATTGGAAGACTCCAACCCGCGCATGCGCGGATGACGTCATCGCGTATTTGCGCAAAACCCGCGCATGCGCGGGCCGGGATGCCCCTCAGCCGCCCCGCGAATGGATACTGCGGGGCGGCGGAAGGACAAATAGTGCGCCGGCATCGGGCCCGCTGCCCGCGATTGGTGCCCACCGATCGCGGGCCCATGGCACCCTTGGCACGGCCGTGGTACTGCCGTGCCAATCGGTGCCATGGTTATAAAAAGCGAGTTGTTCCCGCCGTTTTTACGAATGGCCAGACCAGGTGTGTTTGCCGTTCGTAAAAACAGCGTAAAGGGCTGGGACTTCGGCCCATCGAACAGCTGTGAATCGCTGCCGGCCGTAAAAAAACGGCGGCAGCGATTCGTGTCGGGAGTTGGGCGGGGGGGGGGGGGGAGAATAGCGGGAGGGCGGGAAAAATGTCGGGAAGGCCCTCCCGCTATTCTCCGACCCGTCGTGGGGGGCGGAGGATCGGGCCCTATAAGTATATTGAATGTAACCTCATGTCTGTTGTTAAAGGTGAGGTCTTTTGGAGGTTTGAAGGAACATTTTGAGGGATTATTTAGTGTTGTATTATTTTCAGGGTTATCTTTGAAGTAAGGGGTGTAAGGGAAGTTTGAAGTGATCCAATGTTTATTTAAATGGTTAAGTTGAATTCATGGAATAAATATTGTTTTGTGTTTAAAAACCCACGTGTCCATAATTGTAATACCACACCTGGAGAACAAGCCGTGTGCTTCAAAAGCCACCAAACATTAAAGGGGAAGGTTGGTTGAACTCCATGATACATTTTGGGGTTCTGAAAACGCCTCTCCCATAACAATTGGGTGCCCTTCTGGGATAAAAGTCTGTCCATTGGGTGGCTTTTGTGAACTTAAAGACAGTGAAGGATTGTTGCTTTTCCGGTGTGGTATTTTTTGTTTAAGCGTGTTGTCGACAATGGCTCTTTCAGAGGCGCCGAAGTTTTTGGGGGTGGAGAATATCACACGCAGTACCTTATGGACAGAGACGAAAAGCAGACTGTTAGGTTTGGCAAATACATTGCAGTTAATATTACCTGACAAAATGTGAAAGGATGAGGTAATTATGGCGGTGGTTAAGCATTTAAAGTTGCCTGAGATAGAGTCTGACTCATTGGAAATGGCAAAACTTCAGTTGCAAATTAAACAAATGGAACATGAGAAAGAATTAAAGCGGGTTGAATACGAAAGAGAGAGAGAGGAAAAAGAAAGAGAGAGAGAATTACCTTGGCATGGATCTATTTTTTAGATTAATGCGTTCAAATAAATACTCACCAGTTCCTCACCAGATACCTCTCTTGTGATGATGTCACATTAATTAAATGAAAATGAAAATTGCTTATTGTCACGAGTAGGCTTCAATGAAGTTACTGTGAAAAGCCCCTAGTTGCCACATTCCGGCGCCTGTCCGGGGAGGCTGGTACGGGAATCGAACCGCGCTGCTAGCTTGCTTGGTCTGCTTTAAAAGCCAGCGATTTAGCCCAGTGAGCTAAACCATATTACCATATGTCCATATTACTTTTGGACACACATTTCCCACACTAAGGGCCCGATTCTCCGCTCCCCAGGCCGGGTGGGAGAATCGAGGGAGTGCCGCTCTGGCATCCCCCACGATTCTCCCACAGGGCAGCGGAGGGGAACACTGCAATCTGCGCATGCGCGGCTGACGTCATTAGGTGCCGCCGGCTGCGTCATTCTCGGCGCGCCGGGCCTTGTCGCCAGCGTCAAGGCCCGGCGGCCGAGTTCCCCGCAACGCCGCTCCTAGCCCCCCGGGGGGGGGGGGGGGGGGGGGGGGGGAGAATAGAGGGCGAGGAGCGGCCTCTGACGCCGTCGTGAAACACTCCGGGTTTCACGGCGGCGTTGGCTGCTGCGGAGAATTCCGCCCCAAGGTCTTGAGTTAAATGCGGGAGATGGCACCCTGCGTTGGTTTTTATGCTGAGCGTAAGTTCCCTACCCTCCAGCATAAATTTTGGACGGCAGTTCATCTCCACTTAACCTGTCTGCCCTGCTTTAACTAGTGTGAGGCGGGGCCTCCCTGCATCTCCAGGAGGGCCGTCTGCCTCATAACGTTGACGGCCGATCACGGGAGTCAGCCATGCACTCCAGCAGTGCCAAGCAGGAGCGGTGGCCACTACTAGTATTGCAGCTGTGCCAAGGAGGTGGCATTCAGCAATGGAGTCAAACCTTCAGGTAAGTCCTAAGATCTCACTGGCCCCATGATGAGGCATTGTGGGGGAGCATATTGAACAGGGTAGGGTGGGGTGGATGTGGAGAAGCACAACTGTGGGGAGGGGGAGGGCCTCCGAATGACACAGGGCACCCAGGAATGAGTCACCCCCCTCTTTTACTGACCAGAAGTCAACAAGCTTAATGCTTTGTGCTACAAGTGGGGCGCAGGCCTCGCCCATCCCTGTTATATCACAGGGGTGGCTGGGTGAAGCCCGAAATTTGGAAATTAATTTCCCACTTATGGGACTCAATCGGGCCACAGATGGGCGACCCACATGATGCTGTAAGGGTGGGTGGACCTCAGTAGATACGCTACTGATGGTACAGTGCCCCACTAGTCTACACGCTGGTTTTTCCATGCGTGGGTAATGTATAAAGTCCAGTCCATAGAGAGAGATCCACTGAAGTGAGCAGTGAACACAGGGAATCGAGTTGGCACTGCTGCCTCACAGTGCCAGGGACTCGGGTTCAATTCCAGCCTTGGGTCACTGCCTGTGCGGAGTCTGCACGTTCTCCCCGTGCCTGCGTGGGTTTCCTCCGGGTGCTCCAGTTTCCTCTCACAGTCCAATGATGTGCAGGTTAGGTGGATTGGCCATGCTAAATTGCCCGTTAGTGTCCAAAGATGTGTAGGTTGTGTTAAGTGGTTAACTGGGATAGGACTGGGAGTGGGCTTGGGTGGAGTACTCTTTCGGCGGATTGGTGCAGACTTAATGGGCCGAATGGCCTCCTTCCACACTGGAGGGATTGTATGATCATGGAGGTTTGACTGGATAAGGGGCTGGTTTAGCACAGTGGGCTGAACAGCTGGCTTGTAATGCAGAACAAGGCCTGTAGCGCAGGTTCAATTCCCGTACCAGCCTCCCTGAACAGGCGCCGGAATTGGATTGAATTGGATTGGATTGGATTTGTTTATTGTCACGTGTACCGAGGTACAGTGAAAAGTATTTTTCTGCAAGCAGCTCAACAGATCATTCAGTACATGGAAGAAAAGGGAATTAAACAAAATTCATGAGAATACATAATAGGGCATCGACTAGGGGCTTTTCACAGTAACTTCATTGAAGCCTACTTGTGACAAAAAGCGATTATTATTATTATCTCATCGTTGTGACATTCAACGGAGTCCTGGTCGGAACCCTATCAGGTTATCTGTGTGGTGGGGGGGGGGGGGATATCATAAACTGAGAGGCCAACCCCAACGGTCATGAAAGATGGGCTGGGGCCAGAGGGGAAAGTCTACATGATTCTTTTCAGCTGAATCCCTCTCCCCCTTAGATCAGCTTCTACGGGAAGGGGAGTTTGGTGGTGAAGTTAAAACAGGGAGCAAAGGGTTAATTTCAGTGTGAGACACCAGCACAAGAGCAGTTGCTGAGCTTCAATCCTCCCTGGGAAAATGCATCATTTCCCTGAGGAACACAACTAAACCTCGCCCTGGGACATTCTTTCATTTTGTTCATAGATTATAATAAATTTATAAGTTTCTGCAAACAAATATGTTCCATAGGTGCCCTCTGAAGGATATGATATCGGCGTTCTGCTTTACGTGGGATCAATGTGGAACTGTAACGACTCCAATGTTTTTTGAAGTACATTTCCCTGCTGTAATGAAGCAATTTCCTTTTGCTCGCAATGTGGCTCAGGCACCATTACAATCCATCGAGCCTCTGGAGCTGACGTATGCTGCAAATGAACATACATGTCTTTGCAATTGGAGGTCCTTTGGGATTTAACTTTGGATTCACTTTTTCAATGTGGGCCATTTCTTGTCCTTATCTGAAAACTTGATCATGGGCAGCATTATAAAAAAATACCTCAGGACTGGTATATGTGTATGAAGGTAATATAAAAATGCACTTAAAGTTCCTTAAAACTGTTCAGCAGTGAACGGGTTACTTCATGATATGGAGGTTCTAAGGAGAGAAGGAGAAGGAGGGAGAGAGAGAGAGAGAGAGAAAGAGAGGGATACCAGTTTCAGTGTCAGCCTGGGTGATGATGCTGATTACAGCAGAAGTGGTTTGACAGAATTGTAAAGCACTTCAGAAAGTTGTCAATAGAGGAACTTACATTGTTGGGGCTTCCCAGGAAAGACTGACTAAGCTTATTATGAAGGTAAACACCTGGGCCGCAGTGGAGTGAGGAGATTGTGAGGAAGTGGCCTGGGACTTTCTCTTTGCTTCTGAAGGTGTGCATAAGCACAAACATAATGAAAAAATGAAATGAAAATGAAAATTGCTTATTGTCACGAGTAGGCTTCAATGAAGTTACTGTGAAAAGCTCCTAGTCGCCACATTCCGGCGCCTGTCCGGGGAGGCTGGTACGGGAATCGAGCCGTGCTGCTGGCCTGCTTGGTCTGCTTGAAAAAGCCCGCGATTTAGCTCAGTGAGCTAAACCAGCCCCACGTAATCACTTCCCTGGCCAGTTTCATCAGGCACCAAGATGGAACATGAGCATTGTTCTTTTCTTCCCATTAGGAGGTCGACCTTGCTGGACTTCTGAGTGACAGACTGGTGCAGTTAATCGGCACAAAATAGCCATTTTTAAAAAGGGTGTTCAGTCCTCCTTCTATGAGTAACCAGACCTCCTGTGGTGAATGTAACTTGGTAATTCACACTTTACCAAAAACTTTTTTAAGCGCAGTAGTGTTATCCGACCACTAGGGGGAGTAGCTCTGGGAATGCTCAGGAGTTTGTACAGGGCTCCACCATTGGCTCCGCCCACGACTCCTCCCCCCTGTGCTGCTGTATAAATACCCTTGTCCAGAGTCAGCCTGCAGTTCACCGAGAGTTCATCAACGGGTAACAGGCTGGCTCTGTAGTAAGTAGATTAAAATCACTGTTTATATCTGAAAGCACGTGTCTGGTGAATTGATGGTTCCATCACCTCCCACCCGGCCTTTCCCGCCGGCATGGTTTAAACCACCTCTGTTTACCGACGGGATTGGCGGTGCGGGTGGGCTCCAGGGTCCTGGGGGGGGGGGGGGGCAGGGCGATCTGACCCCGGGGGGTGCCCCAACGGTGGCCTGGCCCACGATCGGGCCCACCGATCGGCGGGACGGCCTGTGCCATGGGGGCATTCTTTTTCTTACGCCCCGCCATGGCCTTCACCATGGCGGGGTGGAAGAGACCCCCTCCCCTGCGCCGGTATGATGTCAGCAGCCGCTGACACTCCGGCGCATGTGCGGACTTCTGCTGGCGGGCGAAGGCCTTTCGGACCCGGCTGGCGGGGCACCAAAAGCCGTTCGCGCCGGCCGGCGAAGCGGGAACCACTCCGGCGCGGGCCTAACCCCTAAAGGTGCGGAGAATTCCCCCGCCCCACCTAGTAGGGGATAATCCTGGCCCTGATTTCACCCAGAGACTCTGCAATAGCTATGACTGTGCAGGTGCACTCTTTATAACAAGCCTAGTGTGCGTAGGGTATGAACAGCCTAATTAATCGGAGACCGATCCATAAATAACGTATTGACAATCCGGTCAATGTGTAATCACGGTAGCATAGTGGTTAGCACAGTTGCTTCACCGCACCAGGGTCCCATATTCGATTCCAGGCTTGTGTCACTGTGCGGAGTCTGCACATCCTCCCCGTGTGCGCGTGGGTTTCCTCCGGGTGCTCCGGTTTCCTCCCACAGTCCAAAGATGTGTGGGTTAGGTGAATTGGCCATGCTAAATTGCCCTCAGTGTCCAAAAAAAAAAGTTAAGTGGGGTTACGGGGATAGGGTGGAGGTGTGGGCTTGGGTAGGGTGCTCTTTCTAAGGGCCTGTGCAGACTCGATGGGCTGAATGGCCTCCTTCAGCACTGTAAATTCTATGATTCTAATCCTGGGGGAGGTGGTGACATCGTTGCTAATGATACTGTGTGAGTAACCCAGAGGCCCACATTAATGTTCTGGGGGAATGTGTTCAAATTCTATCTTAGCAGTTGGTGGAGTTTGAATTCAATTAATAATTCTGGAATATCAAGCCAGGCACAATCATGGTGACCAATAAACCATTGTTGATTGTCAGAAGAACCCATCTTGTTCACTGATGCCCTTCCGGAAGGGGAGTGTGCTGCCCTTACATGGTCTGGCTGCATTGTGAGTCCAGAGCACCCCCCCCCCCCCACGCCGCCCCCAACCCCCACCCCCACCTTCCCACCCCCACCTTCCCAACCCTACAGCAATGTGGTCGGCTCTTCATTGCCCTCTGAAATGGCTGAGCAGGTCGCTCAGTTGTATCAAGCTGCTATGATCTGTACAATAAGAAATGAAACCAGACGGACCCCTTGGCATTGGCTTGGGCACTGGAAGCGACAATGGGACATCTCGCCCTATTGACCCAGCAAAGCCCTCGGGCTGGATTCTCCGCCGGCGGGATCACAACGGTGTGGAGATGCCCACAATGGAAAACCCCATTAGCCGGCTGTCGGGTCCTGATAAAGGCGGCTCCGGGAAAGATTTGAGACAGTGCAGGAGCATGGTGAGATGATGAAGGGGGTGGAGGAGGCATTGTCGCGACACAGTGATCAGATGGCCTCGCTGGATGTGGAGGGTGGAGGATAGGAACAGAGGCCTGAGGGATAAGGTCGAGGACCTGGAAAATAGGTCGAGGCGGCAGAACTTCAGAGTCGTGGGGTTGCCTGAGGAGGAAGAGGGCCTGAGGCCGACTGAGTATTTTGCATTGATGTTTACAAAGTTGGTGGGGGGGGGGAGGGCCAGGTCCCTCCCATTGAGCTGGATAGGCCTCACCGGTCACTGCGGACGAATCCACGGGGGCGAATGAGCCACCACGAGCGGCGATAGTTTGTTTCCATAGCTATCAGACGAAGGAGAGGGTCCCGAAGTGGGCCAAGGAGAATCGGGAGGTGCGGTGAGAAGGCAGCTTGTATCGGGATGTCGCTGCAGAATTGGCCAGGTGTGAGGCCTTTAACAGGCCGAAGTCAGCGCTTTATAAGAGTGGCGTGGATTTTGGGGTGGTGTACGCAGTGAGGCTGAGAGTTACGCAAAGTTCCAAACACCATTTATTAGACACGGCGGAGGAAGCGGGGCTTTAATTAATGCTCAAGGACTTGGACTGAACCAAGGGGTTTAAATGGGACTTTGCTGGTGGTTGGGACGGGTTTGTATGGGTTAGGGTGATGAGCAAGGTTGTACAGTTGTGTGTTTGTTTTCTTATTTCTCTCATTTCCCCTTTCCATTTATGTACAGAGTTGTTGTTAATTGAAATATGTGTGTTTTGATTGGGGATTTCTTTGGTTGTTATGTTTGGGGGAAGGGGAGGGGTGTTTGGCGGTTTCATGATTGAAGGCCGGGCGGGGGAGTTTCAGCTCTTGGGTTGAAAGGTTTGGGTTGTGGTTTCTCTCTTTGATAGTTTATTTGTGTGATGTGGGCTCTGGCGGACGGTCTACCTTGCTAACAGGCTGAGATTGGTGAGTGAATGGGAGCGAGGTGGGGGGAGGGAAAGTGGCTTGCTGGACCTGTTTGGGCAGGCTTCAATGAGCCTAGAAGATGTGAATTGTGGGGGAAGGGGTTGGGAGAAGGGAGGTGTTGGTTCGAGAGAAAGTTGCTTGGGGATTTATGAAAAATGAAAAAAAATATGAAAATCGCTTATTGTCACGAGTAGGCTTCAATGAAGTTACTGTGAAAAGCCCCTAGTCGCCACATTCCGGCGCCTGTCCGGGGAGGCTGGTACGGGAATTATGGGATGGGGATGGGAGGGGTAGTGACTGGGGGTAATTCTATGTCCCATTGGTTGGATGGAACTGGGAGCCATCTTGGGTGGGCTCTGCTTTCAGGAATATAGGAGATGGAGGGGATAATCCCTCACGGTGGAAATATTTGATTTGAGGGGAGGGAGTGTGAGAGACCTCCGATTTGATTGGTTACGTGGAATGTGTGGAATTTGGGGGGCCCAATGAATTTATTTCCAACTGTACTCATCTTAGACATTTTAGTTATTCGTTAATGTAGTATTGGCAATAAATAGCTTTCTTTATAAAACAAAGTCTAATGTTCTTTGTTCACATCAGCCCAATCAAAAGACATTACAGATACGTGCCCTCGTGGCTGTGAAGACACAGTGGGAATTGTGTTTAGGCAGTTGTAACCCAGCAGCAGGAGTCGGCCCATTGTTTGCAATTCAATGTTCAATTAATAATTCAATCAGTGATTCAAAAGCATAAATGGAATGGATAATATTGTACTGGCAGGATATGGTCACTCCATTAAGGTAGTGGCCGTTTCGAAGGAGCTTTGTTCAATAACTGTCTGCGAACCCTGCCTGACATGGTACGAACAGGCGCCAGAATGTGGCAACTAGGGGCTTTTCACAGTAACTTTACACTTGTGACAATAAAAGGTTATTATTATTAGTTGTTGATTCCAATGCTATTCCTGCTCCATGGCTCTTGCTTAATTTCCCAAAGCCAGCGGCTCACGTCGTGGTGAGCGCGCAGCAGCTTTAAAGGTCAGCATCGAAAGCCAAAGCTAACATTTCCACAGCACAGCATGTACACTCCATAGCCAACAGCATTATCAGTGAGCCATCCCTCAGAGGGGGCTGGTCCGCAGGAACGAGGATGCTGAGGAGATTTTAATGTCTAAGATTAAACATTGAATTACTGTCATCTATCTCAGATTATTCCAATATCAAAATGATGACAAGACTTACTCATATCGTCCGACGAAGTGGGAGCAGCTCCATTTACAGCAATTGTCCAAAGTATGGCCAGTATGAGGAAAGGTGGCAAGGGCAGCATGGTGGTGGGTCACGGCTGGCAGACACAATCATTCACAGTCCCGGCTCAACCTGAGGAAGACTGTACGTTATGGATTAAAATGCTTTGTGATAAATTTCTTACTTCTACCTTCTTGCTTAACTTTTTGAAATGTTTCACATGTAAAATGCCTTAATCCCATTTACTTCTGTGCCTGACAATGGAAAAAGGAATAAAGTAATCTCTTCAACACGTGATCAATCCTCACACATCAAAGGATAGTGCCAGTCTGGCTGGCCATCACGCTCTCATCTGACACACACACACATGTGCACACACGAACATGTAAACATGCTCACAGACTCAAACACATACTTACACGGATATACATGAACACATGCACGCACAAATAGATACACATACATAGGCGCACACAGATATGTGCGCGCGCGCACACTCACAGACATGCAACAGACACATGCACGCTAACTCTCTCTCTCAATGTATTCTAGTGGTCTGTGTGATATCTCAGTTGTCAATCTCCAGGGAAGGTTTGTTACAATCTGGATCAGAAACACAACTTGACCAGCCACGGAAATGGCGCGGTGTTTAGTACAAGTCAGAGGTTGGACATTCTGTGGAGAGTGGCTCAACTACTGATTCCCCAAAGGCCCACCATTACTTTTAAGCCACAAGTCAGGTGTGTGATCCAATATCTGGATGGATGACTGCAGTTACAAGTTTGCTTGACAAGACAACGCAGGCCAGCAGTTGTTCCAAATGAAGGCCCACCATCACCTTTTCCAGAGTGGAACAGGGATGATTGATAAATACTGGCCTTGCCAATGTGCTCACATCTTCAGAATGAAAAAAAAAAACTTACCTCTGGTCTTTTCATGAATTAAACTGGATTGGTAAATGGGATGGGAGGTCCAGTTAGGGGAGGAAAAACTGATGTTGAGCACAAGAGAATGTCTCGTGCAAACTATGACAGGAATCTTCGGCTGCAAATGAGGGGCTGGTTTAGCACAGGGCTAAATCGCTGGCTTTGAAAGCAGACCAAGGCAGGCCAGCCGCACGATTCAATTCCCGTACCAGCCTCCCTGAACAGGCGCCGGAATGTGGCGACTAGGGGCTTTTCACAGTAACTTCATTTGAAACCTATTTGTGACATTAAGCGATTTTCATTTCATTTCATTTCAACTCTGAGAGGAATCTTAGGCTGCATTGAGAGACCAACCGAGCATAAACCTCAGCAAGTGATGTTCAGCACGTACAATCCCTAACTGGAATACAATTCTAGTCACAAGGGAATGTCTCGTGCAAACTCTGACAGGGATCTTAGGCTGCATTGAGAGATCAACAGAGCATAAACCTCAGCAAGTGATGTTCAGCACGTACAATCCCTATCTGGAATACAATTCTAGTCAAGATCTTAAAGGTTACAAAGAAGATAAATGACAATATTTTAAATATAAGTACAGATCTACAACAATCACCTCAAACATTAGCTTTAACAATGTCATGTGCAACCTAATTCCCTGCCACAATGGCACATTAACTGAGTTAGGTTGTGATGTGTTGGCTACTCTGGATCTGTGGAAACTGCATTTACCTTAGCAGTGACATAGACAGGCTACCAACACTTGTAATAGTACAACTCTATTTTATTTAACTAAGAGCTGTTGAACATACTTGTACTGTGGATCGACACTATGTTTTGATTAACTGAAGACCTATGCCTAACCTGACCAGCCTATACTGCTAGCACATGGTAGATGTTTGTGCTACTGACTGCGGGCTCTGTCTGCCTCAGAGGCTGCATCCCGAATGAGCGGGAAAACTAGTGCCCTCTGGCTTTATAGTGACCGTGCCCTAACTGGTGATTGGCTGCTGTGTTGTGTGTGTTGATTGGTCTTGCAGTGTGTCAGTCAGTGTGTGTCTCTGCACCATCATATACTGATGTGTATATTGTGACAGGTTGATTTAACCTAGCTTGGTTTGGGTCTCTTCCCTTGTGGGCGGCACAATAGCACAGGAGTTAGCACTGTTGTTTCACAGCACCAGAGACCCAGGTTTGATTCCTGGCTTATCATAGAATCACAGAATTTACGGTGCAGAAGGAGTGCCATTTGGCCCATCGAGTCTGCACCGGCCCTTGGAAAGAGCACCCTACCTAAGCCCACACCTCCACCCTATCCCTGTAACCCAGTAACCCCACCCAACCTTTTTGGACACTAAGGACAATTTAGCATGGCCAATCCACCTAACCTGCACATCTTTGAACTGTGGAAGGAAACCGGAGCACCCGGAGGAAACCCACGCAGACACGGGGAGAAAGTGCAGACTCTGCACAGACAGTGGCCCAAGTCGGGAATCGAACCGGGGACCCTGGTGCTGTGAAGCTACAGTGCCAACCACCGTACTGCCCTGCCGACATGATGGACCTCATTTTGTTTCAGAAAATCTGCAAACACAGAACTTTTAAACAATACAAGTACCTCCAGGAGTCCGTGAACACTGAATGTGACAGTGACCCAAAGCGGGAATTGAACCTGGGACCCTGGAGCTGTGAAGCAGCTGTGCTAACCACTGTGCTACTGTGATCCCAGTGGCTTGGGTCACTGTCTGTGCGGAGTCTGCACATTCTCCCCGTTTCTGCGTGGGTTTCCTCCGGGTGCTCTGGTTTTCTCTGGCAAGTCCTGAAAGACGTGCTTGTTAGGTGAATTGGATTTTCTGAATTCTCCCTCAGTGTACCCGAACAGGCGCCGGAGTGTGGCGACTGGGGGATTTTCACAGTAACTTCATTGCAATGTTAATGTAAGCCTACTTGCAACATTAATAAAGGTTGTTATTATGCTGATCATCAAGTTGAACAGATTGGTACTGTGAACATTAGAAAACTGAACTTCTGCAGGGATTGTCTTGATTTTCTGAAGTAAACAACCTGGGAAATCCCTGAAAAAAATGGCTCAAGTGGCATTTTCCCGAGATTTTCATGAATCTTCCATCTATGGTGCTGTAAAGTGACTGGGAGAAAACTGTGGATATTTACTCTTCTGGCTGACACATAGGAATAGGAGGAGACATTCAGCTCATTGGCTATGTTCTGTCATTCACTCAGGTCATGATGGACTAGTTTCCTAACTCCATTTACCCACCTTGCTTCCATATCCCTTCAAACAATTGAGGAACAGCATATAACTCTGACATTCAAAAAGGCTCAACCATATACAAGTTTCAGAATAACCTATTTGTGACACATCTGGTGTGTCATGTTTCTATTTTAAAACCATGATTTAATGGACGATAGATTTTTTGTTGATGATGCCATTGCGAATCTGTAACTAACTGGGACAACTTAAGAGAGAAGTCATTTCACTGTGTGCAAATGTGTCATGTGAGGGGATTGCCCTTTTATGAGGCTGTTTATAGCGTTTTTGTGGAGTTAAATATAGATTTCTACCAATTGGATCATTAAATATTTCTGTGAGGATTTTGTCAATGTAACCATCATCCTTTTATTTATAATCGAAAGATTGAAAAAAAAAGGAGTTTAAAAAGTCCCAAAGAAATCCAATGGATATCCTGGGAACTTTTTAAATTTGGCTTTAGAGTTGCTGTGACACCACAACTGTTCTGGAGATTGATCACGATTGAGATGCTAGTTTGGACCTTCTCACACCAGAGCATTGAAACCCATATGTTCACATTTTGAAAATGGGGAAGGGTACACCTGTTTTCTCAATTCATGAAAACAAACTTACATTCTTAAGAGCCCTGGAACGTTTTTTAAAAAAACTTAATCTGACATAAAGCTAGCAAGAGAAAGAGGTCGGGGAAGGTTTTCCTTGATGTGTGGTGTGCATCGTTGTATTCTTGGGTCAGACCAGGGCCTGTCATTGTAAATGTGCCTGGATCAGGTGCCATCTGCTCAAACCACGGCCTCCAGAGTGATAGGGATCAGAGTGACAACCAAATTATTCTGCTGCCTTCTCATCTAGAACATAGAACGATACAGCGCAGTACAGGCCCTTCGGCCCACGATGTTGCACCGACATGGGAAGTCAAAAACTAAAGGCCATCTAACCTACACTATGCCATTATCATCCATATGCTTATCCAATAAACTTTTAAACGCCCTCAATGTTGGCGAGTTCACTACTGTTGCAGGTAGGGCATTCCACGGCCTCACCACTCTTTGCGTAAAAAACCCACCTCTGACCTCTGTCCTATATCTATTACCCCTCAATTTAAGGCTATGTCCCCTCGTGCTAGCCACCTCCATCCGCGGGAGAAGGCTCTCACTGTCCACCCTATCTAACCCTCTGATCATTTTGTATGCCTCTATTAAGTCACCTCTTAACCTTCTTCTCTCTAGCGAAAACAACCTCAAGTCCATCAGCCTTTCCTCATAAGATTTTCCCTCCATACCAGGCAACATCCTGGTAAATCTCCTCTGAACACGTTCCAAAGCTTCCACGTCCTTCCTATAATGAGGTGACCAGAACTGTACGCAATACTCCAAATGCGGCCGTACCAGAGTTTTGTACAACTGCAACATGACCTCATGGCTCCGGAACTCAATCCCTCTACCAATAAAGGCCAACACACCATAGGCCTTCTTCACAACCCTATCAACCTGGGTGGCAACTTTCAGGGATCTATGTACATGGACACCGAGATCCCTCTGCTCATCCACACTACCAAGAATTTTACCATTAGCCAAATATTCCGCATTCCTGTTATTCTTTCCAAAGTGAATCACCTCACACTTCTCTAAATTAAACTCCATTTGCCACCTCTCAGCCCAGCTCTGCAGCTTATCTATGTCCCTCTGTAACCTGCAACATTCTTCCACACTGTCTACAACTCCACCAACTTTAGTGTCGTCTGCAAATTTACTCACCCAACCTTCTGTGCCCTCCTCTAGGTCATTTATAAAAATGACAAACAGCAACGGCCCCAGAACAGATCCTTGTGGTATGCCACTCGTAACTGAACTCCATTCTGAACATTTGCCATCAACCACCACCCTCTGTCTTCTTTCAACTAGCCAATTTCTGATCCACATCTCTAAATCACCCTCAATCCCCAGCCTCCGTATTTTCTGCAATAGCCGACTGTGGGGAACCTTATCAAACGCTTTACTGAAATCCATATACACCACATCAACTGCTCTACCCTCGTCCACCTGTTCAGTCACCTTCTCAAAGAACTCGATAAGGTTTGTGAGGCATGACCTACCCTTCACAAAACCATGCTGACTATCCCTAATCATATTATTCCTATCTAGATGATTATAAATCGTATCTCTTATAATCCTCTCCAAGACTTTACCCACAACAGACGTGAGGCTCACCGGCCTATAGTTACCGGGGTTATCTCTACTCCCCTTCTTGAACAAAGGGACCACATTTGCTATCCTCCAGTCCTCTGGCACTATTCCTGTAGCGAATGATGACATAAAAATCAAAGCCAAAGGCTCAGCAATCTCTTCCCTCCTTCCCAGAGAATCCTAGGATAAATCCCATCAGGCCCCGGGGACTTATCTATTTTCACCTTGTCGAGAATTGCCAACACTTCTTCCCTACGCACCTCAATGCCATCTATTCTAATAGCCTGGGTCTCAGCATTCTTCTCCACAACATTATCTTTTTCCTGAGTGAATACTGACGAAAAGTATTCATTTAGTATCTCGCTTATCTCCTCAGCCTCCACACACAACTTCCCACCACTGTCCTTGACTGGCCCTACTCTTACCCTAGTCATTCTTTTATTCCTGACATACCAATAGAAAGCTGACTGGTACGTACTTATCAAGAACACGCAATAGCTGTTCCTTGAACAAGCTCCACATATCCAGTGTGCCCAACCCTTGCAGCCTACTTCTCCAACCTACACATCCTAAGTCATGTCTAATGGCATCATAATTGCCCTTCCCCCAGCTATAACTCTTGCCCTGCGGGGTATACTTATCCCTTTCCATCACTAACGTAAAGGTCACCGAATTGTGGTCACTGTCTCCAAAGTGCTTACCTACCTCCAGATCTAACACCTGGCCTGGTTCATTACCCAAAACCAAATCCAACGTGGCCTCGCCTCTTGTTGGCCTGTCAACATATTGTGTCAGGAAACCCTCCTGCACACATTGTACAAAGAACGACCCATCTAATGTACTCAAACTATATCTTTTCCAGTCAATATTTGGAAAGTTAAAGTCTCCCATAACAACTACCCTGTTACTTTCGCTCTTTTCCAGAATCATCTTCGCCATCCTTTCCTCTACATCCCTAGAACTATTAGGTGGCCTATAGAAAACTCCCAACAGGGTGACCTCTCCTTTCCTGTTTCTAACCTCAGCCCATACTACCTCGGAAGAAGAGTCCCCATCTAGCATCCTTTCCGCCACCGTAATACTGTCCTTGACTAGCAGCGCCACACCTCCCCCTCTTTTTCCCCCTTCTCTGAGCTTACTAAAACACCTAAACCCCGGAACCTGCAACAACCATTCCTGTCCCTGCTCTATCCATGTCTCTGAAATGGCCACAACATCGAAGTCCCAGGTACCAACCCATGCTGCCAGTTCCCCTACCTTATTTCGTATACTCCTGGCATTGAAGTAGACACACTTCAAACCACTTACCTGAACACTGGCACCCTCCTGCGAAGTCAAATCTGTGCACCTGACCTCTATACTCTCAATCTCCCGTACCCCAAAACTACAATCCAGGTTCCCATGCCCCTGCTGAATTAGTTTAAACCCCCCCAAAGAGCACTAACAAATCTCCCCCAGGATATTGGTGCCCCTCAGGTTCAGATGTAGACCATCCTGTCTATAGAGGTCCCACCTTCCCCAGAAAGAGCCCCAGTTATCCAGAAATCTGAATCCCTCCCGCCTGCACCATCCCTGTAGCCACGTGTTTAATTGCTCTCTCTCCCTATTCCTCGTCTCACTATCACGTGGCACGGGCAACAACCCAGAGATAACAACTCTGTTTGTTCTCGCTCTGAGCTTCCATCCTAGCTCCCTAAAGGCCTGCCTGACATCCTTGTCCCCTTTCCTACCTATGTCGTTAGTGCTAATGTGGACTACGACTTGAGGCTGCTCCCCCTCCCCCTTAAGGACCCGGAAAACACGATCCGAGACATCACGTACCCTTGCACCTGGGAGGCAACATACCAAATGTGAGTCTCTCTCGCTCCTACAAAATCTCCTATCTGTGCCCCTGACTATTGAGTCCCCAATTACTAATGTTCTACTCCTTTCCCCCCTTCCCTTCTGGGCAACAGGGACAGACTCCGTGCCAGAGGCCCATACCCCATGGCTTACCCCTTGTAAGTCGTCCCCCCCCACAAGTATCCAAAACGGTATACTTGTTACTAAGGGAAACGACCACAGGGGATCCCTGTACTGACTGCTTACCCCCAGCCCCTCTCACCGTCACCCATCTATCTTTATTCTTTGGCGTAACTACCTCCCTGAAGCTTCTATCTATGACTCCCTCTGCCTCCCGAATGATCCGAAGTTCATCCAGCTCAAGCTCCAGGTCCCTAACACGGTTTTTGAGGAGCTGGAGTTGGGTGTACTTCCCACAGATGAAATCAGCAGGGACACTGAAGGCATCCCTCACCTCAAACATTCTGCAGGAGGAGCATTGTACTGCCTTCCCTGACATCACCTCTAGATTTAAAAAAAAACAAGAAAAAGAAAAAGAAAGGAAGAGCTTACCTGATATTCCCTCAAACCCTGCTCCCGCTGAAAGGTAAGCAAATTTAAAGGCACTCACTCACCTTCATGACAGGCCCCTGCTCCCGCTTCCTAACGACCGTGGGTTTTTTTTCGGTTAGAGGAGGAGGTAGGGTGGGAAACACTGACGAAGTGTTTCGGGTTTAACTGTCACTTGACAACAGCCCCTCCACAAACCACCTTCAAATTAGGCTGACCGCACTGCACGTATGCAAATTTCCCCAGAACAGCTGATCAGTAGCTCTGCTCTGCTGCCCTCTGCTGGATGCTTGCCTTCACTCAAACTCCTCGGGTCTCCTTCGCAGGTACACCTTCAAATTGCTCCCTTCAAATTTCACCTGAGGAAGGAGCTGTGCTCCGAAAGCTCGTGTTTGAATCAAACCTGTTGGACTTTAACCTGGTGTTGTAAGACTTCTTACTCTGCCCTACCTTCAAATTAGGCTGACCGCACTGCACGTATGCAAATTTCCCCAGAACAGCTGATCAGTAGCTCTGCTCTGCTGCCCTCTGCTGGATGCTTGCCTTCACTCAAACTCCTCGGGTCTCCTTCACAGGTACACCTTCAAATTAGGCTGATCGCACTGCACGTATGAAAATTTCCCCAGAACAGCTGATCAGTAGCTCTGCTCTGCTGCCCTCTGCTGGATGCTTGCCTTCACTCAAACTCCTCAGATCTCCCTTGCAGGTACACCTTCAAATTAGGCTGACTGCACTGCACGTATGCAAATTTCCCCAGAACAGCTGATCAGTAGTTCTGCTCTGCTGCCCTCTGCAGCATCTGTCATCATCTCAAACAATCTTCGATTATTTTACAATGGTGCTATAACTTGCCCAGGTGGCTCAGAATCACAAAATCGTTCAGCACATATGAGGGCCATTCAGCCCATCACATCTGTGCCATCTCTTTCAAAGTGACAATTGATTGGTCCCACTTCACAGCCCTGCAATTTTTTTCATTTTTAAGGGTTGGGTTTTACGCCCCCTCCCCCCTGCCAACAGGTTTGAAGGTGAAGGGGCTCATTAAATCTTAACGGCTGGTCTGCCTCTGCCCACCCGTCTGCCACTGTAATTATACCAGCAGTTGGGTTGGCGCCAGGAAGACTGCCCACGAGTAGACCAACTGAGACTCTTATGTCAATAATTGATGCCGATTAAAAGACCGCATCCCATCGCAGCCAGGATTTGACCAGCGGCCAAAGAGGTCAAGCCAAACAGTCAGTCCCTGCACAGGCTATGGAATTGAGGGGGTTCCCTCCTTAACAACATCCCCCCCCCCCCCCCACCCCACCCAGCTCATCGGAGTCCCCCTACAATAGAACCATAGAATTCCGACAGTGCTGAAGGAGGCCATTCGGCCCATCGATTTTACAACTTAAGCTTCCTAACTAGGCCCACTCGACCGCCCTATCCCAGGAATCGAATCTAGCCTGCACACCCCTGGACACTAAGGAGCAATTGTTCATCACCCAATCCACCTAATGTGCGCATCTTTGGATTGTGGGAGGAAGCTGGAGCACCCGGAGGAAACCCACGCACACACGGGGAGAACGTGCAAACTCTGCACAGACAGTCATCCAAGGCTCGAATTGAACGCGGGCGCCTGCTGCTGTGAGGGAGCAGTGCTAACCACTGTGCTACCGTGCTGCCCACTGTGCCGAGAAACACCCCGCTGTTTGACGAGGCCTCAGTTAGATCGGGGCCTCAGTGGGGAATGCGCAGCAGAGGCTGCACACAGCCCTGTTTCCTGCACCTAGGAGCTCTGCTCGCTGGAACTCCTCATTGTAGCGAGAGATTGGCACATCATTTTTTATATTCTGTCCCAATCTCTGGAGCCACCAACACAATCCCCCCCCCCCCCCCCCCCCAACACCTGTGCAGGGCCAAACACAATTCACACTTCTGGCCCAAACACAGCCACATGAAAAATGCCAGTCCCAGGTGGCACTGCCAGGATGTCAAGTCAGCACAGCTATGGTGTCAGGCTGGCACTGCCACGGTATGGGGGTGGCACTGGCAGTGCTAGCGTATCACCCTGCCCAGAGGGCAAGCACATGGAGACCTCTGACCACCTGGGAGACCCCCATGAGTATCGTATCATTCCATCTGGTCCCCGTTTGTGGAGACCAGTACTGAACAGTGCTGGCCCGAGGTTACCGAGGCAACGAAGATAGATCCCAATGCCTTGGGTGCCTCAGGAAACTGCAAATCAGAGTAAGGCTAGCAGTTTCGTTCTAATATGTAGATTTGCCAAAAGGTGATCCCACCCATAATGGGTAGGGTTCAAATCATAATGTCTCGCGAGATCGCGTTAGATCTCGCAAGGCACTGCGAGCCGGCTAGATCCTGGGAAAGGAGTCTCCCTGCTTCGATCAGCCATGGTGCGTTGCCTTTCAGGCGCAACGTGGCCGTTCAATACCGCCCCAAATTTGTATTCACAGCACAATATATACACAACCTGTCGATCCCTATCGGATTCCTGTTCTGGTCGGTGTCTTCCTGGCCGATCTTTCATACAGAGGGCAATAGTGATCCCCTGCACCTAGCAGGGGAGCTCGTACTCTGCAACAATCATGGGGTAGTTAATCATTCTCCCCCTGTGGGCCCTGTACCAGCTCTGCTTGGAGATACTGGTGACAGTTCCTGAGTATACTGTGAGTAGGTACTGTGTCTCTTAAAGGCCCAGAAAGGTGATATATTGTTCTGATGTAAACTACTAAATTACTTCTAAGATTAAAGGGACACGGTATCAAGCATAACTAATTAGCATTTGCACTTAGATACAAAGCTAATGGGTGGAATTCTCCGCTCCCGGGAAAAATCGGGAGGGCCGTCGTGAACTAAGCCGAGTTTCATGATGGCGTCGGAGGCCGTCCTTGACCCCTATTCTCCCCTCCCAGCGGGGCTAGGAGCGGCGCTCCGTAATTCTCGGCCGCCAGGCGGCGCCCCGAGAGTGACGCGACGGTGGAGCCTATGTGACGTCAGCCGCGCATGCGCAGGTTGGCCGGCTCCAACCCGCGCATGCGCAGCTGACGTCACGACGGCTGACAGCTCGAACCCGCGCATGCGCGGTGGCCGTCTTTCCCCTCAGCCGCCCCGCAAGATGTGGCAGCTTGATCTTGCGGGGCGGCGGAGGAGAAATAGTGCGTCCGATTGAGACGCCGGCCCGACGATCGGTGGGCACTGAACACGGGCCTGTCCCCTCCCGAGCACAGTCGTGGTGCTCATTCCCCACCAGGCCCCCTACAAGCCCCAAAACGGACATCTCACAGCGATTTCACGACGGCAGCGACCAGGTGTGGTTGCCGCCGCTGTGAAACGGTTGCGATCGGCAGGCCGCTCAGATCCATCCGGGTCGGAGAATCGCCGGTCGCCGTGAAAAACGGCGAGCGGCGATTCTTCCGAGCGGGGGGTGGGAGAATCGCGGGGGGCGCCAGGGGGTCGTGAAATTAATCGGGGGGCCCTCCTGCGATTCTCCCACCCGGCGTGGGGAGCGGAGAATCACGCCCAATGTTTTCCTGTTTCATGGGGAACCCTTGTTGGGAATCAGGCTACAAATCACAAACAGACAACATTTTTGTCTTGTGTGGCCTGCAGCCATCTGAGAACCATGGAGACTAAGCGATAGATGGGCAGCAGGATGACACAGTGGCTAGAACTGCTGCCTCACATCACCACAGTTCAAATCCAGCCTTGGGTACCTGTCTGTGTGTTGTTGCACCTTCTCCCTGTGTCCGCGTGGGGTTCCTCTGGGTGCTCTGGTTTCCTGAGTTCAAAGAAGTGCAGGGTAGATGGATTGGCCATGCTAAAATTGCCCCTTAATGTCCAGGAATGTGTAGCTTAGGTAGGGTTACAATAATGTTTAAAATGAGATTCGAACTTACAGTTAAAAGCTACAAGAATGACACATCAAGATTCTGTGTCTTAAGAAGTTTGTTGGCGGCACGGTAGCACAGTGGTTAGCATTGTTGCTTCACAGCGCCAGGATCCCGCGATTTCTGGTTTGGGTCACTGTCTGTGCAGAGTCTGGGTGTATTGGTCCAGTTAGGGTGCTCTTTCAGAGGGTCGGTGGAGACTCAATAGGTCAAATGGCCTCCTTCTGCACTGTCGGGATTCTATGGTTCTAAACAGCCAGTACTACACTTAAAGCAGAGAAAATGTTGACTTAATTGTTTACCACACAGAATGTGGTCAGATTGAAGACCAGGTTCATGAGGATTTACAGGAGGCTGGAAGATTTTGCCTAGCTTGCAGCTTGGGAAAGGGATCAGAGTCAATGTCAGGTCTGGGAATCAAGTTACTCTGCTGGGGATGTAAAATGGAAGCAAGCCATCGGGACCTGTGAATAATTATTGACTCATTTCCTGAGGATGAAGAGTTTACATCAGGGACAGTGAATAACTGTAGCAGGAGGCGTTCAGCTGCTGAAAGTTAAATAGGGGGATCTCTTGTTTGTAATTTAAAGTATAATTTCCTGACAAAAAGGAAAGTAGTGCACGGTCAATTTATTTTTAGTTTGATTTGTTACAATAATAATGATATTTATTATTGTCACAAGTAGGCTTACATTAACACTGCAATGAAGTTACTGTGAAAATCCCCTAGTCGCCATACTCCGGCGCCTGTTCAGGTACACCGAGGGAGAATTCAGAATGTCCAATTCACCTAACAGGCACGTCTTTCGGGACTTGTGGGAGGAAACCAGAACACCTGGAGGAAACCCACGCAGATCCACTAGGGAGAACGTGCAGACTCCGCACAGACAGTGACCCAAACCAGAAATCGCGGGATCCTGGCGCTGTGAAGCAACAATGCTAACCACTGTGCTACTGTGCCGCCAACAAACTTCTTAAGACACAGAATCTTGATGTGTCATTCTTGTAGCTTTTAACTGTAAGTTCGAATCTCATTTTAAACATTATTGCTCTCTTCAGGGGTGATTATAACAGCAGTCATTCCAGATTGTAAAATCCACCATCTTAAAATCCTCTGGGGATAATTTTGTAAATTTTCTCAAATCAGTGTCCTTTGGTCAACATCCCTTCAGCTATTGGAGACAATTTGTCCCAATCTAGTAGATCAAAATCTCTCATGAATTAAATAAAATTCAGTAACGATTGGTCCCATTCGCTCACACCCTCTGTTACATACAATTGGAAAATATAATTGCCTGAAGTGATCAAATATTCAAGAATGCACACAATAAGTTCAGATGGACTGAAGGATCCATTATATGGTAGTTTTAAACAATTGTTTTCAATAATCTCTGGTTTCAGCATGATCATCAGACAGATGCCATTGGTTATGCCGACACCGAGTTAAACTCTGATTTAATTGGTAATATTAATAGAGTTTTGGAAGATGCATTCTGATAAGGCATCTGTTTTTGAGAAAATTAGTAACATTCCCTATAACATATATTGTAGCTATTATGTAAGAGTCAACCACCTTGCTGTGGATCTGGAGTCACATGTAGGCCAGACCAGGTAAGGATGGCAGATTTCCTTCCCTAAAGGACATAGTGAATCAGATGGTTTTTACAACAATGGTTTCATTGTCACCATCAGAGTTTTTTTGCCTTGGTGGGTGTTTGTGTCCCTGTCTCCAGAGGTCTCTGGATTACTAGTTTCACAACAATACCATATTGCCGCCACTTCCCCACGCGGGAAGAGAACTGGAATAATGGACAGGCCATTTACAACTGAGGTGAAGAGAAAGCTCTTCACTCAGAGGAACCTGAATCTTTGCGATTCTCCTGGACTCAGAGGGCTTTGGATGCTCAATGAATGATGGTATTCAAGACTATGATCAGGGTGCTAAGGGATATCAGGATAGGGCAGGAAAGTGGAGTTGAGATAGACGTTCAGCCATGATCTTATTGAATGATGGAGTAGACTCGGCCCACATGGCCTGCGCCGGCGCCAACCCGCGCATGCACGGTGGCCTCCCTCAACGCACCGGCCCCGATGCAACATGGCGCGGGGGTTCAGGGGCCGGCGCGTAAGAAAATAGGCCCGGGGAGCGAGAGGTCGACCCGGCGTCGGTGGGCCCCGATCGCGCGCCTGGCCTCATTGGTGCCCCCCCTCCCCGGGTCGGAGCCCCCATCCCCTCCCCCCGAAAGGCCACGTAGAGTATCCACCAACTGTGACCAGGTGTGGACGGCGCTGGTGAGACTCTGCCTTTTTAGAGCGGCCGTTCGGCCCTGGCGGCCTGGCCATGTAGACCAGCTCGTGACCGGTGCCACGCCAAACGTGCTGGCACCAATGGTGCCGATTCTCCTCGCCGTGGAGAATCGCGTACCGGCATCGAGGCGGCATGGCACAGTTGCAGGGATTCTCCGGCCTGGCGCAGGGCTGGGAGAATCCCTCTCGACATTCCTTATTACTGTCAGATATCCTATGAAAAAGGTGGGAAACTGTTATATAATAAATTAAAAGCAAAAGGGGAAGAATCGTTTCGACCCGAAACGTGAACACGATGGGGTATATTGGCCACCTCCCCAGCCGTGTGTCCTCAGCCGTGCACCTTCACCTACCATGGGATTCTCCGTCCCCACCGCTGGCTATTGGAATTTCCCATTGTGGCCACTCCACAGTGCCGGGAAACCCGCAGACGGGGGTGTGCTGCCAGCGGTACGGAGAATCCCACGGCGGAGAATTCACCACATAGATTCTCTCCACAGCTGCTGCCAGACCTGCTGTGTTTATGCAGCGTTTTCATATGAGAAGCATTTATCTTTATTAGCAGAAAAAAAGTCAGTGGCCGGGATTCTCCGTTTCTGAGACTGACGCCAATGCAGAATCCATGGGCTTTTACGACAGAAAAGCCGGCGCCACACCTGGACCAATTTCGCTACCGTTGAGGGGCTAGCACTGGTGCCACGTGGAACACAATCGATTCCATTGAAAATCGGTGCTGGATTCGTTGGGTCTGTGATTGCCACTCGGGAGGCTGACAAGCTGCAGCCGCACATACACATTACACTCCCCACACACACTTACCCCAGCCAAAAAGATGGCAGTGGCTTGTGTTGGAGAGCGTCCATACAGCTGATGGGTCGGCTGGGGTCAGGAGGGTTCCTTGGGGGATACCTATATGACCTGTGGCACTAGGTTCAAAGTGGGCTGTTAGCAGCTGCATGGCTGCTTTGCCGCCTGCGGCATTGGTGTTCCCTGCCCATCCACCCTGATCCCACAGCTCACCTCCTGGTCACCCCCCACTACTCTACACAGCCCTTGCAGAAACCACCCCGGCCAACGGCACGACTGTCAGCAAACTATGGCGATGTTGGACACCTTCCTTACCCTGTCTCTCTCCCTCAGCAGCCGTCACGCCGGTTTAACGATTTTTAAAACCAAAAGTGATACACGCCGTCGGGAACTTGGCCTATCGGAGGTAATGATAATATAATAATCTTTATTAGTGTCACAAGTAGGCTTACATTAAACCTGCAATGAAGTTCCTGTGAAAAGCCCCTAGTCGCCACATTCCAGCGCCTGTTCGGATACACAGGGGGAGAATTCAGAATGTCCAATTCACTTAATAAGCACGTCTTTCGGGACTTGTGGGAGGAAACCGGAGCACCCGGAGGAAACCCACAAAGATGTAGGGAGAACGTGTAGACTCCGCACAGACAGTGACCCAGGTGGGAATCGAATCTGGGACCCTGGCGCTGTTAAGCAACAGTGCTACCCACTGTGCTACCGTGCTGCCCGGTGTGGGGAATCATCAAGGCCCCGGAGAATACGGGGTCAACCTGCTAATGATATGCAAATGGTGTCTACTGTACGTGTGTTCCAGAACGCATTGACCTGCTGTCGAGGTGCTGGAGCATTGCCAAATCGGTGTCAAATCGGCACCAGCCACGATTCTGGCATCGGAACCACTTCTCCACCTAATCGCCTTTCCCGATTTCAGTGTCGGCTAACGGAGAATCCCATCCAGTATAAATCAGCATTAACATAAAACACAAGAAAGCACGGCACGGTGGCGAAGCGGTTAGCACTGCTGCCTATGGCGGTGAGGACCGGGGTTCGATCCCGGCCCCCGGGTCACTGCCCGTGTGGAGTTTGCACATTCTCCCCGTGTCTGCGTGGGTCTCACCCCCACAAGCCACAAATGTGCAGAGTAGGTGGATTGGCCACGCTAAATTGCCCCTTAATGGAAAACATGAATTGAGCACTTTAAATTTCAAAAGAAAACATAAAACCCGAGAGATACCAATATCCACCCAAGTATCAGAAACACTAAATAAGAAATATTATTAGTCAGACTTAGCAAGGTCAATCTCAGAGTGCTAATAAAACAGCAAAGATATTTATATAAATAATAAAAACCAGAATGTCCCATTAACTGAAAACAGAAATTTGAGAGCACCAGGGTGTAAGGTATAACACCTTGCGCAGATGCTGTGGTAATAAATCCCGCTTGTTTTCGGTGTTAAAGGCAGAGCATGACGCCGCAAAAGTCCACATTTGAAAAACGCTGAGGGTTGGAGGGGGCAATGTTAAAAAAAAAGACATCGAGAGAGAAAAAGCACCCGCCAGAGGTGAAGGCGAGAGAGATGTGTGTACTTACTGGCGGCAGTTGCAGCCACTCTGCTGCCGGGGTGGCTTTGCTGGTGCTGTGTCCTCTGGACTCTGCAGGCACAATCTCTTATAGCGGAGTGGACCTCACCAACCATCAAAGAAAAGTTGCCCGGCAGCCACCCTCCGGAGTCACATAGAGGGGGGCAGCTAACGTGTCAACAGGGACACTTCAATCCAGATTTATTCAACCACAAACGGCTCTGTTTGACTACTCTCGCAGAAGAGGAAACTCAACGATTTTGCCAATCATGTTCGTGGCGTTACTGTAAGATCGGTTGCCACCCTCTGCAGTGTTACCATAGGTTAACCGCAGGACTTATAGGGATGCATATCAATTTGCATTTATACAGTGGCTGTCATGTGAGAAAGTATTACAAAGCACCACCCAAAAAAAAACCACACCCAGCCCCAAGGAATATGTTGGATCAGCCGAATGCAGGTTTTAGGAAGTGTCTTAAAGAAGAAAGGGGAGCCCAAGACATTTCATGAGGCAATCCCAGAATGTGAAGCCAGGCTGGTTTAGGACCCCAAGGGTGGGGCAAAAGAAATGCAGGAGCGCAGAAACCTTGCCGTTGGATTTGGAGGACATTGTGTGCCTTGTGTTGCTCTATTGTGTATTTGCTTTTGATGCACTAAATGATACTAAAATAAGGGGCTGGTTTAACACAGTGGGCTAAACAGCTGGCTTGTAATGCAGAACAAGACAACAGCGCGGGTTCAATTCCCGTACCAGCCTCCCCGAACAGGCGCCGGAGTGCAGCAACTAGGGGATTTTCACAGTAGCTTCACTGAAGCCTACTTGTGACAATAAGCGATTATTATTATCGCTGCATGCAGAAAAATACTTTTCACTGTACCTCGGTACACGTGACAATAAACAAATCCAATCCAATGACCTAACTCTCGGATTTGAGATCCTGGTCCTCAAATACTCTTTTCCTCAGCTGTCTGAAGGCTGAGCGTTACCTTGGAGATGGTGATGAATTTTGTTGTCTACAGAGGCTCCCAAGATCAGAAAAATGGTCCATATTTTCTAAGAACTCACTTTTAATCTTAATCGACTGTGGGGAGGTGTGTTGTGGGAGCTGGTTGGAAAAGGACCTTAGTTTTCCGAGTGTTTTTTTGTGAAAGGCCCATATTCTCATCACCTGTGGAGAAGGAGTCAACAATGACTCAGAGCTCAGTTCATGCCTGAGCGCACGCAAGCGTAATCTTTACACTGAAATTCAGTGACTGATATTGGAGCGGTTTTGGTTTTGGATTGAGGTCATGTGGGCTGGACAGTTCCTCATCTGTTCTGTAAATTGTCTCCGTACCGGTGGGTTGCTATTCTGGAGGTGAGGTGCAGTATTGCAGTGAGGAGAATGGAAAAGGGTGCAATAAGGTACAATAACACTGCCTTATTCAAGCCCAGTCATCACTGTTATAAGGCCAGGGACGGTTTCACTGTTGAGGCTCACACTATGAAGTAGGTGGAGAATGGCAACAAACTTCTGAGGGTATTCAAATTTGAGAAGGGTACTCCATAAGCCTCCACTGTTGACAGAAATGGTGTATATAAAGTTTAAAAGGCCATGTACATCAGTTGGTGGTGTTCCTTGCATTTCATATGGATTTTCCGGACAGTGAAAATTGTGTCTGTGAATCCCCTCCATGCTTGTCACTCTGTGGGATGGACCCTTGAGTGCTTGGGCCATAGAGGGTCCTAACAGTGCTGACAAAAACGCACATTTTGCCAGTACCATGTGTTGTTGGATCACCTGCACCCTCTCTATCCACGATTTGTTCTTCATGACATGGGGTTTATGCTGTACCGGTGCCTTCAGAGGACTGTTGCTTTTCACTTGAGAAAAGGTACAGTTTCCAGTCTGTAAAGGTTTTACGCTTGCGCTCCATTAGATCTGTATCTCTTGGTCGTTTTCACTGCCCAGTCATGGTTTTTCCTGATAGGGAGGCCAAGGCCTCCTCACAGATGCTTGTCATGATGGACTTTAGAGAGCTAGTCCGGCACTCTGGACTCACTTCAGCCCTGATGGGTGGAGGTTGAAAGGTTGGCAGTGATGCGCCTACTTAGAAAAGCGGCCATTGGTGGGATCTTTGAAGTCTTTGATATTTTATTTTTTGAAATTTAGAGTACCCAATTCAATTTTTTCCAATTAAGGAGCAATTTAGCGTGGCCAATCCACCTACCCTGCACATCTTTTGGGTTGTGGGGCGAAACCCCGCAAACACGGGGAGAATATGCAAACTCCACACAGACAGTGACCCAGAGCCAGGATCGAACCTGGGACCTCAGCGCCGTGAGGCAACTGGGCTAACCCACTGCGCCACCGTGTTGCCCTGATATTTAAAAGATTTTTGACCATCACATTGGCTTAAGCTGCAGTCTAATGGAATGGTGCCTCATTGCTCTTTCGACGGCTGCTGTAAAGCTAGCGTGATGGGCTTTCTTGACTTCAATGCAGTCCGCTTCATCAACACAAATAGCTATTGAACTTTCTGCTCAAAGGAAACTCTGTCCACCAAATCCATCAATTCTTTCTCCCTCCAAAGTTTCTGAGCAACAGGAAACTTTTTCCCAAATAGTAAACACCATGGATGAGTAACAGACACAATCTTTACACCACTGTGAATAATATTCTCACACAATGTATCACTAAAGTCAAACCCGCCCTTAAACTAAGAAAAGCAAGATACTGCAGATGCTGGGAATCTGAAATCTAAAGAGAAAATGCTGGAAATACCCAGCAGGTCAGGCACCATCTGTGGAGAGAGAAACAGAGATCAGAATAGAACAGCTATTGGAATCAGAACATCCAAAATCTCTGATGCAAATTCAACCCCTGTTGTCATAGAACATAGAACATACAGTGCAGAAGGAGGCCATTTGGCCCATCAAGTCTGCACCGACCCAATTAAGCCCTCACTTCCACCCTATCCCTGCAACCCAATAACCCGTCCTAACCTTTTTGGACACTAAGGCCAATTTACCTAACCTGCAGGTCTTTGGACTGTGGGAGGAAACCGGAGCACCCGGAGGAAACCCACGCAGACACGAGGAGAATGTGCAGACTCTGCACACACAGTGACCCAGCAGGGAATCGAACCTGGGACCCTGGCGCTGTGAAGCCACAATGCTATCCACTTGTGCTGCCATGCTGCCCATCAGAAGCCTAATTGGAGATTTCAAGTGTACTCCTGTTAAAGCAATATTCATGAGTTCCTTTGCTGCCATGACAGGGTGACATACTGGTTAGCACTGCTGCCTCACCACGCCAGGGACCTGGGTTCGATTCTGGTCTTGGGTGACTGTCAGTGTGGGGTTTGCACGTTCTCTCCATGTCTGTGTGGGTTTCCTCCAGGTGCTCTGGTTTCCTCCCACGGTCCAAAGATGTGCAGGTTAAGTAGATTAACAACCCCAAAACGTGCAAGCTAGGTGGATTGGCCATGCTAAATTGCCCCTTAATTGGGAAGAAAAGAATTGGATACTCTAAATTTATTTTAATAAAAGATTAGGTAGATTAGCCATGTTAAAATTGCCCCTTAGTGTCCAAAGTTGTGCCGGTTAGGTGGGGTTATGGGGATGCGGCGGGAGAGGGTGCTCTTTCAGAGGGCTGGTGTAGACTTGATGGGCTGAATGGCCTCCTTCTGCACTGTAGGGATTCTATGTCTATAACTTTGTTACCACTTGAAAACCAGCTGATTAGATTTTGCTACTTTTGTTAGAACAGATGAGCAAAATGTCTTTGTTTGATTCCCTCACGTCAAAACCACCTGGACCAAGTTTGGTCCAAGGGGAGTTTTGTTTTAAGAGACATTCTTGGGAACAGGCAACCACGGGCAAAGCAGTATTTGTTACACAAATTGTCCTACGGGCATTAAAAATCCTCCATGAGACCACATGTACACCTGACCAGCTAAAGGTGCTAGGTTCTGTGCCCTGAAGGAGATTAGAGGGCTTGCTAGATTTCTGTAAGGATTAGGCAGTTGTTTTGGCCACACTTTCACTGCCCTTTTCTGATACTAGGTTCCACATCATGACTACTCACTGTGTTGGAAAACGTGCACCATCTCCTCTCCAGCTCCCTTGTGTCTGTTGGTTACTGTCTCTCCAAAGCAGAAATAGTATCCCCTCATTTTCTCGTTCAGAATTTTGAACACCTTCTGAAAGAACATTCCCCATTTATCGAGTCTCACAGCCCCAGGGCCATTCGAAAAAAGATCCACCCGACCCATTCCTTACAAAATCCTAAATTCCTTACAAACACAGTGGGCAGCACGGCAGCACAGTGGTTAGCACCATTGCTTCACGGCGCCAGGGTCCCAGGTTCGATTTCCGGGTTGGGTCACTGTCTGTGCGGAGTCTGCACGTTCTCCCCGTGTCTGCGTTGGTTTCCTCCGGGCGCTCCGCTTTCCTCCCACAAGTCCTGAAAGCCGTGCTTGTTCGGTGAATTGGACATTCTGAATGCTCCCTCCGTGTACCCGAACAGGCACCAAAGTGTGGTGACTAGGGGCTTTTCACAGTCACTTCATTGCAGTGTTACCGTAAGCCAACTTGTGACGATAATAAATATTATTATTATTAAAAACTTCAATCAAATCTTCCCTTAACTTTCTGTTTTTAATGGAATACAAGCCCAGGACACATAACCTTGAAATCAGAACCCAGGCCATTCAAGTGAGAAGTTACAAAGTATTTCTCCATGCAAGGAGATGCTCATTCAGTGAATAATTTTAAATCAGAGATCAATAGATGCCTTGCTAGACAAGGGTACAAAAGGTTATGGAGCCAATGCAAGTGGATGGAGTTTAGGGACAGATCAGCCATGATCTCATTGCATGGTAGAACAGGTCTGAGGGACTGAGTGGCTTCTTCCTGTTTCCATGCTCCTCTGCTATTTGTGGGACCTTGCTGAGCACAAATGAGCTACAGGTGGGCTATATTTCCATACTTTACAATAGTAAACATACTTGAAAATTGGGTACAAAGACAATTTTGTGATGTCCTAAGGACATGGAAGGAGGTGTTCCAGTCTTCTTCTCAATAACATTCTTTCCTGATTAGCTTCCATCGTCTGCAAGCATTAACTCATCCACTGGGGCTGGTTTAGCTCACTCGGCTAAATCGCTGGCTGTTAAAGCAGACCAAGCAGGCCAGTGGTTCGATTCCCGTACCAGCCGTGCTGGAATGTGGCGACTGGGGGCTTTTCACAGTAACTTCATTGAAGCCTACTTGTGACAATAAGCGAATTTCATTTCATTTCATTCTGCTGCTGTACCATGTACTGTCAAATTCAATCTTCAGTCCAAAATCTCAGATTCATGCCAAAATAGAAATGAAGGCAAATGGGGGGGTCATCACCATTTGCAAGCTGCTCGCAATCCTGACTTGGAACTATATTGCCGTTCCTTCACTGTCATTGGGTCAAAACACTGGAAGCCCCTTCCTCACAGTGTTGTGGTGTTTAACCACACGGACAGAACGGGTCCAAGGTGATGATTCACCACCACCATCTTAAGGGCAATAAACAGATGCTGGCCCAGCCAACAACACCCACTTCCCATGAAAGAATTTTTAAAAAATTGTTATAAATGGAAATGCATATTGCAATCATTTATTGTGAAACAAACTGTTCAGTTTGAGACAAACTTGTTTGTTGGTGATACATCTCTTATCAGTATTTGATCTTCGACCGTTACTGCTGTAAAATATAGTGTAGATGTTGTGCTTAGATCTAAGCCATCCCTGAATTTATAGATGTTAATTTACTTGCGTCTTCTCTGCACCACATTTAAGGTGTAACTACCCAATCCCAATAGCTCCCCCTCGCTCCATTAAAATATGTCATGGACTAAGTAACGTGTTGGACTGAGAAGTAAGTTCCTGAAGTATGCATTCCATTCTCTTGCCGGCCAGATTATTTTGCAAAATGAGTGAGGACAAGTTAAAACTGAAGCATTTTGAATATGTACATATCGGCTTGTCATGCCGGACATGACAAGAAAAAACAGGAAGTTTGGTCAAAAGATGACAGTTAATTGAGGGCAATGATCGGTTTTGAGGATGAATTGATCGAGGGTAACTTTCGGAGTGACATGGGAAGCAGGGACGTATTGACAGAACTGAGTTTTGATGGGGATTTGCAGGGCTGCAGAGGGATTAACACAGATATGGGGTGGGATTCTTCATCAGCTGATGCCGGAATCCGGAAACGCGATTGGATGGAGAATCGGTTCCGACGCCGAAATCGCGGCGGGCACCGATTTCACGCCAAATCGCAATTCTCCGTTGCCCCGACAGCGGCCTCAATAGTTTCCAGAACACATGCACAGTAAATACCGTTGACATGTCATTAGCGGGCCCGACCCGGTATTCTCCGGGGCCTCCGCGATTCTCCGCCTCCAATCGCCAAATTCCTGACGGCGCGGTTCACTTGTGCTTTTAAAATTTGTGAAATGGGTGCCGTGGCTGCTGAGGGAGAGAGAGAGGCTACAGAAAGTGTCCAACATCGCCATAGTTTGCTGACAGTCGTGCTGCTGGCCGGGGGGGCTTCTGCCAGGGCCGGGGGGATTGGGAGGGGTTAGCGGGAGTTGGCCAGGAGGTGGGCTGTAGGGTAGGGGTGGACGAGAAAGGAGCACCATTGCCATGACCAGCAAGGCAGCCATGCAGCTGCACATGCCGCTGACTGCTCACTGTGTACTTAGGGCCACAGTCATATGGGTGTCCCCCAGGGCACCCCCCATGTGCCCTCTGGCCCCAGCCGACCCATCAGTGAGATGGCCGCACTCCAGTGCAACCGTTGCCATCTTGTTGGCTGGGATGAGTGCGTGCAGTGAGTGTAATGTGGATGTGCAGCTGCAGCTTGTCAACCTACCAAGTGTCAATTACGGACCCGGTGAATGCCCTTCATTTCTCAAGGCACGCAGGTATAGGGAAGAGAGGGTGGCCAGGCAATAGTTGATCGACTACATCTTGGAGGTAGACAGAAAATACTCCGAGGCCCGACCATAGAGCTGCTGGCGGAGAGGAAAAAGCTACAAATGGACTTTAACCTGCTATCCACTAGGAAAGCAGTATATGGGGGCCCTTTTACGAAAGCGGAGAAAAGGCTGGCCGCCTACTGGCTCACCAGCTGAGAAAGCAGGCAGCCACGAGGGAAATAGCACAGGTAAAGGATAGCAGAGGCAGAGTGGTAGCGGAACCAAAAGAGGTCAACCAAGCATTTGAGACCTTCTACCGAGGTACACCTCCGAACCCCATTTCGCTGCTGAATGTGGATGCGAAAATACTCATAAATGTCTTGGTCAAAAGGCAGGAGAACGCTGTACCGGAGGTGATTGCTGAAGACCTGACGTGCTTTTTCAAGGGTAGGCAACTATCCCAGGCGGCTGATGAACGTAATAATGACCCCCTCCGGGGAGAAAATACCAGATTTGATTGTCTCCCCGGACGCAGAAAAGGCCTTCGACAGAGTCAAATGGAAGTACCTCATTGAGGTACTGGAACGGTTTGGGCTAGGAGCGGGATTCAGCCTGGCTGAGACTCCTGTACAACGCTCCCAAGACAAGCGTTCGAACCAACACCACCAGCTCTCAATACTTCCAGCTACAAAGAGGCACATGGCAAGGATGCCCGTTGTCCCCGCTCCTGTTTGCGTTAGCAAACAAACCCCTGGCGATAGCTCGAAGGAGTGCGAGAAACAGGAAGGGCAACCAAAGAGGAGACAGAGAGTACAGTCTCACTCTATGCAGATGACCTGCTCCTGTACGTCTGAAAGCCACAGGAAGGACTGAAAGTAATCATACAGATCTTAAAAGAGTTCGGAATCTTCTCAGGTTACAAACTCAACCTGGGCAAATGCAAGGCATTCCCAGTGAACCCAAAGGGGGGAATGACAGAGCCGGAGGGACTACCCTTCAAAATAGCCCAAAACAGATTCCGCTACCTGGGGATCCAGATAGCCAGAGACTGGACACAGATCCACAAGTGGAACCTGATCAGCCTGGTGGAGGAAGTCAAAAAGGAGCTACAGAGGTGGGGCGCACCCCCACTCTTCCTGGCAGGGAGAATGCAGACAATCAAAATGAACGTGCTGCCGAGGTTCCTCTTCCTGTTTAGGACCATACCGATCTTCATCCCCAAGGCCTTCTTCCAGAACCTAGATAGCTTAATTATGGTGTTTGTTGGGGTGGGGGTGGGGGGGGGGGGGGGGGGGGGGGGGGGCGGCAGTGGGTGAGGCGATGGGTGCACAAACCCAACTCGGAGTGGGTACAGATGGAGGAGGCCTCCTGCAAGGCAACGACCCTCTGGGCCCTAGCCACGGCAGCACTCCCAGCCCCCTCAGCGAAATACACATCGAGCCCAGTGGTAATGGCCACACTGAAAACGTGGGGCCAACTAAGACAGCACTTCAGGCTGAACAAAATGTCCCCCATGACCTCCATCTGTGGTAACCACAGATTCCCGCCAGCCATGTTAGACGCAATGTTTAATAAATGGAAACAGGACGGGAGAACGCTGACAGTTAGGGACTTTCACATAGGGCACAGACGAGGGACGCTGAACCAATTTACAGAGGAATGGGAATTGCCGACAGGACAGGAAATGAGACACTTACAACTAACACATTTCCTCCGCAAAGAGACAATAGGATACTCCAGGGCCCTGGAGACCACACTACGAGAGGACCTGATGACCACGGACAGTAAGGAGGGGTGACTCTGTGGAAAAATATACGGACAGCTACTGGACAGAGCCCGAACACCACTGGACGGGACCAGACGGAAATGGGAGGACGAACTGGGGACAGAAATGAGGTGGGGACTCTGGAGCGAAGCACTGAGCAGGGCCAACTCCACCTCCTCCTGCGCAAGGCTCAGCCTCAGTTCAAAGTGCTGTACAGAGCGCACCTGACCAGTACCCGAATGAGCAAGTTCTTCCCGGAGGTGGAGGACAAATGTGAGTGGTGCCCGAGGGGCCTGGCCAACTACACCCACATGTCCTGGGCAGGCCCCAAACTTGCTGGGTTCTGGACAGCCTTCTCCGAGGCAATGCCCAGGGTTGTGGGGGTGAGGGTTGATGCACAATCAATGGACACGAAACGTAGATAAAGTCCGAACGATAGGCTTTAATACACAAGAAGTGGACCCGGCAGCAGACGTAGAGAAGAATGGCAGACTGCCGGGGAACATGGGTTCTTATACCCCGCCTCATAGGCGGAGCTACCTACCTCGTAGCCAATCGGCTCAGAGGCACATGACATACCTGGGCCAATGGGTAGCGAGTCCTCTGCACCAATGGCAGCTCACACTTCCAGGTACCGTAATACCCCTAGTCATACTACCACAAGGGTGAAGCCATGCCAAATCATGGCAATCTTCGGGTTATCGGAGCAGCCAAAGTTACACATGGCGAAGAGGGCCAACGCCCTCGTTTCCGTTTCCCTAATCGAACGCCGGAGAATCCTGCTCGGCTGGCGATCGGCAGCACCACTCACAGCTGCAGACTAGCTCGCTGACCTCTCGGAATTTCTCCCCCGGAGAAGATAAAACACACCATCCGTGGGTCAGAGGATGGCTTCCCTACTGCATGGGGGCAATTTGTCGGCTTGTTCCAAACTCTGTTCGAGGCCAAAAACAGTCAATAGAGAGGGAAACTGGAAGGAGTAGAGAGGGGGATAAAAGACAAGGAGCACCGCCAGGGACATACAACCAAGGGAGGGGGGTAAAGGCGGCAGAGAGTCTGAGATGGGGAAAGAGGTATAACACAGGGGGAAGGGGGGAACCCGGCCCCCCCAACCCATCCACCAAACCCCCCCGTATCGACCAAGGAGGATAGCAAGGGGGGGTGGGATGGGGAGACGGGGAGGGGTTAGGCTGGGGAGTGTGGTGGGGGGGTGGGTGGACACGTAGAACTAGATGGCAGCAATCTGTAAATAAAGCAAAGTGAGATAAAAGCCTTTTTGTGTTATACTGTACAATAAATAAACACGAACGTCAATGTATATAATATTGAAAAGGGCAATATACAGATTTGAAAAAAAATAAAATAAATTTTTTTGGGGCTCTCATGTGCCTGCGGACTGTGACCACCCCCACCACAGTCGGGGGTGGGGGGGGGGGCATTCCGCTGGCTGATGGTGCTTCGGCGGGGGCTGGGGGGACTGGTTGGGGTCGGTCTGGGGGTGGCGAGGGGGGTTACAGGGTGGCACGATCTGGCAGGCCGGGTCCGGGCGCAGCAGGCGCCATGTTGTACGGCGTGGCCGCCGTGCGCATGCACTGCCACGGACCAGGCCATTCTGCGTCTGTTTATGCAGGTACGTGACGCGGCTCTAGCCCCCCACTGGGCGGAGCATCGTTGCGGGGGCAGCGCGGACTTTTTGGTCGTAAGATCAGACATTTCCTCCAGACATAGCTGCAAAATCGGAGAATCCAGCCCTTAGTCTCAAGAATGGAGAATCCAGTTGATGAAGTCTTAGCTTGACAGTCCTGGTGATATCATTCTTTTTCCTGTACTGCAGCCAATGCTTGTGGCATTCACAAGCTCTGTCATCTCTCCCTATCCCTTCTGACTAACTTGGCAGAGCATTCATCACCCAGAAAGCCCTTTGTGCTGCTGATTTGGTCCCTGACCACTTCTATTTCTGCATCTGAGTGTCCAGGAGCCCTGGTTAATGTGATCCCTCCTTCTGCTTCACAGCACCACCAGCAAAACATTGCTTGCCTCCAATGTGCCTTTGTATAGCACCTACCCCGTCAGAAGGCCTCCAGTCTCCCAATCTGTGAGTTGCTTATAAGAAGTGCAATTAGCTTGACTGATGTTAAAGCTACCCATGGAAATTACCCGATTGCATTCGTTATCGTCTCAATTTAACAGACGATTAAATAGGGAGGATGAATAGGGAGGAAAAGAACGATATCGACTGAGTAAAAGCAGAAGGTTTTGTTTTTAGTTAGGGCATCATGATTAGCACAGGCTTGGAGGGCTGAAAGGCCTGTTCCTGTGCTGCGCTTTTCTTTGTTCATTATTCTCTTTCCTGATAGGTGGATTGGTCAATATGTGCACGTTGTCTTCCGAATTATCTTTGAACTGAATCATTCTAAAAATACAATGTTGCAGGGAGAAATTAGAATACTACCTGCCCATCGGAAACCGGGTGGGTGGGCGGTTAATATATCCTGGATTACTTACCCGTCAAAAAAAAAATAATCACAAATAGAAGCAGAAATCTGAAATCTTCTTCCTCAAAAGATTGTTGAGTCAAGGCCAAATTAAAATGTCAACATTCTGGCCAAAATAAAATTGTTCGTGAATTGTTGTCTGTCAGCAAATTGAGGAATTCTGATATTTTTCTCTTGGTAATAACACCGTCATGTTCTCATCCACTGGAAAACAGGGGGTGTGATTGGTGGAACTGGATTGGGAGACAGGGCGACAGCAAGGGTCTCAGCCTCAGTGAGAAGGTGTGAAAGAGGTGGCTTTGGGATGTGAATGAACAGAAGGAACCAAGAGGAACAGAAAGAAGAATTTACAAAAGGCAATGAAGGAAATAGGGCAAAATTCTCCTCTACCCAGCGAGGTGGGGGGTCCCGGCGTAACGGAGTGGCGCCAACCACTCCGGCATCAGGCCTCCCCAAAGGTGTGGAATTCTGCGCACCTTTAGGGGCTAGGCCCGCGCCGGAGTGGCTCCTGCTCCGCCGACTGCCACCAATGGCCTTTGGCGCTATGCCGGCCAGCGTCGGGGCTGGCCGAAAGGCCTTCACCGGTCGGCGTGAGTCCGCGCATGCGCCGGAGCATCAGAGGCCACTGACGCCACCACCGGCGCATGCGCGGTGGAGGGGGTTCTCTTCCACCTCCGCCATGGTGGAGGCCGTGGTGGCGGCGGAAGAAAAAGAGTGCCCCCACGGCACTGGCCCGCCTGATCAGTGGGCCCCGATCGCGGGCCAGGCCACCATTGGGGCACCCCCCAGGGTCCGATCGCCCCGCGCCCCCCCAGGACCCCGGGGGCCCACTTGTGCCGCCAATCCCGCCGGCACAGAGGTGGTTTAAACCACGTCGGCGGTAGAGGCCTGACAGCGGCGGGACTTCGGCCCATCGCGGGCCGGAGAATCGCTGCGGGGGGCCCGCCGATCGGTGCCGGGGGCACGCCGATCGCCTTGGAGGCGGAGTCTACTTGCCTCTCGACCAATTGGTGAGCAGTCACATGACTAGTCCCAGCCAATCAGGTGAGAGGCACATGACCAGCCAGAGCCAATGGGAAACCAATGCTCTGCACCAATGGCAGTGCTCCCATTCATACCACCACAAAAAGCATGGCCATATTGCCATGGAGATAGGCCCTGGTGGTTACATTTTTTTTGTTTAATTTATCTGGATCATGGTGTCAAGGGCCCGGGTCACTGTTCATGTGGAGTTTGTACATTCTCCCCCTGTCTGAGTGGGCCTAACCGCCAAAACCCAGGGTAGGGGAAGTGGCCAGGGTAAATTGCCCTGAATGGGAAAAAAGAATTGGGTACTCTAAATTTAATAAACAAAACAACCCGGTGTTATTCACTGATCTGGGTATTACCTACAAAACTATCAGGGTATGAGGAGCAAGTTGTCTGAGATGGACTGGTAAACTGGTGGGAGACAGGGAATCGCTATTATTTAAGGAATCATTACATATTTAGCAGGGGGTTCATTAGCTCAGTTGGCTGGATGGCTGCTTTGTGATACAGAGTGAAGCTAACAGAGAGGTTGAACACCAACACTGGTTGAGGTTATCCTTGAAGGCCTGGCCTTATCAACATTACCACCAGCCTGAGGTGTGGTGACCCTCAGATTAAATTTCCACCAGTCATCTCGCTCTCTCTCTTTCTCGCTGCCTCTCTCAAAGAGGAAAGCAACCTGTGCTGCCCTGGGACTTTGCAACTTTTATTTCCCACATACACACACAAATATAAGTTCTATTACGGAACAAAATTCCAACAGGGAACGTGATTCAACTGTGGCTATCGAGAAAAGTTAAATATGCCAGTAGATCAAAGGAAGGGGCTCATAAAGTGGTCAAAATGGGTGGGATGGCGGTTAGCCCTATTGTTTCACAGCTCCAGAGTCCCAGTTTCGATTCCCGGCTTGGGTCACTGTCTGTGCGGAGTCTGCACGTTCTCCTCGTGTGTGCGTGGGTTTCCTCCGGGTGTTCCGGTTTCCACCCACAAGTCCCGAAAGACGTGCTTGTTAGGCGAATTGGGCAGTCTGAATTCTCCCTCTGTGAATGTGGTGACTGGGGACTTTTCACAGTAACTTCATTGCGGTATTAATGTAAGCCTACCTGTGACAATAAAAATTATTATTAGACATGAAAAACATGGAACATGCAATAAATAAACAATGTAAATACATAGACAAAGACATCGGGTGAAACATACGGAGTGCAGTGCTACAGAGTGGTGAAAATGCATCGAGAGACCACTTCAGAAATGATGCATCAGTTGGTTTTCGTCTGTCAATTATTGTTGGCATCATGTCCTCAAACGTCATTTTGCTGGTTTGATCGGGTGCCTGTTTGTTATTCCAGATTTAACTTTTGCCCATTTGTTTCTGTTTCCCTGGCTTTGACTTTCCACTTGGGTCGACTCGTCCCAAAACAAAACCAATTTCCCATTTGAAGTATTCTCCGACTGAAATGTCGCTGGGGCCAGTTTGTATCCTCTATCTGTATCCAGCTTCTGTAACATAAGAACATAAGAACTAGGAGCAGGAGTAGGCCATCTGGCCCCTCGAGCCTGCTCCGCCATTCAATTAGATCATGGCTGATCTTTTGTGGACTCAGCTCCACTTTCTGGCCCGAACACCATAACCCTTAATCCCTTTATTCTTCAAAAAACTATCTATCTTTACCTTAAAAACATGTAATGAAGGAGCCTCAACTGCTTCACTGGGCAATGGAGAGGCAATGAAAGAAAAGGACATTGGGGGCTCCAGTGGCTTTTTCAACATTGAATTTAAATAACTGGACTCCGGGCAATGGAACTGGAAAGACCCAAAAAGGCTCCAGCGTTTGACGGAGCTGAGCGCTTTCATTGAGGCTGCATGTTTTCACTCTGGGCTGTGAGGGCGCGGTAGGGTGTTTGAGATCATTGCTCTAAATTGGTGAAGATAGCCTGCCTTTTCTGAGCGATCATAATGCTCTTGAATTTAAATCAACCACATATATTTAATCTGGATTGCACTTGACACATTGGGTGTCTTGACTGTGAAGATAAGTTTACACCAAACTGGTTTTATCTCTTTCTTCCCTTCCACACTCTACTCCTCACTCATGCAACCCACCCCCTCCCAATTGTTTACTTGAAGAGCAAATCTTCCCAATTACAGCCTCACAAGATGCCAATTGGACACAATTGCCCTGTTAAGATGGGGGTTGAGATGCCCTCAAGAGACCCCCACCCCCCTCTCCAGCCGCAACAATGCATGGCCCGGCCAGCTCCAAGTGCCAGTGGCTTCCAATTTTAACCCTTCTTCAATTGTGGGTCAAATCCTTTCTCTTTTACAAAAATCCCTTATGAGGGATTTTTAATTCTTTTAGTCGGATTTTGTACCATTCCTTCTGCACTTGTTTTAAAGTTCAGGTTGATCCATTCCCAGATGGATGCAGGTGTGTAGGGGGGCGTGGTGAGATCGTCCTGTTCCTTCTCCCCCTCCTCCCCCCCCGTGCCCGTTCCCTGCTACCCGAACACAGGCACTGCACTATAAAACTCTGGCTGGCACCCCACTCTGATGGGAATCAATCACCATGTTGTCTGGTTTGAGACGATTGTGCCCCTGTTTCTAGGGCCCGTTATAGCGAAGGGGCCTGTGACTGCCACAAGACTGAAACCCCCACCCACCACCTCCGCTTCCCCGCCCCTGTCTTCAAACCCAGGAGAGTTAAGAATCCCATGAAAGATGCTCTTTGTCTTCAACGAATGAATGTATCTTGTTTGACATCATTAACGGTTGGAAGGTTGCATTTCTGTTGAGCAATCAAGCCTGCCCCTCTGAAAAACAAAGAACAAAAATTGCACCCATCATTTCCTGACTTCAGAAAACCTTCTCATAATATACAAATCATAAAAACAATTGTGGCATAACAGCATGACGTGCATTGTAGTTTCTCAGAGCAGCACAACATATAGCTCTATAATAGGGAATACACATTGCTGCAACTTCCTGACACTAGATGATTGCTTCATATTCGAAAGTCTTATCAGGGAAACTTCAATTGCTCCGAGTGCATTAAGCTGCTGCACAAGCCAATTTACAGGTCAACTCCAAAGTCATTCACATCGCTGCTGGCTGGTGTTTAGGGTGCAGAAGCAAAGTGGTTAAATTAATACTGAGATAAGGACCTTGGGAGGAGTTCAAATCCCATTACAGTCAGCTGGGGAATTCAAATTTAGTTTCTTGAATAAATCTGAAAGAAAAAGCGAGTGTAAGTAATGTTAGTCATAAAACTACCAGATTGTTGCAAAAGCCCATCTGGTGCATTAACATCCTTCGGGATAGGGAATCTGCCCACCTTACCCAGACTGGCCTCCAGATCCACACAATGTGTTTGACTCTTTTTAAAAATATTTTTATTGGCCATTTTGCATTTAAAAACAGAACTTTGCAGACAAAATAGATAAAAGAACAACAATAGTCATAGTGAACACTATAGAAAGGACAGCACATAAGCCCCGAGCTGTAACCATGTCTGCGACAGAGGTCCCAGTTCTATCTTACATTATTTACATTAGTGTTTGTGTGTGTATTATACAGATTTGTTTGAAGGGATGCTTACCAGCAGGGGCTGGTTTAGCTCACTCGGCTAAATTGCTGGCTTTTAAAGCAGACCAAGCAGGCCAGCAGCACGGTTCGATTCCTGTACCAGCCTCCCCGGACAGGCGCCGGAATGTGGCGACTAGGGGCTTTTCACAGTAACTTCATTGAAGCCTACTCGTGACAATAAGCGATTTTCATTTCATTTCATTTCATTTAGCAGCAAGAGTTACACCCAGCTTTCCCCACATATTTACATTCATTTCCGGGACCCTTCCCCTCATTTGCAGATTATCTTTGTTTTGCTGTTTGGGTGGGGGAGAGGGGGGGGGGAGCCCTGTTCCCCCCTGGAGTTTTCGAGGGGGGGTTAGGTCGGTCCGTTTTCCTGGTTTAGCCCGTGTGGGACGGGTTTGTGTCCTTCCCAGGATAGCCCTCCTCCCCAATCCTGCTCTGCTGTTTACGATCTCCCTTTCATCCAGGTGTATTCCCTGCATGCCCCCCCCCCCTCCCCATTGCTACCCTCCCTTCCTATCGCCGCCCCTTCCCAAGCTGTTCTCCCCTCCCCCCCGGCCCTCCGAGTTAGCTGCTGGTTGTGAACAGGTCTGTGAAGAGGCTGGTGAACTTTTTCCAGGTGTCGGGGAATCTCTCCTCGGGGCCCCCTTATTGTGAATTTTATTTTTTTCCGGTCTCAGGAACTCGGCTGGATCAGAGAGCCATTCCGAGGGCCTGGGTGGTGTTGCTGACCTCCCACCCGGCAGAAGTTTCCGCCTGGCAATCAGTGAGGTGAAGGCCAGGGCGTCTGTCCTCCTCCCTGTCCAGAGTTTTGGATGCTCTGACACCACAAAGCCCAGCACAAATGGGCACAGCTCCATCTTGAGCCCCACCACCCTGGACATAGCCTCGAAGAAGGCCGTCCTGAACTCCCTGAGTCTGAGGAAACACCAGAACATGTGGGTGTAGTTGGCCGGGATCCCCTGACACAGCTTGCACTTACCTTCCACCTCAGAGAAGAACCCGCATATGCGGGTCTTGGTAAAGTGCGCTCTGTGTACCACCTTGAGCTGCATCAGGCTCAGCCCAGCACAGAAGGAGGTGGAGTCGATCCTGTGCAGCGCCTCGATGCAGAGTCCCTCCCCCCATCTCCTCCCACCATTTCCGTCTGGTCTCGTCCAGTGGGGTCCACGCCTTTTCTATGAGTTGTCTGTAGATGTTTCCACACTTGCCGTCCCCTAACCAACCAGCCCTATCATTGTGTCTAGAAATGTGTGTCCCGGTCTCGAGGGGAATGTTTTTGTCTCCTCGTTGAAGAAAAAAAATAGTCAGCACTTCGAGTTTTTGCGAAAGGTCCTTTATTTAACACAAAGTCGGCGGAGGAAATTAGAATGACCGCAGATTTTCCAAATGTCCCTGCTTTACAAAGGGAGGCAAATAATTTATATAATACAGTAATCAATATCTATAGCAAAGAGGCATTCTTGAGATTAGCCAAGAAGACAGAAAAGCGAGCAAAGTTTAATAACAGGCCTTGAGTTCCTCGCCTAAGAAAAATAATAATTGTCTGCTGTCAGCAAAACAATGTGCAGCTGTATGCTTGTTTACATTGTATGGCCTTCTGACTGTTTCATACAGAACTTCAAACGTTTTGACTAAACATAAGGCTATATATCCATCATGCTTTGCCAAGTGCCTATTTTCATGAAATATAGCCAAGCAGCTGATTAAAATAATACAGGGTATTTAAGGCAGCTAATCCGTCAACTAAAGTCCCTTCTACACTCCTTCAGCACAAAGTCAGGAAGCTACGGGTATCTGAGCTCGTCCCCTTTCAGGAGTTGGAACCTCTCTCTGAGTTCCCCCTGGGAAGCCATATTGTCCATGTACATGTCCTCTACTGTCAGTGTCCCTCTGTCCCCCCTCCATGTCACAAATGTGGGTCTATCCTTGCCGGTGTGAACCTGTGATTGTTGTTGCAGATGTGGGCCTCTATGGACATGTCGCCAAATTTGAAGTGACACCTGAACTGGTTCCATATCCCCAAACGAAGACCATGAATTGCTTGTTGACCTTGATGAAGAAGGATTTGTGGATGAAAATTGGGAATGATCTGAATACGAAGAGGAACCTCGGCAGCACATTCATTTTGACCGTCTGTGTCCTTCACGCAAGTGAAAGGGGAGCGAGTCCCATCTTTGCAACTCCACCTTCACCTCCTCCACCAGGCTGGAGAGGTTCCATTTGTGGAGTCTCTTCCAGTTGTGGGCCATTTGGATCCCCAGGTACCTGAACTTGCCTCAGGTCACTTTAAACAGTAGTTCCTCCAGCTCTATTCCTCCCTCTCAAGAGTTCACTGGGAAGACTTTGCTCTTTCCCAAGTTGAGTTTGTAACTTGAGAAGGTGCCAAACTCCGTCAGGAGTCCTGCTATCTCTCCCATGCTGGCTAGGGGGTTCAACATATAGAAGAGCAGGTCATCTGCATAGAGTGAGACTCTGTGCTCGTTGCCCCCTCTCCGAATGCCTGTCCACCAACCGGCCGATCGAAGGGCTCGATTGCCAGTGCGAATAGGAGCAGGGATAGCGGGCACCCTGACTTGTTCAGAACTGGTGGTGTTCATTCGTACGCTCGCCATAGGAGCTCAACGGGGAGACAATCACCTCTGGTGTCCTCGCCCCGGATGGGGTCATTATTACATTCAGCAGGCGTCAGATGTTCGCTGTTAGTTGTCTGCCTTTGACATACCAGATCTGATCTAATCTTCCATGATCATTTCTGCCAGGCAGCTCTCCAGGCGCCTTGCCAATGCTTTCACTGGGCCATTTGCATCAGTATTTAGGAGACAGATGGGTCTGTATGATCCACACTCTGTCAGCTCTTTGTCCTTTTTGGGGATCAATGAGATCAACTAACTGGAGGAGGAGGCCCCACAGGTCTCCTTATCCTTAATGATGGGTGAGCCTAGCGTGAGTCGGAAAGAGAATGTTTAATCGTTTGCTACCATATTAACTCAGAGGTACTGAGCTCGTGATTCTTTCTGCCTCCAGAATAACAGATGCCAAGCTTCAGCCAATTAGATTAATTCAAATGATCTCAAGAAATAGCTGAAGGCACTGGATACTGCCATGGCAACGGCCCCTGGCCACATCCCAGCTACAGATTTGTTTATGTGCCGCTAAACAAATAAAAGCAAAATTCTGTGGAAAATCTGAAATAAAAACAGAGGATTCTGGATAAACTCAGCTGATCTGGCAGCATCTATGGAGAGAGACAAACAGAGTTAACGTTTCGAGTCCATTGACCCTTCTACAGAATGAAGAGGGATAGAAACGTGATGGATTATACGGCTGGTGGCCGAGGGAGGGGGGGGGGGGGGAGCAGAATGGGAGGTCAGGGATAGGTCGGATCTAAGGAGACATGAGCAAAGGTATCACGGATATAAGACAAAGAATGTTGTTGGAACCTACACGAGACTCATGGGGCCTGGCCAATTCAATCCCCATGAGTCTCACGGGTGTGAGCTTCCCCGATGAGAGGAAGAGTTCCCTCATCTGGAGGGGAGCAATTCAGGACATAAAAACCTCTTCTCAAGGGCTGGGGGTGGGTAGTCTCTTCTGGGACCAGTGTGCCTGGAATCTTTGTTCTACGTCAACACACGTTTTGTTTACTGACGCTCCTGTTTGGCTGCTCCCTCCAACTCAACGGGGGTGTTAATGCTGTCATGAGGGAAAAAGTGCAAAAAGCAGCATCCAGGTGAGACAGCGGAATGGCTTCATAGGAGCACAAAGGCCTGCGATCAGCGGCAGCCAAACTGAAAAGCAAGGGACAGGTGGCTGTGCGAGACAGGGTGGGGGGGCGGAGGAGGGGTGGGGTGGGGGGGAGTTGTAGTATTGAGGCAAGCCAAGGAAATGGAAAAAGATTGGGGGGGGGGGGGGCAAGATGGAGGAGAAATATTACAGTCTAAAGATTTAAAAAATTATTAATGTTTTATATTTTAACAAAGAATGCAACAAAACCACAAGAATGATACAGCGCAGCAAGCAAAAATAGGCTGAACACACATGAATACAGAGGGGGACAGGAAAAGAGCTGCATAACCAGCTTGTTACAATCATTAGACATAACGTGATGCCTCTACGAGCCCAACCAGAGAAGAGAGAAACAGGATAAGGCCATGAAAACATATTAAAACGATGCACACCTTCCCACTTAGCGATTGTTCACAATTGCCGCAAGAGTTCAGGGTAAATATTTCACGCCGTGATTGGGCGTGCACCAATAGACATCTCCCTCAACTCCAGCAGCACCAGATGCACCAATGACACATTGCCACCTCATCTCCCCGGATACCAGACCCACCTGCACCCAATGCAGGAACCAATCACGGATTCTTTATCACCGCCCTTAAAAAAAAGGAAACTTTTGTGAGGGCCACGAAGAATCCAGCAGGAATTTGTGGAGTCAAACAGGAAGTAACTTTATTTACAACAATATGTACACAGGGCCAGTAGTTCACTATCGGTTCCCTCTCTAGCTGGTACCGCACTGGCCAGTTCTATTTATACAGCTGCACTGCTAATCCTTAACCGCCCCCCCCCCCCCCCCCATGACGGAGCCCATATTCCCCAAGGAAATTGGGGCAACCAATTGTCCCCAGCCAATAGGACCCGGCAGGTTATAACAGAAATATACAACAGAAATGTGTGAGAACCCCAGCTCTAAAAGGATGGTGCATATATATCACACCACGAAACATAACTCCGGTCTCAGGACCCGCACAGAGGACCAGCAGCAACATGTTCAGATTCTGATCACTGCTGTTAATACCTCCCAAGAAAAACAAAACGCAAGGAGAACTAGAACTACCAGGAGTGGATGACATGATGACAAAGGATCGGGACCCCACCATGGGTCCATATTCCCCCGGTGCACTCCCATCACCCAATAACGAAGAAGAGAAAAATATACTCATTCAAACAAGAAGGCATCCCAGCCGTCAGGGGGCCACAGGGTCTCGACCAAAGTACAGGACTCGGCTCAACCCCAGGCCCTCGCACACAGAGGAAACAAAGCCCAGCCTCTCAGGATGTCGCCAATAAGTGTCTTCCAGAAGGGACATCCCAAGTTCCAGGGGCAATAGGATACCAACCACAGCACCGGACATTGCCTAGCCGAGCCCATTCTTTCTGCAAAAGCATCTTTTTATTGATTTTCAAACGGGGAAGGGAGCGGAGAAACAGAGAACAATACACAGACATAAATTCAGCTCCGACCCCAAAGTATGCAACACAAAAATTATCCAAAAAGAAAACAGTAAACTTAACAGTCAACAGCATTCGATTCCTTGAAGAAACAGACAAATGGTCGCCATCGATGGAAAGATTCCTCACTTAAACATATTTAATCTTCTCCAGATATTTTTTAAAAATATACTTTTTTAAATATATTTTTAAAAAATATTTAAAAAATAAAAGGGGGCCTCATGGTAGCAAGGGGGCCTCACGGTAGCATGGTGGTTAGCATCAATGCTTCACAGCTTCAGGGTCCCAGGTTCGATTCCCGGCTGGGTCACTGTCTGTGTGGAGTCTGCACGTCCTCCCCGTGTGTGCGTGGGTTTCCTCCGGGTGCTCCGGTTTCCTCCCACAGTCCAAAGATGTGCGGGTTAGGTGGATTGGCCATGCTAAATTGCCCGTAGTGTAAGGTTAATGGGGGGGATTGTTGGGTTACGGGTATACGGATTACGTGGGTTTAAGTAGAATAGAATAGAACAGTACAGCACAGAACAGGCCCTTCGGCCCTCGATGTTGTGCCGAGCAATGATCACCCTACTTAAACCCACGTAACCCGTATCCCAACAATCCCCCCCATTAACCTTACACTACGGGCAATTTAGCATAGCCAATCCACCTAACCAAAGTAGGGTGATCATTGCACGGCACAACATCGAGGGCCGAAGGGCCTGTTCTGTGCTGTACTGTTCTATCTTCTATCTTCGAAATCAAATCTTGTAACCAGGATACAGCACTGGGTGGCTTGGGAGAATCTGTTGGTTAATAAAATCCACCGGTGAGCTACTAATGAAGCAAATGCGATAACGTCTGCTTCGATCTTAGTGAGACTGGTCCGTGTGGGTGAGATTCCGAACAGGGCTGTTAAAGAACAGGTCAGAGGCCAGAATTTTGGAAAGATTGTGGAAAAAAGATGACCTGAAGTCCAAGAGCTTTGGGCAGGACCAAAACATGTGGGAGTGTTCAGCGGGGGCGTGCGAGGACCTGTCGCACTTGTCTGTATTGGGGAAAACCCTCTAACTCTCGAGTTGGGAAAGTGAATTCTGTGTAGAATGTTAAATTGAATGAAGCTTAAAGGAGCGCAGGATGATGAGGCAGAGCCCAAGCTCAGCCTACCACTCCCGTCTCACCTTCTAGAGCGGGCAGGCTCCAGAGGATATCGTGAGATCACACAGTCTTGAGGTAGAACCACTGCTGGCTTGGGCACAAGCAGAATCCTCTTCAACTATGTATTTGGAGGTGGCTGAGGGAAAGATGGAAGCACGAGCGAACAAAACCACAGACTTGAAAATAGAGATAAGGACTTGATTTAGGTAAATAAAATTTGTACCAGAGCTCAACAAAAGTTCCCATCTACAGAAGGTTGGCGAACAGCACGAGTCCCTTCCCCCTCCACAAGGCAAATGCCAAGTCGAAAAATGGATGGAAGGCAAAAAGTAGTGGCTATTACAAATAAGGTCCATTGGGGAAGGAGAGATGAGCTTAAGGTGTTGATGGAATTGTTTCCACATTTTTAGAGTAGACATCACAACAGGGTTTTATGTGAATTTCGAGAGGGAGAAGGGGAATGGAACACGGACCAAGGCAGGAAGAGGAGTTGAGCAGAATGTGCCTCCATAAGGCACCAATCCAGGCTTGAGCCGTGACACCTCAACAGGATTCTTTGGATATTGGTTGCCCAATAGCAATAAAATGAATTCGGAAAGGCTAGACCACCACAACTCATCTCCCCATCTGGAATATCGCCCTGCAGGCTCTAGGGCATCTGCCCGACCAGGTGAATGAGGATATTAGCTTATTAATCATGGCAACAAAAATTATTTTTCTCAGAAGATGGGGGGAAATTGGAAAAGATACAAGAATCAGGGTAGAATGTTCATTTTTATGGAATGAATTCTACCAGCTAGACAATCCCAGCGATGCAAATCCACCTTAAATTTAGTAACCAGGCTCAAGTAACTTATTACATTAAGGTTTGAGAGAAAATGAGCTATGCTGTTGTCTAGGTAACAAAAGCTGGCACGAGATTTACGGAATGGAAAAGGACCTGGGGGGATGTGCTTGGTGTCGGAGTTAACTCAAAAAACACTCGCTTTTGTTAATGTTCAGCTTATAGCTGGAAAAAGAGCCAAAGGTGCTGAGAATGTTCATGATGTCGTCAACACAGGGAACGGGGTTTGTGAAGTATGAAAGGAGATCCTCAGCACACAAGAATATACAATGTTCCACACCAGCTCGAAGGGGGCCCTCCAGCAGTGTGGGCGGGTTCAGAGCTATTGATGGGATTTCAATTGGTAAAGCGAAGAGTAGTTAGAACATAGAACATAGAACATTACAGCGCAGTACAGGCCCTTCGGCCCTCGATGTTGTGCCGTCCTGTGAAACCCCTCTAAAGTCCCGCTACACTATTCCCTTATCGTCCATATGCCTATCCAATGACCATTTGAATGCGTTTAGTGTTGGCGAGTCCACTACTGTTGCAGGCAGGGCATTCCATACCCTTACTACTCTCTGAGTAAAGAACCTACCCCTGACATCTGTCCTATATCTATCTCCCCTCAATTTAAAGCTATGTCCCCTCGTGCTGGACATCACCATCCGAGGAAAAAGGCTCTCACTGTCCACCCTATCTAATCCTCTGATCATCTTGTATGCCTCAATTAAGTCCCCTCTTAACCTTCTTCTCTCTAACGAAAACAGCCTCAAGTCCTTCAGCCTTTCCTCATATGATCTTCCCTCCATACCAGGCAACATCCTAGTAAATCTCCTCTGCACCCTTTCCAATGCTTCCACATCCTTCCTATAATGTATGTGGCGACCAGAACTGCACACAATACTCCAAATGCGGCCGCACCAGAGTTTTGTACAACTGCAACATGACCTCATGGCTCCGAAACTCAATTCCTCTACCAATAAAAGCTAACACACCGTACGCCTTCTTAACAACCCTCTCAACCTGGGTGGTAACTTTCAGGGATCTATGGACATGGACACCGAGATCTCTCTGCTCGTCCACACTAGTTGGGTCAGGTGACATCCCTGATGGGTTCCCTGGAATGCAGGGAGTTAGTGTGCACACTTACGGTGGGGGAGGTGTATCAGAGGCGAATCCATGAAATACATTTTTGGCCAAACCCAAACCTACCCAAAATGTAACCAAGCACTCCCGTTCCTCTCAGTCAAAAGCCTCAGAAGCTGTTTTTGAGTCTGTTCGTGCGTGCTCTCAGACTTTTGTATCTCTTGCCAGATGGAAGAGGTTGGAAGAGTGAGTAAGCCGGGTGGGAAGGGTCTTTGATTCTGCTGCCTGCTTTCCCAAGGCAGCGGGAGATGTAGACAATGGAAGGGACGCAGGTTCGCATGATGGACTGGACTGTGTTCTCCGCATCCAGACAGACAACCCGCTCAGGGGCAGTCGAGGCAGTGGGAAAAGTATGATGTTGAGGAGACGGCGTACATTTGTGGATGACTGACGACCCTTCGCAAAGCCAGTTTGGTCCTCAGGGATTATGTCAGGGAGGCATGGCGCTAAACGTTGCGGCAACACCTCGGCAAGTAACTTTACATCATCATATCGGAGAGTGAAAGGCCGATAAGAGCCACACTCTTCCTGTCTTTTTTGAGAATAAGTGAATTGGAGGCTTGAGAGGGCAGGGACCCATGAGACATTGAGTCATCAAACATGTCCATCAGCAAGAGCGCAAATTGAGCAGAGAACTTCTGATAAAAAACAATAAGGAAGCAGGTGGGGACTGGGGTTTTATCGCTCTGCAGCGACCCAATACAATTCGTTATCTTGTCTAGGCTCAGGGGGTTGTCTAAGCCTCTACTCCTGTCTACATCCACAGAAGGCGTGTCTAAATTATTTACGAAGTTAGCCATTGTCGAGTCATCCAAAGAAAGATCGGATTTATATAGGTTACGATAACAGGAAGCGAAGGTCAGAGGGGTCAGTAGGGAGTTTATGGGAGGAGCCGTGTATCTGGGAAATAGATCAGGAAGCAGACTGGTGCCTGAGCTGAGGTGCTGGGAGACGACCAGCTTTGTCTCCGTGCTCATCAACAACAGTCCCCTTTGACCTTTGTAACATGTGCACAATTTTATTGGTGGAGGGTAAATCAAATTGAGTCTGGAGCCTTCGCCTGTCTGTGTACAGTTCGGGTAGTGGGGGGGAGGGGAGCAATGGAATATTGGCCATCAAATTCGAAACTTGAATCCACCAACCGTTGCTGTTTCAATTTTCTTTGTTTGATAGTGCATGTATTGTGGGAGATTATGTTTCCCCAAAGGAATTCCTTAAGGGCCTCCCGTCATATTCAAGGGGAGGGGAGTTTGTTTTAATGAAGTTGTCTATGCTTTTTGTAATAAAATTCCAATTAAGGGGCTGTGGTGATATGATCTGCATACTCGTCTGCCATTGGGCCAGAACGTCGGCTTACCATTGGCCCTGGTCGGTCATGTGCCTCTCGACCGATTGGCCGAGAGGCTGAGTTAACCACGCCTCTATTAACGAGTTATAAATGCTCAGATGCCTGACGATCGTCCCTTTCCACTGTAGATGATCGCAGAGCTGTGTTCTAGTCAATTAAAGCCAGACTTTGGTAAATCACTCGCCTCGCGTACAATCGATGGTACATCAGGGGCAATTTAGCACGGCCAATCCACCTGCCCTGCACATCTTTGGGTTGTGGGGGTGAGACCCACACAGACATGGTGAGAATGTGTAAACTCCACACACGGACAGTGAACCAGGGCTGCAACCGAACCTGGGTCCTCAGCGCCATGAGGCAGCAGTGTTAACCACTGCTACCCTGAAGTTGTCTATGCTGATGGATATAGACTTGTAAAATTTCCTGTCAGATAAAAGGGCTGCATCAAACCTCCATGGAGTTTGACCGTTAGCCTTGGATGTAAGAACCAAGTAAGGAAATGGGGCACATGGTCTGATATAATTATAGCCGATACTCAACAGTCCTTACTGTGGGGAGAAGAATTTTGTCCCAGAAAAAATAGTCGATACTTGCATAAGAACTGTGAGCATGAGAAAAACAGGAGAAGTCTTCCATGCCTGGATGTAGGAAGTGCCAAGTGTCCACGAATCCCACTTGAGTCATGAAGGAAGAGCGAGCTTTGGAAACGCCAGAAAGGGCAAGAGCCTTAGTGTTTGAGTGATCTAACTTTGGGTCGAAAACACAGTTCATGGCCCCTCTGAAGATAAGATGATGGATGTCTACATTGGGAAATGAAGATAGGAGCAAAGTGATGAATTTCGTGTCATCCCAGTTGGGGCACAGAAATTTACCAGGACGTCAGGGGGTTTGAAGAGGCATGCCGCTAACTATTATGTATTATCCAGCAGAGTCTGTGATTACATTTGAGGGGGAAAACTGGACCCTCTTATTTATCAGAATTGCCATTCCCTTGGCCTTGCCATTACAATTGGAGTGGAAAAACCCGGCCAACCCATGCTTTGCATAAAGCAGTGTGATCTAGAATACAGGTGTGATCTAGAATACAGGTGTGATCTAGAATACAGATGTGATCTAGAATACAGGTGTGATCTAGAATACAGGTGTGATCTAGAATTCAGGGATGCGTTTCTTGAAAGAATGCCTCTTCCGTGTTGAGGCTCTTAAGATGTGCAATTTGGTCCTCGGATGTCCCATTTAACTATTCTAATTGGAAGTCCCACACCGCCCAGAGCACCTCCACTAGTCATGATCATGGGAGGATTTTACAAGAGAGTCAGTAAGTGGAGGGGATAAGGAACCAAAACCATGAGGGTCTATGACATGGTGAGAATGATCAAGTGGTCAAGAATATACTGGCTGCTGTCAACAGATCGCACTCACAAACTGCTGGAATGGAAATTAAACAGTGAAATGATAACTGAAACAAAACATGATACAAACCTTAAGCCCGTCAACAAAAACAGGACAAGCAGCAGGTTTTTTGCCTTATACAACATCCGTTATCTTTTTTTTAAAACAATTTAGAGTACCCAATTATTTTTTCCAATTAAGGGGCAATTTAGCGTGGCCAATCCGCCTACCCTGCACATCTTTTGGATTGTGGGGGTGAAACCCACGCAGACATGGGGAGAATGTGCAAACTCCACACGGACAGTGACCCAGGGCCGGGATTCGAACCCAGGTCACGCCGGCGTAAATTAAACAACCTTTTTAACGGCGTCAATCAGTCGTGCTGGCTGACGCCGGCGAGCGCAAAGGTAGGGGTCGGCGTGGGTCAGGTGCCGGAGAGGAGATGGCATGGCCGTAGGTGGGGGGGGGGGGGGGTCGCGGCTGCCGGTGGAGGCTGCATGCTGGTGATCGTGGTCGGTTCCAGAAGTGGGGAGGTGAGGACTGGGGAGGGTGAGTGCTGGCAGGGTGAGTGCCGGGGAGGGGGGGAGCTGGGGAGGGGGGAGGCTGGGGAGGGTGAGTGCTGGAGAGGGTGAGTGCCGGGGAGGGGGGGTTGGGGAGGGGGAGGCTGGGGAGGGTGAGTGCCGGGGGGGGACGGGGCTGGGGAGGGTGAGTGCCGGGGAGGGGGAGTGCTGGGGAGGGGGGGCTGGGGAGGGGGAGGCTGGGGAGGATGAGTGCCGGGGGGGGGACGGGGCTGGAGAGGGTGAGTGCCAGGGAGGGGGGGGGGGGGGGGGTTGGGGAGGGGGAGGCTGGGGAGGGTGAGTGCCGGGGGGGGGGGGGACGGGGCTGGGGATGGTGAGTGTCGGGGAGAGGGAGTGCCTGGGAGGGCAAGTGCTGGGGAGGGGGGCGTTGGGGAGGGGGGGTGCTGGGAAGGGTGAGTGCCGGGTGGGGGTGGGAGGGGGGGGGGCTGAAGAGGTGGGGGCTGGGGCGGGTGAGTGCAGGGGAGGTGGGGGCTGGGGAGGGTGAGTGCTGGAGTGGGTGAGTGCCGGGGAGGGGGGGCTGGGGAGGGTGAGTGCTGGAGAGGGTGAGTGCCGGGGAGGGGGGGCTGGGGGGGTGAGTGCCGGGTAGCGTGAGTGCCTGAGGGGGGCGGGTGGGAGGGGGGTGGCTGCGGAGGGGGTATGGGTAATGATGATATGTCATCTATCCCGCAGCACGGTAGCAAAGCGGCTAGCGTAATTGCTTCACAGCTCCAGGATCCCAGGTTCGAGTCCCGACTGGGTCACTGTCTGTGTGGAGTCTGCACGTTCTCCCTGTGAGTGCGTGGGTTTCTTCCGGGTGCTCCGGTTTCCTCCCACAGTCCAAGGATGTGTGGGTTAGGTGGATTGGCCATGATAAATTGCCCTCAGTGTCCAAAAACATGGAGTGGGGGTTGTTGGGTTGTGGGGATAAGGTAGATACGTGGGCTTGAGTGGGTGCTCTTTGTAAGGGCCGGTGCAGACTCGATGGGCTGAATGGCCTACTTCTGCACTGTAAATTCTATGAGTGCCAATCCCCCACCCCCTGCAGGCCATTTAGTTTTGGCATCACCCAGCGATGTTGGCCGCCGTGGCGGGAGCCGCCCTTCTACATGTTGCCCCGGGGGAGCTGGGGCAGGAGCATGCCAGGGAGGTGGAGGAGGCTGCCGCAGGGAAGCGTGCCACAGAGAGGCAGGTGGCAGCCGCCCAGGCTGGAGAGCCGCCCGCCCGACAGGCTGAGGAGGAAGAGGAGGAGGTGGTGATGCCACGGTAACGGAGAAGCCCGATGAGGCCCCGTGCGTACTGCTGCCGCTCGTCGGACCAGGCATGCAGGAGGAGACTCTGGATGAGCCAGGAAACCGTCGCCCATATCTGCCATCTCATGGCACACCTGGCACCGTGAGGGACTGGGGGAGGACAACCTCTCCCCATGGCCGACAAGGTTACGGTGGCCCTGAACCTCTACGCGACGGGGTCATTCCAGTCGCCGAGTGGGGACCTGTCCGGCATCTCACAGGCATTGGTGCACCGGTGCATTCGGACAGTGACATACGTCCTAAACGCCACTGCGGACCGCTACATCCAGTTCCATGTGGACCGGGCCCACCAGGATGCCCGGCCAGGATGCCCATCGTCCATGGGCGATCGATGGGATGCATGTCGCCCTGCGGCCACCAGCGGATAAGAGGGCCATGTTCACGAACAGGAAGGGGACCTACTTCATGAACATTCCGGTGGTCTGTGACCACCGCATGAGGATCCTGCACGTCTGCGTCCGGTACCCGGGCAGTGTACATCACTCGTCCATATTGACGCAATCGTTCATCCCCACCATGTTCAGGGGACGTCCTCCCCGGCTGAGGGGCTGGTTGCTGGGTGACAGGGGTTACCCGTTGCTGTTGTGGCTATACGGAGGCCACAGACTGATGCGGAGAACAGCTACAACGATGCCCATGCAGCGACCAGGGGTGTGATCGAGAGTTGCTTTGGGCTGCTGAAGATACTATTCAGGTGCCTAGACCATTCTGGAGGGGCCCTCCAGTACTTGTCGGAGAGGGGCGGCCGCATTGTTGTGGTCTGTTGCATCCTGCACAACATAGCCCAGCAGAGGGGCAATGTGCTGGAGGCAGAGGAGGGGGAGGGGGAGGAACAGCAAGATGAGGCGCAGACCTCCCCAGATGAGGAGGATGGGGGCAATGTACAAGGCAGACGGGCTGGACATAGACGGGAGGCTGCCCACCGTTACCGGCTGGGCCAGCGGGCACAGGACGGGTTGATAGCCGCCCGGTTCACAGACTAGGGGTGGGAATTGCTGAGTATGTGCACAGACAGCACAGTACGGCACCAACCAACCACCCTCTCCCCACCCACCCAACACCAACCACCCTTACCCTACCCACCACCAACCTCCCTCCATGCACATCCACCTGCGGTACAACGTGCCGGGCTCACACAGTCGCTGTTGGAAGCGTGTCTATTGCAGGCCATGGAGGATGATGACAACCCGCTCTGCGATGAGCTCCGGGCTCTACATCGTTGAACAATGTCTGACTCATGGCCACAGTAATACCCTCCACCCGGAACGTCCCTGCATGCGGCTGTGACACTGCAGCGCTCGGTCCCGTCCTCTGCCCGGGGGGATGGCGAGGGCGACTCGGGGGGAGGGGGTGAAAATTCACCTGAGGCCAACGTCCTATCACCCCTCACACCCACACTGGCGCTCACCTCCCACCCCACCCACGCATGCATTGTATAGAGCTTCTGTAGCTGTGAAAGTGATTTGAATTAAAAACAGTTCATACATGTGCCCTAGCTGTTAATTAGTCTGTGCCCTGCACCCATGCCAACTTACTCAGTGTCCAATTTTCTGACTTTACGGGTCCTATGGCTACATCCAGATGGTGCCCCAGACGGTGCAGCAGAACTGGAGGGGGACTCCTGTGATTCCTGCCCTGTGACTAGGGACCCCTTTGGCGGCCGTTTCCTGGGCGGCCCGGCCTAGATGGGCCAGGCTGCGGCTCGGGCGACTGAGATGGCGAGCTGCCAGCCTGTCCTGCCCGTTGCCCACCAGATGCACCTGGGACGGAAATGGGGGGGGAGTCTGAGGTGTCGCGGTGTTCCAGGAACTCCCCTACAGGGGGACCCGGAACGGACCTCAGCACCTCCTCCTCCCTCTGGGTACCCGATGGCCCAGGGCCTCTCCATGTGTCGGGGGTGCGAACGGATCGAGCATCCGATGCACCCCCGGCACCTGGCGCTGCCAGTCCTGGAGGCCCGCCCTGGTATCGACAAGGGTCTGCAAGTTTGCAGCCATGTTGCTCAGGGAGTTGGCCATCCCTGTCTGTGTCTGGGTAACGCCAGTCAGCACCTGGGCAATGCCCTCAGCGATGGCCGGCAGAGACTGGGCTACGGCGTTGAGCGCCTCTGCGAACTGCTGCTGGCTCTGGCTCATGGCCGCCTGTGAGAGGGCAGCCATGTCCTGGGCCACGGACGCCGCCTGCACGGAAAGCCCCAGGACTTGAATACTGCTGCCCATATCTGACACCGTCGCCCCCATTGCCTCCACCTCGGAAGCCACCCGTGCGGCGTCGGCCTGGGTGGCATGCATGACTGTCACCATCCCTGCTCTTGCACGCGGGTGGACTCCTCAACCTGCGTCTGCAGCTTCCGCAAGCCGACCATCACCCCCTTCGATCGTCCCTGGGTCCGTGAATGCATCGAGTCTATGGGTGGGTGTGGTAACTCCAGGAACCCAGGACCCATCTGGGCGGCAGATGGTTGCTTGCGCCGGGCTGCCCTCTGATCGTCCGGCCCCTCGGCTGCTGCTACATCCCCCTGCTGTACCGGGACGGCTGTGATGTGCGCACCAGTTAGTGTACCAGAAGCCTCATTGCTAAAGTGCTCAACCGAGGTGAGTGTCTCTGCGATGGTGGAGGGTATAGGAGATAGCAGTGGGGTAGTGTCGAACTCATCATCCGACCCAAAGTCCGGGGCCCCCTGGAGTGGGGTTTCCTCTCCATCTGTCTCCTGTATATGGGGGTCCTGGGGGGTTGTGTCCTGTGTGTGGGTGTCCTGTGTGTGGGCTCCTGTGTGTGGGCTCCTGTGTGTGGATGCCCTGGGGGATTGTGTCCGTTTCTCAGTGTCCTGGGTGGGTGTGTCCTGGGTGGGTGTGTCCTGTGTGGGTGTGTCCTGTGTGGGTGTGTCCTGTGTGGGTGTGTCCTGTGTGGGTGTGTCCTGTGTGGGTGTGTCCTGTGTGGGTGTGTCCTGGGTGGGTGTGTCCTGTGTGGGTGTGTCCTGTATGTGCGTCTCCTGGGTGCTTGTGTCCTGTGTGTCAGTGTCCTGGGTCGACTGGGACGGGTGCCTGTTGCTGTGGCTGCCCTCCTCGTCGCTGGGTGTGGCTCTCCGGCGTCGCCGCACTGGCACTAGATGGGGGCGGCGTATGCCTGATGCTCCGGATCTATCCCTGACTCGTGGGCGCTTTGGCATTGGGTGGGGGCGTCGTATGCCTGACGCTCCGGGTCTATCCCTGACCCGTGGGCGGCCTGGCATTGGGTGGGGCCGTCGTATGCCTGACGGGCCGGGTCTATCCCTGTCTTGTGGGCGCCCTGGCATGTCCTGGGAGCGGTCGGCATCTGCAGGGACGGGCATGGATGGGGGAGGGGGATGGGTGGAAGGGGAGGATGGGGGAAGTGGGAAAGGAGGGATGGGGGAAAGGGGGACAGGCAGTGGGTGTCTCACTTGGTGGTGCGCCCCCGACCTCTGCATCTGCAACTTCCTGGTCCTCGGGTCTGCCTGCAAGGTCCAGGGCCTTCTCTTCATGAACGGTGAGGGGCCGCAATTCAGGTGGACCCCCTGCGGTCCTCTCACGCTCCCAGTTGTTGTGTGCGCGTTTCTCCTGTGGAGGGGAGGGGGTGGGGGTGGGGGGGGGGGGGGGGGTGACAGGGATAAAGGGCAACAGTATTAGGCAGCCATATACTTGCGGTTGTGTGGATGTTGGCAGAGGTTCACACCCCATCCTGCCAATGCAGCCTGCATGGGTGGGTGCAGCCATGTCGGTTTCAGCTCGGGCTGTGCTGCCGCCCATCCTGGAGGGGGGAGGGGGTGGGTATGGTGGGAGGGGATACGCACCCTGGCTGCCCTGACTAGGTTATTGACCATGTGGCACGGTGCTGATGGCCTCTACCACCTCCCTCCACAGGCGCTGGCTGAGGTTAGGTGCGATCCTGCGGCCGTGTCCGGGGTGCAAGGTCACCCTCCTCTGCTCCACTGCACCTCAATGTCCCGCTCCTGGAACCTCAACACTGCACGGCGGGTGGCCATTTAGCTGGGTCTCCAGCGGGGGCGTCTTTTGTGCTGCGATGTCGCACAGCGTCTGTGACGGGTGACGCCGTCGCGATGGCGTCGCGCCGCTGCTAGCCCCTTCGGGGTCGGAGTTTTTCTGACGTTCCTGGTGGACCGACGCTGGAGTGGTTCGTGCCATTTTTTGGCGCCGGCGTCGGACCCTCCCGCCGATTGCGGGAGAATCCCGCCCCAGCTCTTTGGTTTTGTCGCTGTGGAACTGGGCTATGATAGCTCGTGGGGAGTCACCAGGGCGAAGCTTCGGCCAAAGGGCGCGGTGGGCTCGGGCCAACTCCAGGGTTCGGGGTACGTGTCTTCGCCAACCCTATTTTTAAAAGGCTTGGATATAAATTGAGTAGGGGAGTGGCCTGCAGATCCCTCTGATAGCCCCACAATTCACAGGTTCTGTCATCAGACACTTCTCCAGGTCAGCAGCTCTACTCCTCAGCGTCACATTCTCTTTACTCACTGCAGCCAGCTCAGATTCCAATGCGCCAATCTTTTTGCTGTGGTCAGAGAGAACTGTCTCCGTATCAGCAATGGTGCTGGCGTGGAGTCCACGTTGAGGGGAGTGGAATTGAGGGAGGATTCCGAATGGGGGGCCAACGCTTCCAAAGAAATTTTCAGTTCCAGAGCCAAATTCTGTCGAGACCCGTGCAGCTTGCCGATCAGGGTTTTGCTAAAAGTGTCGGATGTTCGAAATGCAGGAGAGGCGGCTGCCATCTTGATGGGGTCCGGATTGGCACAGTATCTACATCAGTTGAAGTTTTCTGGCTAAAATACTTGACATTTTTTGTCATTCTGACAGGAAGTTTGCTGCTTACTCATTTCAACGGTTTTCCCGGACTCAACTGTCGGATTTGTGGCACCGTAGAAGGAAGAAAAAGGGGTGACACGGGGGCGCAGTGGTTAGCACTGTTGCCGCACAGCGCCGAGGACCCTGGTTCGATCCCGGCCCCGGGATACTGTCCTTGTGGAGTTTGCACATTCCCCCCATGTCTACGTGGGTCTCATCCCCACAACCCAAATTTGTCAGGATAGGTGGATTGGTCATGCTAAATTGCCCCTCAATTGGAAATTTTTTAAATAAAAATGTCAAAGATACCGCATGCGCACTTCACCTTCATCACTCCAGCAGAGGTCCCTCAGCCTAGCATATCCTACCACACAAGAATCACCACAACCAGAACCTCTCGCACATCCCAAAAGCTAAAGAGAAGAGGGAAAAAATCCTGAGGGAAGAATCCCCGAGCTGACCTCGGAATATTAGTCACTCAGCAGGGACATAACTAACACTAGCCCGCCCCCCCCCCCCCCCCCCCCCCCCCCCCCCCCCCCCCCCCCCCCCCCCCCCCCCCCCCCCCCACCGACCACCTGTAGTGGCTCCACTCACCCTCATTATTCCTGAGTTAAGGGGTGCCCAAAAAGGGTCTGGTTTAGCTCACTCAGCTAAATCGCTGGCTTTTAAAGCAGACCAAGCAGGCCAGCAGCACGGTTTGATTCCTGTACCAGCCTCCCCGGACAGGTGCCGGAATGTGGCGACTAGGGGCTTTTCACAGTAACTTAATTGAAGCCTACTTGTGACAATAAGCGATTTTCATTTTTTTTCATGTCAAAACACTCCCTTCCCATAACCACAGGGAATGCAGCACAAAATATAACCGCACAAAACACGGGCGAGATTCTCCAGCTCCCCAGGCCCGTGTTTCTCGGCCGCGCACCGTTCTATACTTCTGCCGCTTGTCAATGGGACAACCCCCCCCCCCCCTCCCCCCCCCCCCCCCGCCATGCCGCTGGGAAATCTACGGGCTGGGATACGTTGCCAGCGGGAAAAGTAAATCCCAATGACTGGACAATTCCGGATCCCCTTTCACATAATCGACTCAATATGGGTTTCGCTAAAGCAGGCTGGCAGGGGAGTCTCGCCCTCGTGTTTACACCCCGCACGCCCTTCCCGGAGAAAAAACAACAACAAATAATTGATAACATCATCATAAGGGAGTAACACCCAGGATTATTCAAAGGTTTCTGGATAATAACACCATCTATGATGCTCGAAAAGGCCAAAACCATGACGGGATCATCAAAATCTCCTCAGGATCTCTTGAGGATACCAATATGAAGTGAAATGAAATGAAAATCGTTTATTGTCACAAGTAGGCTTCAAATGAAGTTACTGTGAAAAGCCCCTAGTCGCCACATTCCGGCGCCTGTCCGGGGAGGCAGGTACAGGAATTGAACCGTGCTGCTGGCCTGCCTTGGTCTGCTTTAAAAGCCAGTTATTTAATTGTGTGCTAAACCAGCCCCTAAACGAAGCACCTTCACTTCCACAATGCTGCTACCACAATGGCAAGCGATCCAGAGTCTAGGCCTCAGCCGTGTGTGGGGCGAGGGGAGGGGGGGGGTGTACTTGAAACAGTCAGCCTTCTCCAACCCCTCATGAGGAGCATCGAGAATAGGATAATAAAGGGCCAGTGCTCTGGGGGCCCAACCAACCCCAGGCCTCAGAGGCCTGATACATTGTGCTCCATCAAGCCTAATATTCCCAGCCTCCAGGTCAAGACTACTAAAGCAAGGCAGCCAATTTTCAAACTCCATCGGAACTCGTCTCTCACATCCTGCCAGGGACGAAAGAGTGTCATGGACACTCTTTGTCCGGCCCCTACTGCCTGAACCCGTCAGGATAGACGACACACCATGCAGTAGGATCTCAATGAATTGAGGGCAGGTCTTTACCAGGGAAAGGGCTCCTTCGAATAAAAGTGGTGGGATTCTCCGTTGGCTGACGACAAAATCGCGATGCTCGGCCTCCGAGAAAACGGCGTCATTGTGATGCATGCGGCGCGTTGTTTCAACCGCATTCGCATCTCATTAGCGGGCCCACCCGCGATGCTCCGCCTCCAATGGGCCAAGTTCCCGACGGCGCGGTCCGCGTGTGCACTCATCAGTCGTGAGCCTGGCATGGTGGCTACGGAGAGAGAGAGAGAGAGAGGGCGTACGGATAGTGTCCAGCACCGCCATACTTCGCCAACAGCCATGCCGCTGGCCAGGGGGCCTTCTGCCAGGGCCAGGAGGTGGGCTGTAGGGTCGGGGTGGAATGTTCAGCACAACCAGTGCCATCTGTTCGGCTGTGATCGGTGTGTGTGTGTGGGGACGGGGGGGGGGGTGTATAGTCTACGTGCGGCTACAGCTTGTCATCCCTGCACGTGCCCATCACGGACCCGCTGATTCCCGCACCATTTTTCGTGTGTTCTGCTGGTATTTCATGCGACGCCGGTGCTAGCCCCTCACCGGTAGTGGAATCAGTGCTGGTGTGGCACCACTTTTTCTGACATGGAACTCCACGGATCCTCTGTTGGCGTCAGCACTTAGACTCAGAAACGGAGAGTCCAGCCCAAGGAGTTTCTCCTGCACCTCCACCATTCTCCCGAGGATACCTCGCTGTCCCTCAAAGTGAACTCCAAAGGCTTGCACCACGGAGCCAAGATCCTTACCAGGAACATTACTCTCAATGGGTGGTCATCTTCCCGCAGCACACAGCAACGCCAGGGGGCAGGTCGGCTCACCAGGAATAACGCCACTGCCAGCTGGTCTCCGCCCCAGCCTGCCAACCACCATCAAATGAGGATTCTCTCCGATTTAACCCAGCTCCTGATCACAAAACTCCAATCAGGACCATCGAGGGATAAAGTGCAAAATTTATATCCCAAAAAAAGAGACATCCATGCACGAGGATAAAATAAAGGATTAAAAGACCAGCAGAGCCAGAGTGTTCAAAAACGTAGCCGCTCCCGTGCTCGCATCGTGTGACCTCCACCCCTCACCCCTCTCCACAGTCTAAAGTTGTTGAACTCAATGTTAAATCTCGAAGGCGGGTAACTATCTAATCGGAAGATGAGGTGCTGCTCTTCCAGTTTGCGTTGGGCATCACTGCAGCATCGTGCGGCAGGCCAAGGATGGAATAGTTTGGGTACGTAGCTCAGCACCTCCTTCTCAAGGAGAATGGGGAATGGGCAGTGAATGCCAGCCTTGCCAGTCATACCCGCAAGGATCGTGATCCTGCTGTGTTCGGAGAATCGCTCATTTCCTTGTGAGTGAGATTAACCAGTGCTTTGATGACTCCATTGTTTCATAGAGTACAGAAGCCACGTGGAACACACGACAAAACGGTGCGGGAATCGCCAAGTCCGTGATCGACATGCGCACGGCTGACAAGCTGTCGCCGTGCATATATTATATAGTACTGAAAAAGGTTATTCAGCCCATCGAGTCTGCACAAACCCTTTGAAAGACCACCCTACCTAGGCCCTATCCATCGCCCTGTAACGTCACCCTAAGGGGCAATTTAGCATGTCCAATCCACCTGCCTGCACATCTTTGGTCTGTGGGAGGAAACCGGAGGAAACCCACACAGACACGGGGGGAACGTGCAAACTCCACACAGACAGTTGCCCGAGGTGGGAATCAAAGAACAAAGAACAAAGAAAAGTACAGCACAGGAACAGGCCCTTCAGCCCTCCAAGCCCGTGCCGACCATGCTGCCCGTCTAAACTAAAATCTTCTACACTTCCTGGGTCGGAATCCCTCTATTCCCATCCTATTCATGTATTTGCCCAGATGCCCCTTAAACATCACTATCGTCCCTGTTTCCACCACCTCCTCCGGCAGCGAGTTCCAGGCACCCGCTACCCTCTGTGTAAAAAACTTGCCTCGTACATCTCCTCTAAACCTTGCCCCTCGCACCTTAAACCTATGCCCCCTAGTAATTGACCCCTCTACCCTGGGGAAAAGCCTCTGAGTATCCACTCTGTCTATGCCCCTCATAATTTTGTAGACCTCTATCAGGTCGCCCCTCAACCTCCATCGTTCCAGTGAGAACAAACCGGGTTTATTCAACCGCTCGAATCCAGGTCCAATCATGATTCGTGATGTAGCTTACCAGATTCAGGGATGATGTCAAGAAACACACCTTCACACTAATGGTGGTGCAAATCTGAAACTCCCTCCCTCAAAAAGCTGAAGGGGTTTGGTTGTAAATTTAAAAACTGAAATAGTCAGATTTATGTTAGGCTAGGGTGTTAAGGGTTACAGAGCCGAGGTAGAATTAAGAGAGAGGCCAGTCATGATCTGATTGAATGACCGAATAAGCTTGAGGGGCTGAATGGCCTTCTCCTGCTCCAATGCTGTATGTCACTGTGAAATTTTACATCGGCAATCTTTCTGGCCTCGCTCTCTGCCCATGATTCTTTTTGGTTTTTTAAAATAAATTTGGATTTGGATTTTGTTTATTGTCACGTGTACCGAGGTACAGTGAAAAGTATTTTTCTGCGAGCAGCTCAACAGATCATTCAGTACATGAAAAGAAAAGGAAATAAAAGAAAATACATAATAGTGCAACAGAAGGTACACAATGTAACTACATAACACAGAGGTCTCGAATTAAATTTTAAAAGATTGGAACGATTGTAAGATAAGTAAAAAGGGGATCTGTTAGGGAGAGCTCGCAGAGAGTCGCCATGCTCCGCGGAGCGCCATCTTGGTTTCAGAGCCAATTAACTTTTTCCAATTAAGGGGTAATTTAGCGCAGCCAATCCACCTACCCTGCACATCTTTTCGGTGTGGGGGTGAAACCCACGCAAACACGGGGAGAATGTGCAAACTCCACACGGACAGTGACCCAGAGCCGGGATCGAACCTGGGACCTCGGCGCCGTGAGGCAGCAGTGCTACCCACTACGCCAACGTGCTGCCTCTGCTCATGATTCTGATCACTGCGAAGTCAGGCTCCCATTTGTGTTGCCATATATTCTGTGCTCATTCCTGAGCCGAGTTTCGGACCCCACATTCAGTCGGGGAGATGTCTAATTTGCCAACTCACCAACGTTGTTCATGTCTGCACCCATCTCCCCCTCATTGGAATCCTCATCCTTACTGACCCTGCCATGCTCCCTTCATGAAGTCCCACCATCCTTAACCAGGTCTCCAACTCACATCCCAATCCAGGCAGGTCATTCACCGAACACTTCGATTCCTCCCAACCTCACTGCATTTCCACTCCTCAGCACGTTTGTTTAAAAACCCTGGGTCTCATCTGCAAATCCCTCCGTGTCTTTGTCCCACCCTATAAAACATGTGATTGACTCCAAGGTTTGAGCTGTTCTATTCTTCGCAGCTGATGCTGAGGTAGTGACCAAGGCCCTGGCGAGAACACACCTGCTCTGCTTTGAAATAGTACAATGGGATGTCGGCACGGTGACATAGTGGTTAGCACTGCTCCCTCACGGCACCGTGGACCCGGGTTTGATTCTGGCTTTGGGTGACTGTGTGGAGTTTGCACTTTCTCCCCGTGTCTGCGTGGATTTCCGCCGGGTGCTCCGCTTTCCTCCCACAGTCCAAAGATGTGCAAGTTACTCTTCCATCAGGCAGGAGATACAGAAGTCTGAAGATCCGCACATCCAGTCATAGGAACAGCTTCTTCCCCGCAGCTACCAGACTCCTCAACGACTCTCCCTCGGACTGAAAAATGTAAGAACACATTCCCGATGCCCTACGCTGCTCTTGCTCATTTATTTGCTTTGTTTGGCCCTTGTTCCGCACGGTAACCAATCACTGTTTGTCGATGTACCATTTGTCAATGCACTCTGTTGATTATTCTTTTGTCTACTATGTACGTACTGTATACGTTCCCTTGGTCGCAGAACAATACTTTTCACTGAACATCAGTACATGTGACAATAAATATCAATCAATCAAAAAGTTATGTGGGTGGCCAGGATAAAAATTGTCCAAAAATATGCAGGTTAGGTGGGGTTACGGGGATAGGTTGGGGGAATGGGACCAGGTAGGGGGTGCTCTTTCAGAGGGTCGGTGCAGACTCAATGGGCTGAATGGCCCCCTGCTACACTGTCGGAATTCTATAGTTCTATTCAATGGGAACTTTCACAGGGAAAACAGGATAAGTTATCTTCTTGTCAGATCTCCAGCAATACACTCGGAACTAGATCCTAAACAGCAGAGGTTCCTCTGCACACTATACTTCCAAGCAACGGAGAAGTCACCTGGTGGAATTGGCACTAAGATTAGCCAGGATCTCAGTGTGGGATGATTGTTCCCTCTCTGCGGCCGTTCACAATAAGATTGGTTTGAGACACCTTGGACTGGATTTCAGAATCGGCGATCGGGCGGAGAATCCCTTTTGACGCTGAAATCGGGGGCGGCACGTTTGACGCAGGTTTTGTATGCTTTGCCCCCTCTGAAACGGTGTCATCACAGTGCGTGCCGCACAGCATTGGGACGGCCTCAGCGCTTCACCTGAAGGCCGTCTCCCGATGCTCCCCACCCGATGGGCCGGGTACACGGCGATGCGGTTCACTCATGGTCTCTGCCGTGCAGGAACCCAGCGTGGCTCCTGCGGACTGTGTCCAGTGACGCCACAGTCGGGCGGGAGCCGTGCTGCTGGCCGGGATGGGGAGGGGGGGGGGATCTTCCGTGAAGGCTGGGGATGACTGATGCACAAAATACTCAGATTGGTACAACTGTGGCTTTAATACAGTCAGATGCGTGGCCTCCTACTGCAGCTGGCAGAATGGCTGATCAGGAGGAGTCATGCCTATTTATACGGCTCCTTGTGGGCGGAGCTAGCCGGCAGGGGCTACCGGCGAACCTGTAGTGTAGGTCCTACTGTACATCCCCTAATACAGGTGCACACAGTTAACACAGTGGATCACCACAGGGGGTGGCCATGGAATGGTGAGGGGGGGTGTCCAGGGAGGCACTATCTGGCAGGTCAGGCCCGCGCACTACCCGCACCATGTTGTGCGACACGACCGCTGCAGGTCGTCGGCGTGCGCGGCCGCGGACCCAGCCATTCCCCTGCCATTTATTTTGAGGTGGCGCAGCTGCTAGCCCCTCACCGGTCGCAGCAACGGTGAGGGGGCGCCGCCGATTTTCTTCCACGTAAAACGCCATGGATCCTCCGCTGCTAGCCTCAGAACCGGAGAATCCGGCCCTTTGGCTCAGTCCAGGACAGCACTTCTGGCAGTATGGCTGCTGAATCAATTAGTGGGGTGTGAGTAGTAAATGCAAGTGAGGCCTTCTGATGCTGGCCAGTGTCAGGGAGGGGTTCAGTTTGCCAATTCACTTTCCATAAGGAACATTTCTGGCCCTGTGAGGTTTTAACAGCCGAATATTCTGCCAATTCAAAGAAAAAGGCTCTTGAAAAATCTTGGATTGCACTCACTGTCTAGAAATGTCCCTCCCTGCAATTGCTGCTGAGCCTGTCTGAAACGTGGGTAATCCAGACAAAGGGATTTCAATGTGAAGAACTGAATCACTTCTGATTAATCAACGAATCAGTGTTGTTATGTAATGCTGCATGGAAATGAACTAAAGTGGTTATTTCCCTTGGCGTGTGTACAATGATATCATCTGAGCATTTAGATCATATTCATAGGTCTTCTTAGAACTCTCACCTGACTCAGAAAGGTGCGGGTTCAAGGCCCACACAGTGACTTTAATCACACAACCTAAACTGCCAGCCACAGTGCAGTGCTGAGCGAGTGCTGCTCTCTTGTGGATGAGATGTGAAACAGAGCCCTGTTTGCCCTGTAAAAGATCCCATTGCACTATTTCAAAGAATAGCAGAAACATTCTCGCCAATGCCCTGGCCAATACTTATTCCTTAACTGATTCCTTAATTATTCCTTAACAATTAAACAGATTCTAATTTCTTGCTGTTTGTGGGGACTTCCATGTACATATTCATAGTTGCTTTTATAACAATACAATAATGTTAAGATTTAAACAACACTGCACTGACTGTAGGAGTGCTTTAGGTCATCGTGAAGTGTCAGGGACTATATATATTCCGTTATATCCTTCGCGTTCCTGTGATTCACTGGACTGATTAGTACAGGCCAGTAGAATTTGGAATGATATGCATTCGGCCCCTCAACCTTGCTCTGCCATTTAATAACATCATGGTTGATCTGATATAACTTTAAATCTGCATCCCGTCTACCCCCCGATAGCCCATCACCCACTTGGTCATCAGGATTCTCTCCAGCTCTGTCTAAAAAATGTTCATGATGTGGAGATGCCGGCGTTGGACTGGGGTGGTCACAGTAAGAAGTCTTACAACACCAGGTTAAAGTCCCAACAGGTTTGTTTGCAGTCACTAGCTTTAGGAGCTTAGCTCCTTGAAGGAGCTGCACTCCGAAAGCTGGTGATTCCAAACAAGCCTGTTGGAATTAACAATATTCAAAGACTCTGGGTGCGATTCTCCGACCTCTTTGCGCTCCTGTTCGAGCGAAGCGTGGCCGGTGAATAGCGGGAGAGGTCGAAAACGAGAACCATGCCAGGTTCCAAATAGCCAGTGATGCAACCAGCCCAGTCCCGTGGGCAAAATCGGAATCCCGCCGTAGCGTGGCAAGACACCAATTATCCACCCCTTTAGCCCTATTTCCATACAATCAACTGGAGCCACCCCATATGCAATAACTTCCATTGATTCATCGGCCTCCCCAGCAGTGGTCACATTGACGCCGATTGGTGCTACTTTTGAACAACATGAACCTGGCGGAAGGGCTTCTGTTGGGAGCTGAGGAGGTGAGTAGCCATCTTTTCTCACAGGCACAAATGCCGGGGGCGCTGGGCTTGCCACCCCAGTGCTCAGCAGTTGGGTGGGGGAGCCCCCGGCTGAGGGGGGGGGACCTAGTTGGGGGTGGGGGTGCCCTTCACAGAGGTGGGCCACCATGGGAGGGTGGGGGGGTGGCGTTGAGGGGGGGGGGGCAACCACATGCGGCACCACCATGACAACCCTGGATCCTGCGTATCCGTTCTGGGGGCATGTTTCCTGCCCGTCTGCCCCACTGACCACCCATGACCCCCAACGATTGTCAAGGCTGAAGGCTATTGCTTATAAGGGATCGGCAATCGTGGTTAAGTGAGCACATGATACATCCCAAGTGGATTCCCGTGGGTGGGCGGGCTGTGTAGCATGTGGGTGTCATTGCCTAGCATCCCAAACAGACCGTGATGCCTGGGCAATGGACCTAAACGCTGCGGGAGGCAACACCACACATGCAAAAGCCAATCTCTGAATACCCAGGGTCTGCGTCACATCACTCCAGGGTGCTTGGACTGTGTTGGCACGATCAGCGGGTCAATGTCGAGGGCAGAGAGCTGAGCGCTGGTGCTCCTCAATCGATGCCATTGTCTGACCCCTGCTTGCTGAGTGCACGCTCACACCAATCACCAGCACGCAGTGTGTGCCTGGGCGGGGGGAGGGGAGATGCCTGGAGAGATGGGTCAGGAGTTCGGAGGTCGGCTTACATTGCGGAAGGAAGTGAAGGCGTCATACTAATTGTGCTCAAGGGTGTTTATTGTGTTTTACAAATCCCTGATAGTGCCACGTCCCCCCATCCTCCCTCCCTTTCACCCTCTACCCACCTCCTGCCCTTTAGCCCCACCCCCCCCCCCCACTCCCCCGGTGCCCTCAGTGCTCCTCAATGTGCTTGGCCCTCCTAGCTTTACCGCTGCATCTCGGTGTGCCCCAAGGATGCACATCCGAGGTCTCACATCAGCCGCACATTCATTGAGAGGAACCCTTTCCGGTTTGTGTCGAGCGGCCTGTCATCTGCAGGTGCCTGCAGGGTGACATGCATCCAGCGTTCACCCCCTGGACCGCAAGCAGTGGTGGCAAACTCTGCTGCCCAGGCATCCTGGTGGGCTCGGTCCACATTGGAGTGGATGCATTGTGCCAACTGGGCATAAAGGGCCTCCGTGACGGCGTGGATGCACCGAGGTCTGTGAGATCTCGGACCGATCCCCACTGAGCAACTGGAAGGACCTCGTGGACTAGAAGTTCAGGGCGACCTTCACCTTGATGGCCACCGGGAGCGGGTGTCCTCCCCCATTGTGGTGAATGTAATATATATATGATATGATAATTCACACTGTCTTTGTAAGCGCAGTAGCGCTATCCTACCACTAGGGGGAGTAGCTCTGGGAGTACTCAGGAACTTGTACTGGGCTCCACCCTTGGCTCCGCCCACGACTCCTCTCCCTAGTGCTGCTGTATAAATACACTTGTCCAGAGTCAGCCTGAGTTCACTAAGAGTTCATCAACGGGTAACAGGCTGGCTCTGAAGTAAGTCGATTAAAGCCTAGATTCATATCGGAAACACGTGTCTGGTGAATTGATGGTTACATCACCCATACCACCGCATTACCAGGTGTGCCATGATCTGGCAGATATGTCGCACTGTCTATCTGCTCAGCTGGAGTCTTCGACGGAATGCCTAGTCCGGCAAGTCCTTGAATGACAGGCGCTGCCGGTACACAAGAGGTCACATGCGGCGTCGCCTTTGCACCTCCTCCTCTCCCTCGGCCTGTTGGGCGGCTGGCTCTCCATCCTCAGCATCTGCCTCTTGTTCCTCTGGGGTATGCTCCAGTGTTGTTCCCTCTGCTGCTGCTGCCTCCTCCTCCTCGAGCGCCTCCAGCTCGCACAGCCACAGTGCACCCCCCAGGGCTGCGGGATTCGGAGGAAGGCCACCATTGCTGGTTGAATTCCAATATCCATTGTCTACAGAGGGTGAACGGCCGATACGTTAGCATAGTGCATGCCTAACCAAGCCCAACGGGCTACATGGTGGCCCCGGTTAGCACTGCAGACTCTTCCCCCACATTTTCCCTTCCTCCACCCTAGGCCCTGTCGGTGCCCAGTACCGTGGGGACATCTGACCCTGGTGCCTGTCCCCCCCTTCCAGGGGCACCATCAGCTGGTGCTGCCCTTTACTAATGGCTCGCTCCATGGCTGCTGACCGGTCCCCCCCCCCCCCCAGGGGGCCCATAGTCGAGCCTCTCCGTGTCCTACCTCCTCTCTCTTCCTCAACAGCCACGGTGCCTGTTTCACGATTTTTAAAAGCACAAGTGTTAAGGGCCAGGGCTTAGAAACTCCAAAGTATATTATGAAGTCCACCTGATCTACAACTTTTATGTTGAATTTGGGTAGGATGAGCACTTTCCTTTAGGTGTGAATCATCAGTCTTCCGAGACACTTCAATCAAAACCAGCTTTATTCTGAGAACTTAGTTAATATTTATATAAACGCACAGCAAGAATTGTTATCAATTACAAACATTAAATACCCCACACAGCTACAGTAATCTGTGTACAATATTTAATGAATTCCCCCTTAACTGTTCCAATTCAAAAACAAATCCCCATAAACCAAAAACCCCTATTCAAGAGTGTGGCCCAGCACACTGTACTCTCACTTGAATGACACTGGCTTTCCCTGAATATATCTTTTAAGTTACCAAAGCATGTAGTCACAACCTGTTTATTTCTGGAACAGATGTTTAAAATGAAAATAGAGAGACAAACCAAAACGTTTCTTTTCTCTGTCTGAGTCCAGAGCAGCCAAAATCTGAAAACAAAACCAAAAACCGGACGCAGCCACAGCTCAGCTCCACCCACAAAACGACATCTCTGAAGCCATGTGATAAGGCAAAAAAAAATCTTAAAGGGACACTGCCATGACGCAAGTGAACCTCGCCCTCGGGATTTTGCCCCGCTGGAGGGGGAGAATTGCGGAGGCCCCGGAGAATACTGGAGAATCCCATGAATGATATGCCAACGGCATTTACTGTACGTGCGGGAGTGGAACGCATTGACACCACTGTCAAGGCGACAGAGAGTTGCGATTTGGTGTAAAATTGGTGCCCGCCATGATTTCGGCGTCAAAAGCCATTCTCTGTGCAACCGCATTTCCTGACTCTGATGTCAGCCGACAATCCCGCAGTGATCCCTAGTTCTAGATTCTCTCACAAGAGGAAACATCCTCTCCACATCCACCCTGTCAATGCCCTTCAGGATCTTATACCTTTCAGTCACGTCACATCTTACTCTTCCAAACTCCAACGGATATAAGGTTAGTCTGTCCAACCTTTCCTCGTAAGACAACCCTATCATTCCAGATATTAGTCAGGTAAACATTCATCTGAACTGCTTTCAACACATTTACATCCTTCCTTAAATAGGGTGACCAGAGGGCAGCACGGTGGCCTAGTGGTTAGCACAACCGCCTCACGGCGCTGAGGTCCCAGGTTCGATCCCGGCTCTGGGTCACTGTCCGTGTGGAGTTTGCACATTCTCCCCGTGTCTGCGTGGGTTTCACCCCCACAACCCAAAAATGTGCAAAGTAGGTGGATTGGCCACGCTAAATTGCCCCTTAATTGGAAAAAAATAATTGGCTAATCTAAATTTATAAATAAATAAAAAAAATAGGGTGACCAAAACTGTTCACAGTATGTCAGATGTAATCTCATTCATGCTCTCTATAACTGAAGCATAATCTCTCTACTTGTGTATTCAATTCCCTTCACAATAGCTGATAACATCCTAATTAGTTGCTGCACCTTCAGACTAGCTTTTTGCAATTCATGCATTAAGACACCGGGATCCCTCTGCATCTCAGAGTTCTGCAATCTCCCACCATCGAGATGAGAAGTTTCTCATTTATGCTTCATGCCAAAATGGACAATTTCTCATTTTTCCACGTTGAATTCCATATGCCAGATCTTTGCCCATTTACTTAATCTATCTTTTTTTTTTGCAGCCTCCTTACATCCCAATCACAATTTACTTCCACACCTATCATTTTGTCATCAACAAATATGTCAATGATTCAATACTTCCCTTCACCCAGGGCCAACAAGATCCCCAGACTACATGATTCTCCGCCATCACCGGGATGTCCCAGGTCCAGGGGGCAATAGAGGGCACACATGTCACCCTGTGCACACCAAGGAATCAGGGATTGCCCAATGTTAACAGGAATGGGTTCCACTCCCTGAATATTCAGATTGTGTGCGCCCACTGCCTCCGTATGATGCACGTGTGTGCACACTTCCCAGGAAGCATGCGTGACAGCTACATCCTGGGGCACTCAGAGATCCCTGGCATCTTTGAGGACCACCCCAGGGTGACGGGTTGACTCTTGGGGAACAAGGGATACCTGTTGAGGTCCTGGCTGATTACATCAGTGCAGAGGCTGGAGACCAAAGGGGAGATCCATTACAATGAGGCCCATGTTGCCATCCGTGCTGTCATTGAGCGGTGCATCGGACTGCTGTAAATGCGGTTCCAATACCTGGTGACCTGCGGTACAGCCCCCAAAGGGTCTCCTCCTTTGTGGTGGTCTTCTGTGCCCTCTCCAGCCTGCCAGAGCTGCATGACGCCATATTGGAGGAGGAGGAGGAGGGACATGCAGCATCATCTGATGAGGAGGAGGCAGACCAGGAGGGGTTGGAGGGTGAGCCTGAGGAGCCAGAGCAGGGGTCGGAGAATGGAGGACAGGCGGCGGCAAGGATCCAACACACCTGGACGACCCTCATCCTTGCCAGATTCTCATAGGACAGGGCTGTGTCTGTCACTCAACACCACCCCCGCCCCAATTTCCCTCCGTCCCTCAAAAATCCTCCTTCTTCCTCTCCTCCTCCCATTACCTTCCTTCTCCCCAATTTCCCTCGCCCAATTTTTCCATTTCCCTTTATCCCCCAAATCCCCCTTCTCTTCCCATTTCTTCACACATCCCTCTACCCAACCACCCTGTCCCCGCCCTCCAAGGGTCCGTGTAATATCACTCCAGGGTGATGGGCCTGTGTAGGGCCTGTCAGCAGGTCAGTATACAAGGCGGAGAGCAATCATAACGCGCCGTAAGTAAAGTTCCATTGCTCCTCAGTTTATGCCCAAGTCTGACTCCTGTCTCTCTGCAGACAGCAAGCTCACATCCATCCTCTGAACGGGGTAGGCTTCGGGGGCGTTTAATCTTGGACCACTGGTAGGGTAGGGGTCAGGGCGAGTGGAGGGCAACAGGGGGTGGGGGTGCAGGCAGGCCCACTGTGGAGATTATTATGAGAGAGGCTTCACATGTATCAGGTGTTACAGGTTTCACTTGCGAACATTGGACATTTCCATTCCCACAAGCTACAGACAGCTCGTTCCCCCCCCCCCCCCCCCCCCCCCCCACCCCCCGCCCCTCCCAGTGTCTACCAAGTGATCCTCAACCTTCTTGACCTTGCGTGGTCGACCTGCTATTTCTATGTGTGTCCTCAGGCTGCACATCAGAAGTGGAAGCAGCCTGCTGCTTTTCCGTGTCCTGTGGCCTTTGATGCCCTTGTCGGTCGTCCTCTGGAGGGCCTGGAGCAGGAGGGCCCTGGCCAACTTACTGGTGTCAAAGCCATCACCGTGCCACCCTGTTCTGCCCACTGCCCTTGAGATGTGCATGTGTCAGGAGGGGGGCTTTCGGAAGAACTGAGATCACCATTGTCTCCTTGGTGGCAGGCCCCTCCCCCTTGACGGTGTCCGTAGGGCCCTCGGGGACTCCATGGGATGGAGGGGCAGCTGGAGTGAGCAACATAGGCCTCTGAGTCATCTCGTTCTGCCAGTCCTGATGCCTTCCCTTTGTCTGCAGCATGGTGTCGACGTCCTCAACAATGGTCCTCAGTGACTGGGCCATACTCTGCAGTGCCTCAACATTGTCCAGCTGCATCTGGGACATGTCCCTCATCGACTGGGATATGATGTTGAGGCCTTCAGCCCCGGTCATCACAGACTGAGCCATGCCTTGGACATCGTGCTCAAGGTTTTCCACTGCGGCCGCCACCTTAGCAGTTGTTGGCCTCGGTGCCATGTATGGTCTGCACCATCTCCTGCACCCGAAGCCTATGGGACTCCTCCAATTGGAAATGCAGTCACTGGAATGTCACTGACTTCCCCTACTGTATGTCACGGCTGTGCCCCATCATATGCATCAGGTCTGGGAGAACTTTGTCCAGAGGTTGTGCATCTGACTGGGACACAGCTGAGTCCAACAGGCCTCCGTCAGCTGCCTCCTTTGGATGCTCCTGCCCCCACCTGATCTGCATCAACAACAGTGTGGTGCTCATCTGATTGTGACCCAGAAGCCTGTGCACTGATGTTGCCCACTGAGGTGTATATCTCTGCGCTGGTGGAAGGTGGCGGTGATAGTGGTCTCCTCAGAACTCTCCTCCGAGATGGTCTCTTTGGGGGAGGGGGGGGGGTGAGGGTGAGGACTCGGATCTCTGGCATCCTATCCCCGTCTTGGCCTTTTCCTGCTTATTATGGGCTATCTTCTCCTGCGGGGACAAAGAGAGGGCATGGTGAGTGGCACGCTTGATGGGTCAAGGGAGTTTGTAGCAGGTGGCATGTGTGCGCACTGCACCTGGAAGGGGTTGTGCTGGTGGGTGCCAGGCGGCTCTGAGGAATACAAGCATGAAGATCGGATGCGGGGAGGGTGCAAGGTGTCAGCCAGTGATTTGTTGGGGCGATAAGGGGTTTGGGGATTTGTGTGGTGGCAGGTGGAACTGGTGCCAGGAGGGAGGTGGCAACCCAGTGGAGGTCATTGGTCACCTTTCGACGTTGGATGGCGGTCCTCCTTGTCAGGTTGCCCACCCTGACCGCTGCTGTCACTGCCTCCCAGTCGGCATTGTTGACCCTGCTCCTGGTCCTCTGACCCCAGGATGGCCCGCCTCTCATCCACAGCATCGAGAAGCCTGACCAAGTTGGCCACCCCAAAGCGAGGAGCAGGTCTGTGCGCTGCCATGCTTGTGTGTTGTCTGGGAGTGAGTGGTGAGGGAACGTTTAAAGACAACTCCCCCTTGTTAGCGACAAGAAGCAATTGGGGGCACATTTTGTGGCACCAAGTGCCGTTAAATATGAACCGCGATCTCGCCAAACCTGCCCCAAATTTTCCATTGAATCGCACCCCCTATCCACATCTACCCTGTCACGCCATGTAAAAATGTTGTAATTTATAATGAGATCACCTCTCATTGAGGGATGAATGTTGTCCAGGATACCAAGGACAACTCCCTTGAAAACCAGTGCCGTGGGAATCCTGTGTCTCAGCTGAGTTGGATCAGATGGGATCTTGGTTTGGCATCGAATTGATAGACAACACCTTCATGGGTGCAGCATACCCTCACATCTCGGGAGTGCAACACATTGACGCATAGCATTCTGACTCATCAGTGAGTGTTTGCTGTCTATCCTGTATATGTTATTCAGTTGCTGTGATAATTGTTACCTAATTCTCACATGTTAAATTAACGGACAAAGTCAATGACAATCAAAAGCTTGAACAATTTGCACGCTGATATTGAAAGCTGTGTTGTGTGATGAGTTGCTGTTTCCCTTCTGGTCGGTAGTAGCTGCTGGAGGTTCTCCATTCGGTGAGTGGCAGGAAAGAATGCTGCAGTGACCATTGCTTCGGCCATTAGAGGGCAGTCTTCACTGTCACATGCTCACATGCACATTCTTGTCCCCATTTTACACCATCAGTCTTCAGCAACTTTGTTAAACTTGGCTAATCCTGCCACCGCCAATGGCTCGCTGTGACACTGAGTTCTATAGATGAAAGAACCTCTGGTTTGATTATAGTATGATAGAATCATACAGCGCAATCGGAAGCCTGTGCTGGCTCTTTGGCAGAGCACTCCCTTGCACTTTTCCCATAGCCCTTCATGTTTTTCCATTTCAGGTACATTCACAGTTTGAATGTTACGGCTGTATCCACGTGTTCAGGCAGCGAACCCCACATTCCATATCAATAACGTGTACTCATACAGCAGGCCTAACTTCGTTCAAACCTCCCAAAGTGAACAAATAAAATTTGGCACCAAGTCCCAAAAGGAGATAGCAGGGAAGGTAACGGCAGAGCTTGGTAAATAGGTTAGTTTGAAAGAGTGCGTTAAAAGAGGGAATGGAGGTAGAGAGACAAGGAGGTTTAGGATGGGAATTCAAGGGCTGTGGTCGAGGCACAACTGCCAATAATATGGCGGTAAAACTCAGCAATGCGCAGAAAGCCAGTGTTGGAGGAGCAGAGAGATCTTGGAGGATTGTGAGGCAGATTACAGAGACAGGTAGGGGTGAGGCCATTGATGGGTTTGAAGACTAAGGAAGACAATTTAAAATTGAGGCATTGCTCCACCGGCAGCCAATTGTACATCAGCCAGAATAGCGTTGAAAGCTGAACGGGATTTAGGATGGGATGATTTTTTCACCAGCACCCCCCCCCCCCCCCCCCCCCACCCTCCCCCCACAATGGCCCATTTTCCAGTGGCAGAGATGGCTTGCCGTTGGTCACCAGCAGGACTTTTCGGTCCAACCGATGTCCACGCTATTCTGTGTGGCTCGCCCATCCCACTGCTGGGGAACATGCCTTTGTGGATGGGCCGGAAAATCCAGCCCTCAATGGAAGACAGGATCTGGCCAATGGATGGTGTGTTGGGTGGGCATAGGTTCATGAAGGGTGGAAGATGAAAGGCCATTGGGAAGAGTGTCCTGCAGTCAGCATCACGGTGAAGAAGACTGGACAGAGTGTCCTGCAGTCAGCACCACAGTGAAGCAGACTGGGATCAGTGTCCTGCAGTCAGCATCACAGTGAAGCAAACTGGCAACACCGTCTTGCAATCAGCATCACTGGGAACAGTGTTATGCAGTCAGCACCACTGTGAAGCAGACTGGGAACAGTGTCCTGCAGTCAGCATCACAGTGAAGCATTCTGGGAACAGTGTCCTGCTGTTAGCATCACAGTGAAGCATTCTGGAAACAGTGTCCTGCCGTCAGCATCACAGTGAAGCATTCTGGGAACAGTGTCCTGCAGTCAGCACCACAGTGAAGCAGACTGGGAACAGTGGCTGGGATTCTCCTCTACCTGATGGGGTGGGGGATTCTGGCGTAGCGGAGTGGTGCCAACCACTCTGGTGTCGGGCCATCCCAAAGGTGTGGAATTCTCTGCACCTTTAGGGGCTAGGCCTGTGCCAGAGTGGTTGGCGCCATGCCGACTGGCGCCAATGGCCTTTGATGCCCGCTGGCCGGCGTCGGGGCTGGCTGAAAGGCCTTCGCCGGTTCGCGCATGCGCCGGTGCGTCTGTGGCTGCTGATGTCACCACTGGTGCATGCGCGGTGCATGCATAGAGGGTGGGTCTCTAGAAAACGACCTGCCCTACCGCACAAAGAAAAAGACTGCCCCCACGGGACTGGCCCACCCGCCAATCGGTGGGCCCCGATTGCGGGCCAGGCCACCGTGGGGGCACCCCCCCGGGGTCCGATCGCCCCGTGCCCCCCCCCCCCAGCCCCTCGGGGGCCCGCTCGCACCGCCAATCCCACCGCCACCAGAGGTGGTTGAAACCACGTCGGCGAGATTCGCCTCTCAGCGGCGGGACTTCGGCCCATCGCGGGCCGGAGAATCGCCGCGGGGGGCAAGCCGATCGGCGCGGGGCCACGGGGGGAGGTGGATGGGGGGGAGGGGGAGGAGGGAAGAGGAAGGGGGGGAGGAGGGGGGAGGGGTGGGGGGAGGGAAGGTGAAGAGGGGGGAGGGGGGAGGAGTGGGGGTGGGGGGGATGGGGGATAGGGAGGGAGAGGGGGTGTGGGGGGAGGGGGAGGAGGGGAGGGGGAAGGGGGAAGGAGGGTGAGGGAAGGGAGGAAGGGGGAGGGGAGGGGGGGAGGGGGAAAGAGGCAGGGGAGGGGGGAGCGGGGGTGGAGGGATGGAATGCTTGGTGAATGCCATACAGAGCCAGCTCTCGCAGAACACTCCGTTGCTGCTGGGTATGCTCTCAGACCTGCACTGCACCATTCTGGTCATGGGCCCTGGACAGCGGAGGCCAGGCCAGAGGCACCTCAATATCACTCCAAGGGTGAGCTGCCGCTGCTGCCCTTCGTCTCTGCCAGTGACTCCAGTAGGTGAGGCCGAGGAGGGTACACCCATACCTGTGCAGGATACCTTGAGCAGATAGAGGCCCCTCGACCTTGGACCACCAGAAGGCAGCCGCCAACGTCATCTCAGGCAACCAGGAAAAGCACTCAGCATCGGCCTTCACCTCAGCGGCAGAGGTCAGAGCAGCACGATAGCACAATGGAAGAAAATGTAAACTTTAAAATTTATAACACCACAAATGTGGCACATGTGGTACAATCATTTCATGGATGTATTTAGCCATGTTCAAATACATAGTTTGAATCGCTTTAATCATGGGTGTTAAATCTTCATGGTTTTTGCTAACTTTTATGGGGGATTTGAAGGGGCTGGCTATCAATGTTGGGTTATACGGGGCTGTGGAAACACCATTTATTGTGGGGCCTCAGAAGTCGTGGCATGCCTGACTCTCGGCATGTGCAGTTTTCCATGCTTATCACCCCTTGTTAATTCACCTGTTTAGATCCTGGATGCCAAGCCAGCCTGTGGTGCTCACCACCTTATCCATCACTAGCTGTTGTTTAAGTATCTTCAGCTAATGCACTCCACACTGCAGGCGCGTGCGGAGAATTTATTACTAAGGCCTGGCCAGGATTTGCAGCATGCATTCTTGTCTCATCGGCAACTTCCTTGCAATTCTGAAGTAGGTTTGGATCTGCGGGTCCCGCTGCATATGGACTTGCTCATGCCACCCCGGCCTGTAGTATTTCACCTTCTAAAGTGCCAGACGTCGTGGGCCTGTAGGTTGGGCCAGGGGGAGTGTGCCGGAATCTGTGGGCGCCTCGACAGTGTATTTTGTGAGGGGATCAGGGTATCGCGCAGGGGCCTCATTCTGGCTGGTGTCTGGCTGCAACGGGGGCGCTGCAGGCCTGTCTGGCACGTTGCTCCATCGCCATGGCATCGGCACCTGCACCATCATCCACTCCCTCAGGAACATCAGAGACTCTGCCTCTTCGCCCTGTTCTGACAAAACTTCCAATACGCTGTCCACAGGCAGACCCAGGCAATTCTGAAATGATTAACCCCTGTGGCCATAACAGGAGAGAATTTTTGAAGAGAGTCAGTCAGTCAATAACATTTCTTCTTGTCAAGAAAGTAGAGGGACGATGAGAGAAGACAGGAACTCAGAGAGATATTGTGCAGATTAGACAAACAAAACAGAAACAGGGTGCAAAACCGCAAACAAAAACTCAGGTGCAAATAAACTAACCTCAATGAGGCCATCGGATTCAAAAACAGCCGGAAGATCAGCAACCAAACCCAAAAGCAGGCAACAAATTCACCTCTGCCCCCACAATAATGTGGCTACCAACAGATAAATAAACGTAAAGGCCCGGGTTCGGAGTCCGACCCTGAGTCACTGTCTGTGTGGAGTTTACACATTCTCCCCGTGTCTGCGTGGGTTTCACCCCCACAATCTAAAGATGTGCAGGGTAGGTGGATTGGCCACGCTAAATTGCCCCTTAATTGGAAAAAAATAATTGGGTACTGTAACATTTATTTAAAAGAAAACAAACGTAAATGTGTGAATGCCGCACACAGGCCGAAAGGAGAGACACCCTCTAGTGGTGATCAGTGGTAACAGCTGAAAACAGCACCCCTGTTGCGTCTTCCCACACTTATCACTTTCCTTGCCTCCTGCTCTCGAGGCAGCTTCATAGTGACCTCGCTTCTGGCCAGATGTTTATCACAAGACTCACTAAATTGAGGAGCACTTTAAAAACGAAAATCATCAGTTTGTCACATTCCTATTCTTTCTCTTCTGAGGAGGCATCCAGCTCCTCCATCTTCCCACCTGACAATTCCTCACCCCTGTTCTGCCTGAGGGTGTGGAGCAGGCAACGTGTCAAAGTTATCTGGGGGATTCTCTGCGGTGTGTAGTGCGGCTCTGCACCTGAGCGACCAGGCAACAGAACCTCACCTTCAATAGCCTATTGGTCTGTTCCATTCTTGCCTTGTTGAGGCATGGATGGCAATATACTTCCCCCCCCATCCCCCGGTCCCCCCCCCCTCCCCCCCCCTCACACTGAGCTTTGTGGGTGCGCAATGAGTCACGTGTTCTCTGAATGTCCCCTGTCCTCCAGGAGCCGCCCCTCGCAGTTGTTGAGGTGGGCAAACAGCTGTGGCACTTTGAGAAGTGAGCACACACGTGCAGAGTTCTGTGGTGAATGTAATATATATATATATATATATATATGATAATTCACACTGTCTTTGTAAGCGCAGTAGCGCTATCCTACCACTAGTGGGAGTAGCTCTGGGAGTACTCAGGAACTTGTACTGGGCTCCACCCTTGGCTCCGCCCACGACTCCTCCCCCTAGTGCAGCTGTATAAATACCCTTGTCCAGAGTCAGCCTGAGTTCACTAAGAGTTCATCAACGGGTAACAGGCTGGCTCTGAAGTAAGTCGATTAAAGCCTAGATTCATATCGGAAACACGTGTCTGGTGAATTGATGGTTCCGTCAGGTTCATTGGGACAGAGCAGAAGCACATTGAGAAAATGGAAAGACTTTGGGTTTCTAAAGGCTGGATAATCCCAGAGGGCTCTGAAATGAAAAATGAAATGAAAATCGCTTATTGTCACGAGTAGGCTTCAATGAAGTTACTGTGAAAAGCCCCTAGTCGCCACCTGTCTGGGGAGGCTGGTACGGGAATCGAACCATGCTGCTGGCCTGCTTTGTCTGCTTTAAAAGCCAGCGGTTTAGCTGAGTGAGCTAAACCAGCCCCTTGCTGGTGCTACACGTTGCTACATGTGAGCAATCAATTGTCCTTTTTTATTCCTGGAGAAATCCATCAGTGGCACTGAAACAGAGGGTGGTCTGGAATGCCCTGCCAAGTGAGGTGGTTGAGGCAGGTACGTTAGCGACCTTTAAGACTTATCTGGATAGGCACATCACATCACAGAGACGTGGTTGCAGGGGGTTCAGGACTGGCAGTTAAACATCCAGGGATTTACAACCTATCGAAAAGACAGAGAGGTGGGTAGAGGGGGCGGGGTTGCCTTGTTAATTAGAAATGAAATTAAATCAATAGCACTAAACGACATTGGGTCAGACGATGTGGAGTCTGTGTGGGTAGAGTTGAGGAACCACAAAGGCAAAAAAACCATAATGGGAGTTATGTACAGGCCTCCTGACAGTGGTCAGGACCAGGGGCACAAAATGCACCACGAAATAGAAAGGGCATGTCAGAAAGGCAAGGTCACAGTGATCATGGGGGACTTCAATATGCAGGTGGACTGGGTAAATAATGTTGCCAGTGGACCCAAAGAAAGGGAATTCATTGAATGTTTACAGGATGGCTTTTTGGAACAGCTTGTGATGGAGCCCACGAGGGAACAGGCTATTCTGGACTTAGTGTTATGTAATGAGCCAGAATTGATAAAAGACCTTAAAGTAAGGGAACACTTAGGAAGCAGTGATCATAATATGGTAGAATTCAGTCTGCAATTTGAAAGAAAGAAGGTAGAATCAGATGTAAAGGTTTTACAGTTAAATAAAGGTAATTACAGGCGCATGAGGGAGGAACTGACGAAAATCGACTGGAAGCAGAGCCTAGTGGGAAAGACAGTAGAACAGCAATGGCAGGAGTTTCTGGGAGTAATTGAGGACACAGTGCAGAGGTTCATCCCAAAGAAAAGAAAGGTTATCAGAGGGAGGATTAGGCAGCCATGGCTGACAAAGGAAGTCAGGGAATGCATCAAGGCAAAAGAGAGAGCCTATAATGTGGCAAAGAGTAGTGGGAAGTCAGAAGATTGGGAAGGCTACAAAAACAAACAGAGGATAACAAAGAGAGAAATAAGGAAGGAGAGGATCAAATATGAAGGTAGGCTAGCCAGTAACATTAGGAATGATAGTAAAAGTTTCTTTAAATACATTAAAAACAAACGGGAGGCAAAAGTAGACATTGGGCCGCTACAAAATGACGCTGGTAATCTAGTGATGGGAGACAAGGAAATAGCTGAGGAACTTAATAAGTACTTTGCGTCAGTCTTCACAGTAGAAGACATGAGTAATATCCCAACAATTCAGGAAAGTCAGGGGGCAGAGTTGAATATGATTGCCATCACAAAGGAGAAGGTGCTAGAGAAACTAAAAGGTCTGAAAATTGATAAATCTCCGGGCCCAGATGGGCGACATCCTAGAGTTCTAAAGGAGATAGCTGAAGAAATAGTGGAGGCGTTAGTTATGATCTTTCAAAAGTCACTGGAATCAGGGAAAGTCCCAGAGGATTGGAAAATCGCTGTCGTAACCCCCCTGTTCAAGAAGGGAACAAGAAAAAAGATGGAAAATTATAGGCCAATTAGCCTAACCTCGGTTGTTGGCAAAATTCTAGAATCCATCGTTAAGGATGAGATTTCTAAATTCTTGGAAGTGCAGGGTCGGATTAGGACAAGTCAGCATGGATTTAGTAAGGGGAGGTTGTGCCTGACAAACCTGTTAGAGTTCTTTGAAGAGATAACAAATAGGTTAGACCAAGGAGAGCCAATGGATGTTATCTATCTTGACTTCCAAAAGGCCTTTGACAAGGTGCCTCACGGGAGACTGCTGAGTAAAATAAGGGCCCATGGTATTCGAGGCAAGGTACTAACATGGATTGACGATTGGCTGTCAGACAGAAGGCAGAGAGTTGGGATAAAGGTTCTTTTTCGGAATGGCAACCGGTGACAAGTGGTGTCCCGCAGGGTTCAGTGTTGGGGCCACAGCTGTTCTCTTTATATATTAACGATCTAGATGACGGGACTGGGGGCATTCTGGCCAAGTTTGCCGATGATACAAAGATAGGTGGAGGGGCAGGTAGTATTGAGGAGGTGGGGAGGCTGCAGAAAGATTTAGACAGTTTAGGAGAATGGTCCAAGAAGTGGCTGATGAAATTCAACGTGGGCAAGTGCGAGGTCTTGCACTTTGGAAAAAAAGAATAGAGGCATGGACTATTTTCTAAACGGTGACAAAATTCATAATGCTAAAGTGCAAAGGGACTTGGGAGTCCTAGTCCAGGATTCTCTAAAGGTAAACTTGCAGGTTGAGTCTGTAATTAAGAAAGCAAATGTAATGTTGTCATTTATCTCAAGAGGCTTGGAATATAAAAGCAGGGATGTACTTCTGAGGCTTTATAAAGCACTAGTTAGGCCCCATTTAGAATACTGTGAGCAATTTTGGGCCCCACACCTCAGGAAGGACATACTGGCACTGGAGCGGGTCCAGCGGAGATTCACACGGATGATCCCAGGAATGGTAGGCCTGACATACGATGAACGTCTGAGGATCGTGGGATTATATTCATTGGAGTTTAGGAGGTTGAGGGGAGATCTAATAGAAACGTACAAGATAATGAATGGCTTGGATAGGATGGACGTAGGGAAGTTGTTTCCATTAGCAGGGGAGACTAGGACGCGGGGGCACAGCCTTAGAATAAAAGGGAGTCACTTTAGAACAGAGATGAGGAGAAATTTCTTCAGCCAGAGAGTGGTAGGTCTGTGGAATTCATTGCCACAGAGGGCGGTGGAGGCCGGGACATTGAGTGTCTTTAAGACAGAAATTGATAAATTCTTGATTTCTCGAGGAATTAAGGGCTATGGGGAGAGAGCGGGTAAATGGAGTTGAAATCAACCATGATTGAATGGTGGCGTGGACTCGATGGGCCGAATGGCCTTACTTCCACTCCTATGTCTTATGGTCTTATGAAGAGACGGGGTATAGAAGGTTACAGGCGGTTGGTCTAGATAGGACACGTAATCGGCGCAGGCTTCCTGTGGCTGTGTTGTTCTTTGAACGCCACATCTCTGGCTGCCTGGCTTTCTGGGTCAATGGTGAACTGCATAATGTCATTTATTCTTTTGCTATAATTTGCATAATTTGGGGCCGTTTTTTGCAGACTTGGTTGGACAGCGGGCTTGTGATGCAGAACAAGGCCAGCAGCATGAGTTCAATTCACGTACCGGCTGAGGTTATTCATGAAGGCCCTGACTTCTCAACCTGCCCCTGAGGTGATGGTGACCCTCAGGTTAAATCATCACCAGTCACTGGTCATCTGGGACTATGGCTCCTCGGAGCCCTCCTGGTGATTTCCCTGAACTATTTGTGACTGTGAGGTGTCACAGGAGTCTCCTGTGGCACTTCGCAAAGAACCATTAGCTCCACTCATGCCCTGACCTGCATACATTTGAGAAATACTTGAAGGGAACTTGCAAATCTCTCTGGCTGGATGAATTAAGACACGTTGAACACCCTCACTTGATTAACGTGTGCAACAGTGAAAGGGGGACATACCCAGGAGAATATGAGCCGTAGAATAGGCAGCTTCACGAAAATAGTTTTGCTGTCGCTGTTCATTATCAGAATAGGCCAGCAGCACGGTTCAATTCCCGTACCAGCCTCCCCGAACAGGCGCCGGAATGTGGCGACTAGGGGCTTTTCACAGTAACTTCATTGAAGCCTACTCGTGACAATAAGCGATTATTTATTTTTTAATTTACCCTGTTACATCAGCCAGGAGTTTTCTGGAAGACAGGCCTGTTCCTGTGCTATATTGTTCTTTGTACTGTGCTGGGGTCTCAGGCTGCATCACAAATCTCTGGAGTGGAACTTTAAACCACAACCCTAAACCCAGAAATGAGATTGCGATGAACAGGAATATCGCTCATGCATGGAAGCCAAATATCACAGCATGAAGTCTGCTTCAGAAATTTACTGATTGGCCAATTCAGTATTCAAACCTTCAACATCTTTCTGTTTTCATTTAAACATTGCATAATTGTGCCCACAAAGTTATCTCAGCACGGAATACGAAAAGCCGTCAGAAACCAAAGCAACAGCGCCAAGGCAATAACATCACAACGACAGGGCATTGAGTCATCAGTTACTTGTGCAAGTTCTATTCTGGTAAGCCACCCATTTCTAAAATCCTTTATCCGTGTCCAGTAAATAAATAGCTCAAAGTTCTGAACATTTTTAAAATACTGTATTATTCTCATCTTTTATCTTTTCTGGACACGTGCAATCTTGCGATGTTCAGCTCATTAATTATGTATCTGTGTGGAGCATGATGAATCTCTGTTATGAGCAGGTGGTAGGTTGTCCTCCCTTCTGCTACCAGCTCAATATGAGTGAAGTTATGAGCGGTCTCTGAGAAGTCAAAAGCGGCATCTATTGACCTCCAAGTCACAGAAGAAGTGAAGCTCGTCAGGTGCACACCACTTCTATATAGTTGTGAAAGTTATCGTTCTAACTTGCCACTGGCGGGGAACTTAATTTGGAGGGGCTGCCTTTTCATAGAATTTACAGTGCAGAAGGCCATTCGGCCCATCAAGTCTGCACTGGCCCTTGGTAAGAGCACCCTACTCAAGCCCACAGCTCCACCCTATCCCTGTAACCCAGTAACCCCCACTTAATCTTTTTGGACACTAAGGGCAATTTAACATGGCCAGTCCACCTAACCTGCACATCTTTGGACTGTGGGAGGAAACCGGAGCACCCAGAGGGAACCCACGCAGACACGGGGAGAACGTGCACACTCCACACAGACAGTGACCGAAGCTGGGAATCGAACCTGGGACCCTAGCACTGTGAAGCAACTGTGCTAACCACTGTGCTACCGTGCTGCCCCTTTAAATGTGCAGACAGCAGATGACAATACATGCAAAAGGATTTCCTGCCATTGTTCGGCGGGAAACCCGACCGCGTTTGGTCCGCCTTATAACTCCCAAGAAGAGAATTCTGGCAGTTCATTCGGACATTGGGGAAACTGGTTTATGGCCTCCCGACAAATTAAGTTCCCCCCCCGGCTTCCTGCTGCTGGCAGAACCTGAGGATTCCGGGCATAACCATTATCGTACCCCAAATCCATTGGGCGGGATTCTTCATTCGGAAACTAAGTGTTAACGCCGATGCGGAATTCGTCGACTTCCACGACAGCAAGACTGGCGCCACACCTGGACCGATTCCACTACCGCTAAGGGGCTAGCACTGGCGCCGTGTGGAACACTATTGATTTGAATGATGCGGGATTCACCGGTTTTGCGATTGACACTCGGGAGGCTGACAAGCTGCATATACACCCTGCACTCCCCCACACACCCCATCCCAGCCAACAAGATGGCAGTGAAGAGTGCAGCCCCAAGGTTCGTGGACGCAGAACTCGAGACTCTCTTGGACGCCGTGGAGGAGAGGAGGGTGACCCTGTACCCCGGCCCGGGAAGGAGGCTGCCAGCCACCGGCGTTCGCCATGCTTGGGCGCAGGTGGCAGAGGCGGTCAGCACCGTGGGCAACATAGTCCGGACCGGCCAGCAGTGTCGTGAAAAACTGCATGGACTCCTCAGGGTGGCCAGGGTGGGTAGGCAGCACTGTGCCCCTGGCACCAACTCCAGTCCCACAGACCCGTGGGCATACTCCACCCCCCCGCCCCCTCCCCCCCACAACCTGGAGACGGCAGAGCCCCCTCCCTGCACCACATCCCGGCACCCATGCTGCCTGCCATGGCTGGGTGCCCTGGCCACGGCGGTCTCCAGCTACCCACCCCCTGGGCTGCATACGTTGGACTGTCTGACACTGTGGTTTTCTGTTTTCCCCCATCCCCCCACTCGGAGAAGGTCGCGCACAACCGCCGGGATCGGGCGAAGACAGGAGGGGTACCTGTGGCCCCTCACCATGACAGAGCAGAAGGCCTTGGACGTGGCTGGCAGCCCCGAGGAGGTCGCCCAGGTGGAGCTCAGCCACGGGCAATGAATTGAGACCCCGCTTAGTTGTGGTTCCCCATGATACATGTGTCAGCCCCCACCATTACCTCACCTTGCATCACCTCACCCTGACCTCACACCCACACCACCCTCACACCCACATCACCCTCACCCTACACCACCCTCGCCCACACACCCACCCCCACCATCTCCGGCTCGCAGTCTAATTATGCATCTTTTCTTCTGCCTTGCAGGATCTGCTGGTAATGGGGCGGGTCCATCTGGTGTCCCCTGTCCCCAGCTAGTGCCACAGCCGGAGCCCCCCCCCGTTAGCTAAGGAGCGATGAGAGCAGCTCCGTCATCAGCCCTCCGCCCGAGACTCAGAGACCCCAGAGCTGGAGTCGGAGCATGAGACTGATTTTCTGTCACGGCTGTTTCCAACACCCTCCACCATCCCGGAGACACTCACCTCGGGTGGGCACTTTCGTGAAGAGGCTCCTGGGTACTCTCTGGTGCTCACCACACAGCTGATCCGATAAAGCAGATGGAGGTGGGAGTTCCCGAGGGGGCGAACGGTCAGAGGGCAGTCCGGCGCCAGGGATTAGCTGCTGTCCTGACGGGTTTCGGTATTCTGGAACAGACAGTCCCATCTATAGTGGAGATGCAGTCGCTTCGCCAGAGACTAGATGAGGGGATGTCGGCGAGCATCCAGCACCTGTGGGTGTAGTTGGAGGAGTCCAACCACGTGCAGGAGCAGGAGGTGGTGCCGACAATGCGTTTCACCCAAGCCAACACCGTACGGGTGGCATCCGCAGTGGAGACATTGGCGCGACGATTGTGGCTATGGATCAGCATGTCTAAGGCCTGGGGCATTCTGTGCAGGCGTTGGCCGAGGCCCATGGCAGGGTTGCTGTCTCACAGGCAACCATGTTCCAGAGCCCTCTGGACATCGTTGCGGTGCTCCTGAGCGTGGCCCAGTCACAGCAGGCCACGGCTGGGAACATCTGCGGCATTGCCCAGGCGCTGGCCGATGTGACACAGACCCAGAAGGTGGTGGCACAGTCAATGAGTGATGTGGCGCAGTCCAAGACAGAGATGGTCCACTCCCTGTGCTCCATGGCCATAAGCATGCGGACGCTGGTCGAGGCAAGAATGGACCTCCAGGACTGGCAGTGCCAGGTGGCGGGGGAGCCTCAGGGGATGGCTCCGCTCGCACCCCATCCCATGGAGTAGCCCGGTGACTCCCGCAGGGGAGGTGCTGGAACACCACAGCACCCCGGACTCCCCCCCTCCTGTCCCTGGAGCATCTGGTTGGCAGTGGGCAGAATGGCGTGGTGCCATGCCAACTGTAATGCCCGAGCAGCAGCCAGGCCATCCCAGTCATCTCAGAAGATACCTGCCAACGGGGACCCAAGTCACAGGGCGGGAATCACAGCAGGCCACCTCAACTCCTGCTGTACCATCTGGAAACCACCTAGACGTAGCGTTACCTCTGTAAGGCCAGAAATTTAGTTCAGTTGGCACGGGTGCAGGGCACAGTTCAGTTATAGGGGCTAGGGCACAATTTGTTCACATGTTGCCACTGTTGCAACCTACCTCGCTGCTGTGTTAGATGGGTGTGAGGGGTAGGCTGGTCCAATATGGCCAGAAGAGGGTAGGAATGGGTGTCCCGGACTCCCACCCCCCCGCCCCCATTGTCCCCACCACCGTCACCCCAGGGAACCGATGGCAACCAACACGTGAAGTTCTGATCACCTCCAGGTTCATCAAGTGGGGTGGGGGGGGGGGGGGGGTAACAGGCCAGGGGCACAGACACCGCATCTCACCCCCACACCCCCTCACTGCCCCCCACAGGCCATACCCCCCCCCCCCCCACCTGCAACCCCCTCCGTGATACATATTTGCTGCACTAAGAGGTTGGGGCCCTGGATTGGCAATAACAGCAGGTCTGGTCCATGGGATGGAGCTTGATGACAACCCGCTCTGCCATGTGCTCTGGTGATCCATATCATAGGACAACATCTGGCTCCTGCCCACGGTAGCAAATAATTTGGTACACTAAATTTATTTTTTTTAAATGGATATATTGATGCGCCTGGGTACATAGGGCTTCCTTGACTGTGCGGATCAACCTGTCCACCGAAGTTCATGAGATCCCGAACAGGTCCTCACTCGGCGCCTGGAAGGACCCCATGGCGTAAAGGTTCAGGGCGACCATCCCCTTGACACCCAACGGGAGCGGGTGTCCTCCCCCATTCCCCCGCGGTGCCAGGCGTGCCATCATCTGACAGATATGTCGCACTGTCTCCCTACTCAGCCAGAGTCTTCAATGGAGTGCCCGGTCCGGCAGGTCCTCGAATGACAGGCGCTGCCGGTACGCACGAGTCCTCATGCGGCGCTTCGTTGCCACTTCCGTCGGTGGCTGGCACTGTGGGAGCATCTGGCCCAGGGGCTCGTCCCTAATGCCAGGGGTACCTTCGTCTGGCCCTGCACTCGCCAGGTGTACGCTTTGCGGCCCCTGCCCAGTGCCCCCATAGGGGCTACTATGGATGTTGTCCTGGGTTGCTGCCGGCAGGTGGCGGCCGAGGGTGGGGAGTGCTGTGATGGAGGGTGGGGTGCACGGGTGGGGGGATGGGGGCACCCATATGGCCGGTGTCCCTCTGCAGAACCAGGGGCCAAGGTGGACGGTCAGTAGATGAGCAGCAGAATGGCTGCCTTGCAGGCGGCGGTAATGGCGGTCCATGCCTGGGCACACCCAGACCCCTAGGGGATCACCACGGCCAGTCAGCCTGTTCCCCTGTGACCGCCCCTCCACCTCTACTCCCACCCTGGCAGGGCCCCCCCTTCCCCCCCACCCCAGCTGGCCCAGCCAGTGTCCGGCCTGGCAGCGCGCAGTCATTCCTCTCTGTATCCTACCTTCTCTCTCTCCCTCATCAGCCACCACGCCGGAGTCATGATTTTTAAAAGAACCACACCATTGGGAACTCAGCCCATTGGAAGAGGAGAATTGCGGAAGCCCCGGAGAATACCGTCGAGCTCTAAATTGGCATATAAACAGTGGGCGAGATTCTCCCCGACCCGGTGGGTCATGCAGTCTCGGCGCTGAGGAGTGGCGTGAACCACTCCGGCGTTGGGCCACCCCAAACGTGCGGAATCCTCTGCACCTTCAGGGGCTAGGCCGGCACCGGCCAACCGGCGCCAAAGGGGCTTGGCGACGCGCCAACCAGCGCCGAAAGGGCTTCCGCTAGCTGGTGCGAGTTGGGGCATGCGCGGGAGAGCCATGCGTGTTCTGGCGTCATCCCAGCGCATGCGCAGGGGGGGTGTTCGACTCTGCATCGGCCATGGCAGAGGTCCACAGCAGCCGGTGCAGAGGGAAAGAGTGCCCTCACGGCATAGGCACGCCCGCGTATCGGTGGGGCCCGATCGTGGGCCAGGCCACCGTGGGGGCACCTCCCGGGGCCAGATCCCCCCGCGTCCCCCCAAGGACCCCGGAGGCCGCCTACAGAGCAAGGTCCCACCGGTAAGCACCAGGTCTAATTTACGCCAGCGGGACCGGCCTAAAACGGGCGGCCCATCGATTGCCGAAGAATTGCCGGGGGGGGGGGGGGGGGGTTGGGGGGGTGCTGCCAGCGGCCACCAACCAGCGCGGCGCGATTCCCGCCCCTACCAAAACTCCGGCGCGGAGAATTTGGTAGCCGGCGGGGGCGGGATTCAAGCCGCTCCTCGTTGATTCTCTGGCCCGGCAGTAGGTCGGAGAATCCCGCCCAGAGTTTACTGTACGTGGATTCTGGAACGCATTAATGCCGCTGTCATGGTGACAGAGAATTGCAGTTTGACGTCAAATCGCCACCCGCAGTGATTTTGGCGTTATAACCGATTCTCCGCCCAATCACGTTTCCCGATTCCGGTGTCGGTCAACGGAGAATCCAACCCGTTGTACATGCTCAGCTGGCTGGATGGCTGGTTTGTGATGCTGAGCAAGGTCAACAACGTGGGTTCAATTCCCGTACCGGCTGAGGTTATTTATGAAGGCCCCGCCTTCTCAACCTTGCCCCTCACCTGAGGTGTGGTGACCCTCAGGTTAAATCGCCACCAGTCACCCCACCCCCTCAAAGGGGAAAGCATCCTCCGGTCATCTGGGTGGGACTATGGCGACTTTTAGTTACACAACACAACACTTAAAGCAAGGAGAGTTCAGTAATTTCATCCCTTGTGTGACAATGAATGAAAACAATTGTTTAGTCCTTGCTTTCCCCTTTGTGTTATGGTTTGTTTTCAATGTGGAACACCCAACCTACTTTTTCCAAATGATTCCTTGTGGGAAGAGTAAGTAAGTAGGTTGTTTTTCTGCGGCATTTCTGCAGCTTGCTGTGCAGAGTTGATCATGCGCCATTTCATTGTGTCAGCCTTATCCTGTTCAAATTCAAGGAAATCTAACGTGACATGTGCTGGAATATTTAATAGCTCAAGGTCTTGGAAAGGTGGTTAAATGATTTTTACACAGGGGGTGGTTACGGCCTGGCACGCACTGCCTGGGAGGGTGGTAGAGGCGGGTTGCCTCATATCCTTTAAAAAGTATCTGGATGAGCACGTTTTAATATTCGCGGCCACGGGCCAAGTGCGAGCAAATGGGAGTAAAATTGGCAGATCAGGTGCGGGATTGTCCCCGACCCAGCGGGGCGGGCGGTCCCAGCGCCGAGGAGTGGCGTCAACCACTCCGGCGCCGGGCCGCCCGGAAGGTGCGGAATCCTCCCGCACGTTCACGGGCTAGGCCAGTGTGGTGGAAGAGAGTGCCCCCATGGCACAGGCCCACCCGCAGATCAGTGGGCACCGTTCGCGGGCCAGGCCACCTTGGGCGCACTCCCCGGGGCCAGATCCTGCAGGTAAGTACCTGATCTAATTTATGCCAGTGGGACCGGCCTAAAACGGGCGGCCGCTCGGCCCATCGCGGGCCAGTGATTCGTCGTGAGGGGCCACTGCCTGCGGGCGCTGATTCCCCGGCGCCAGAGAATTCATGCTGCCACCCCCTGGCGATTCTCCAGCCTGGCAGGGGGTCGGAGAATCCCACCCCAGGTGCCTTTCATGCAGCGGTGCAGACCCAATGGGCCGAATGGCCTTTTCTGCATTGTATTTCTCTGTGATTCTGTGGTTGCCTGACAAATGATTCACTTGAAGATATTCAGTGGAATTCTCCGTCGGCGGGATCTTCCGGTCAGCCGGCAGCACACCCATTTCTGCGGGATTCCCGATGGTGTGGGGTGGCCACAGTGAGGAACCCCATTGGCCGGCTGCGGGAACAGAGAATCCCGCGGCCAGCAGCAGCGCACCAGTAAACGCGGCGGGTGGATCGGAGAATCCGACCATAGGGCAGCATGGTAGCATGGTGGTTAGCATAAATGCTTCACAGCTCCAGGGTCCCAGGTTCGATTCCCGGCTTGGGTCACTGTCTGTGCGGAGTCTGCACATCCTCCCCGTGTCTGCGTGGGTTTCCTCCGGGTGATCCGGTTTCCTCCCACAGTCCAAGATGTGCGGGTTAGGTGGATTGGCCATGCTAAATTGCCCGTAGTGTCCTAAAAAGTAAGGTTAAGGGGGGGGAATTTGTTGGGTTACGGTATAGGGTGGATACGTGGGTTTGAGTAGGGTGATCATGGCTCGGCACAACATCGAGGGGCGAAGGGCCTGTTCTGTGCTGTACTGTTCTATGTTCTATGTTCTAAGCCGACCACCGACAGCAGCAATTGGAGTGTAGGTGAAAAGTGCTTTGTGAGCTGCAGCAAGATTGGTTTCTGACGAGTGTCATTGTTTGGCAGGAATCCCAACCCGCCTTAAAAGTCCCGAGAACAGAATTCTGACATGTGATCCTGACATTGGGGAAGTGAGTTTTGGCCTCCCTCCAAATTATCTTCCCCCATCATGCCGTGCTTCCCGCTGCTGGCAGGATTGATGGATTTCCCGTTTCGACAGGGCTGCAACACCCACTGGCCATTGAAGATCTCGCGTGCACCAGCAGACAGCACATGCTCCTTCGCCCATGCCACCCAGGCAGGCAGGCAGGCAGGCAGGGGTATCGCCACGACGATAGGAGGTCAACCAAAGTAAACAAACCCATAGACTGCAGCGAGTCAGAAATTCAGAACTGAACACATTTCAAAATGTCACTGGTCATGCAAAGTCGTTTCTATCATACCAGGATAAATCTGGATAATCTGAAAACAAAAGGAATATATTCAGCCCTTTTGCCTTTTTTAAGCTTGGGGATCCTGGGCGCGATTCTCCGAAATGGAGACAGAGTGTTCGCAAAGTCGTGAACGCCGTCGCGTTTCACGACGGCGCGAAGCGGGCGCGGGGATTACCGATTCTGGCCCGCACACGGGGCCAGCACGGCGCTGGAGTGGTTCATGCTGCTCCAGCCTCCCTTCCCGGCACCAAATAGGTGCCGCGCCAGCCCGCGCATGCGCAGGTAGGTTGTACCAACCCGCACATGCTTGGGGACTTCCTCAACGCACCGGCCCCGACCCAACATAGCGTGGAGGTTCAGGGGCCAGCTGCGTAATAAAATAGGGCCGGGCTGGAGAGGCCGGCCCGCCGATTGGTGGGCCCCGATCGCAGGCCAGACCCCATCGAAGGGCCCCCCTGGTGAAGGAGTGCTTTTCCCCGCCCCACAGGCTGCCCCCGACCATACGCGCAGAGTTCCCACCGGCTACAAGCAGGTGTGAATGGCGCCGGCGCGACTCTGCCGTTTCCGCGCAGCCACTCGGCCCATCAAGGCTGGAGAATCGGAAGCCCGGCCCGCGACCGGAGCCGCACCAAAAGCGCTGGCGCAAATGGCGCTGATTCTCCGCACTTCGGAGAATCGCGCGCCGGCATCGGGGCAGTGTGGCGCGGTTGTGGAAATTCTCCGGCCCGGCGTGGGGCTGGGAGAATCGAGCCCCCTGTATTTCCGATGCTTTCCCCGTGGCAATTTCTCGGCCATTCAGGGTCACCTTGACGACCAATCAGCACCCTTTATTCCTGTATTATAAATTGATGTAACTGTTTTAAATTTAGCATTCTTGACTTTGTCCTGATGAGTTCAAGATGAAAAGTTTCGACGGCATGTTTCTTTTTTCAGCAATAGTCAATTCAGATAATGGGTGCAATTTTCCCGAAATTGCACAGAGTGCTGGATCAGGTGAGGAAAGCTGTGTGAAACTCGTTGGTTTCGAAGCCAGCTTTTCCCGTCTGGCTGAGCACAATCTTTGCAACTTCAAAGTCCTGGCAAGGATCACACACACAACTGGAGGGGCGGGGCCTAAACAATCTGGCAACACTGGGCAACTGAGATCGGGACGTCTGTTTTAAAGGGTGTCCCGTTCCCCGATCTCAAAGTTACGTTCAATGCACCCCCCCCCCCCCTCACCATGGACATCGCCAGCCTACCCCCTCAGACATCGGGACCCCCCACGGTGATCGTGTCAACCTCTCACAGAGATCAGGACCCCCCCCCCCCCCCATTGTGAGCCGTGGAGGACAAGGCGAACATCCCCCAACCCCTACATGCAGAAGAGGAACCCCCACTAATGGAGGAGTGCAACCCCTCCACCCCGTTAGATCCCCTTTGGCACTGCTCTGTCATGCACCCCCTTAGTACTCCCCCTCGGCTCTGCTCCCTTGGTACTGCCCCTTGGCACCGCTTCCTTGCACTTGCCTGGGGAAATGTCAGGGTGTCAGGACGCAATGTCCAGCCTTGTCCTTCACCCTCGGGGCCTACAGGTACCTCCTTGCACCACCCCAGACCCCCGGCTTAGTCAACACAACTGGTATTCGCTTTTGAAAGCCAGTGTGATTTGCCCCGGTGAGTGGGACGAGGTGTGGGGGGAGAGAGAGATGTGCTGTGGCCGGGCGCTACAGCATCAAGTCTTTTAATAAGATAGTCAATTATGTTAATTCATTGAAAACAGTGAGAAGTCTTACAACTGGATAAAAGCAACTTACTGCGGGTGCTGGAATCTGAAGCGAAAGAGAAAATGCTGGAAAATCTCAGCAAGTCTGGCAGCATCTGTAGGGAGAGAAGATAAAAGTCTTACAGCACCGGGCATGTTTCCAATCACTAGATTTCGGAGCACAGCTCCTTCCTCAGGTGAGCTACGCTCTGAAAGCTAGCGATTCGAAACAAACCTGTTGGACTTTAACCTGGTGTTGGAAGACTTCTTATTGTGCTCACCCCAGTCCAACGCCGGCACCTCTACATTATGGAAAACAGGTTCACGCCCTTTCTGGGAAATCTCAAACTGAGACCTCGCTGCAGCAAATCCCAATTTTGGCTGCCCACAAGATTTTGTGCCATTACGGGATTTGTTAGATTGCGGCCAATATTCATGCAAATGTTTTGTGTTTCGTGGAACATAATGAATGGGATGTGAAAGATGTCTTTCTTGCACATCTGTCTTGCTTGTTATGAGTAACTGTGCATTGACAGCTGTTTTCCCTTGAAGGCTAGCGCAGAACGAGGCCACGGTATCTGTTCTGACTTTTTGTATGAGCTATTCAATTAGTCCCATTCCCTTGTGTTTGCTCATAGCCCTGCAGATTTCTCCTTCAGAATCTGAGAGCTTGCCTTATCCTTGTGTTTCAGGAGACATTTTTGACCTTTCAATGCTCTTGTTCCTCATGGGTGAGCCGATTCTTTATTTTTAACTTGTTGCTCTACCTTCCAACTGCTCTTGTGGGTAATTCCACCAATTCTTCTCCTTTCTTTGTATCCGGAGTGAACAGTTCAAGTCCTCCCTTCCCCCATTTGGACAAGTCCATGCGCAGATGTTCCTGAAGGCTGCTAAGCCCCACGGTCAGGGTGAAATGGCAATTGAAAACCTGCATGGAGTGGGGCTTATAGGGAGAAGGCATATGATTTCACATACTTTACAGTGCAGAAGGAGGCCATTCGGCCCATCGAGTCCGCACCGGCTCTTGGAAAGAGCAACCGACCAAGCCCACACCCCCACCCTTTCCCCATAACCCAGTAACTCCATCCAACACTAAGGGCAATTTTGGACACTCAGAGCAATTTAGCATGGCCAAGCCACCTAACCTGCACATCTTTGGACTGTGGGAGGAAACCGGAGTACACGGAGGAAACCCACGCACACGCGGGGAGAACGTGCAGACTCCACACAGACGGTGACCCAAGTCGGGAATCGAACCTGGGACCCTGGAGCTGTGAAGCGATTGTGCTAACCACTATGCTGCCGTGCTGCCCTTACCCCAATTGATGGCCAGGCGGGATCATCTTGCAATCAAGGATGGCGGGCGGGCTTGAGAAATTGGAGGGCCAATCAGTGGAAGAGCAGTAGGCTGCATTGGAGGGTAAGTGAGTGAGGGGGGCGGCTCAAAATGAAGTCAACCACCTCTCCAACTTTTCAACATTTACAATTAAACAACGGCTTTTGCAACCAGGTCCCCACTATGTTGGGGGATGTCATCCACAGGGCAACCTGTGCCTGCTGCTGCTCCCAGATGGGCGGGAGGGCCTTGCCTAAAGTGCTGACCCCATGGATTGCTGTTGCCCCATGGATTGCAGGGTGTCTGCCAGCAGCCAGCTGCCCTCCTCCCCATCCCATTACTTTTGGGAATCTGGGGAACCTGGTCCCGAAAATGCCAGTTAATCACATAAATAGCCCACCTGCCACGTGCAGGGATCATCACTGCGATACCCGTACTTCCCATCCTGTCTCCAGGAAAATGGTCCAAAGCCTGGGAATCGGTATACAATCTGACAGCACCAGTTTTAGCATGCACCCCTATCTACATCCACAACAGGGCCTAGACATTAGGCCTCAACTTGGGATCAGGGGTTATAGGGAGAAGGCAGGAGAATGGGGATGAGAAAATATCAGCCATGATTGAATGACGGAGCAGACTCGATGGGCCGAAGTGGCCTTCTATGTCTTATGTGGCTCTGGCCAAGTGGAGGCGCAGAGCGTGTACATGGAGGTACAGAAGGCAGGGTTTCTGCTGAGAAGGAATCTGTTTGTGCAGATACTCTCACCTTTTTATAATAATACAAAAACAGCAATTGCTCAGAAGGGATTGTGAAAAAACGCATTGTGGCTTTATTGTTTAAGACTAGGCACAGAGGCGCACTTATACAAAGGTTTGAAGCAGCAGAGCTGTGTTGCCCGTGTTCTGCACACCGGCCAAAGTGAAACTGAGACTGAATTGCATGACACACTTTCCTTCGATGTGATGATAGAATCATAGAATGTACAGTGCTGAAGGAGGCAATTCAGCCCATCGAATCTCCACCAACCCTTGAAAAGAGAACACTACTCAAGCCCACGCCTCCATCCTATCCCCGTAACCCCACTTAACCATTTTGAACACTAGGGGCAATTTAGCATGGCCAATCCACCAAACCTGCACATCTTTGGACTGTGGGAGGAAACCGGAGCACCCGGAGGAAACCCACGCAGACACGGGGAGAACATGAGGACTCAGCACAGACAGCGACCCAAGCCAGGAATTGAACCTGGGACCCTGGAGCTGTGAAGCAACCGTGCTAACCACTGTGCTACAGTGATGCCCATGGCATGCTGCTATCCCCAAAAGGCATATTACAGCAGACACATCCTCTCACATCTGTTTTTCAGTTCAAGCATTAAACCAAGACCTCCTCCACCATTTTGGATAGACCAGAAGGATCCCATGGCACTACTGGAAGAGAATTGGAGTGTTCACCTCAGTGTCCTGGCCAATTTTTATCCCTCAATTAATATTGCGAAGAAAGATAATCTGGTCATTATCATATTGCTGTTTGTGTGTGTTGGCTGGGCATGAATTGTGCACCATTCTTCTCACATTACATCAGTGACGACACTTCAAAAATCCTTTCAGGGTGTCCTGAGTTTTTGACACAAGTGCAATATAAATGCGAGGCCTTCATGCTGGTTTAGCACAGGGCTAAAGAGCTGGCTTTGAAAGCAGACCAAGGCAGGCCAGCAGCACGGTTCAATTCCCGTACCAGCCTCCCCGAACAGGTGTTGGAATTTGGCGACTGGGGGCTTTTCACATTCGCTCCATTTGAAAGCCTACTTGTGACAATAAGCCATTTTCATTTTCATTCCTTCCAGAAAAGTTTCCATTGTCTCAACTGTGAACAGGATTTTGAAGAATGACTGTAACAGGTCAGCGTTGTCGTAACAACCAGTTGATGCAGTTTTACTGGTTTAAGTCCTTCATCATTGTACTTAACCCGTGCTACTTTCCACTAACTATTACTGCTTCCCATTGACTAGGATAGCTACTCCTTTAACTGCCCACACATTTAGGTGCACCATTTGGGCGAATGAAGTGAAGATGCCGGCGTTGGACTGGGGTGAGCACAGTAAGAAGTCTTACAACACCAGGTGAGCTGAGGAAGGAGCAGTGCGCCGAAAGCTCGTGTTTGAAACAAACCTGTTGGACTTTAACCTGGTGTTGTAAGACTTCTTACTGGAATAATGAAGGAAGTTACATTTATAATCTTTCGTCACCTCAGGGCACCCCAAAGCACTTTACAGCCAGTTACGTACTTTTTTGAAGTGTGATCACTGTTGTAATATAGGAAACATGACGGACAATTTGTGCACAGCAAGCCCACATAAACAGCAATGTAATAGTGATGATAGTAATGTGGACACAGAGATAAGTATTGGCCAGGCGATCAGGAATAACTCACCTGTTCTTCTTCAAGTAGGACATGCATGTTGATGGGGCCCTACGTTTCATCCAGAAGACAGTGCCTCTGATCGAGCAGCAAACCCTCAGCACTGCACTGATATCAGCTTATATTTCGTGCTCAAGTTACCGGACGTTCAGCCCACAATTTCTGACTCAGAGGTGAGGGTGATACCCACTGAGCCACACCAAACATTTTTTCTTAAATGAGTTAAATCAGGCGCTAGGTGTTTGTTTTTGTTTTGAGTCACTGAATTACCTGCAGCCATCCTCAGTCAGCCTCTGAAAGTCGCACCATCAGCAATCTCTAGATTGTACCTGTCAAATAACATCTCCATTGAGATAGAACCCTGTAGGACATGGTTAGAAACCTCAGTCTAACTTCCTGGCTCAAACGTTCGAGACAACAAGAATTTGGATTGGTTTCTACTTAGTACATGCGGTTACGCGGCAGTGAATTTGGTGGACAGAGGTACGGCCTTGGGGAGCGAGTAGCAGACAAAATAAGAAAATCAGAAGTTAACCACACTTCCCCACAAGGCATGTGTGAACCTTTCCCCACAAGAACAGTAGGTATGTGTGAACCTATATTAACAATTGTGTTTTCACTTGCTGGAGGAGTGTAAAGCTCAGGACCATAAGCATAAAATAAGTCCAGCAGGGCTCGTAAGGGTCACTTCTTTAGCCAGCAAGAGAGATCAGCATATGGAAATCCTCCCACATGGATTAGTGGGGGCAAATAGGATGGATACATGAAAGGAGAAGCTGCAAAAGAGAGAGAAAACAATAGGGTTAGGGCTTACTAATAGTGTTTGGTGAAGTAGGGTGGAAGAAGGCTTCTGTGAAGCATCTGAACGCCTATCAGGCTTGTTCCTGCACTGCAAATTCCATGTGGTTTATTGTATAATATGTAGAGAAGGTAGAATTTATGTATTGAATCCAAAAACAGCTTAAGGAGTTATGCTGAGCCTTAATAAAAGCTCCGGTTAGGCTATAACTAGAGTATTGCATCAAGTTCTGGCCACCGCTCTTTAGAAAAGGATGAGAGGGTGCAGATGTGATTTCCCAAGGGAGATTGTAGCTAGAAGGTTAAATTGGAAAAGCAGGGATGTGTCTCCCTGGAACAAATGAGATGGAGGCTGAGAGGCGATTTTATGGAGCTGTCGATAGGATTAAACAAGGTAGACCAAGAAAAGCTGCCCCCCATGAGTTGATTATACAAGGGAGAGTGGAACCAGGTTTAAGGTTTTGGGCAAGGGATGCGTGGTCGGGAGGATGTGAGAAAGTACTTTTTTTACACAAGAGTGGCAATAATCTGAAACTCACTGCTTATGAGAACAATGTACGAAGTCTTACAACACCAGGTTAAAGTCCAACAGGTTTGTTTCAAACACGAGCGTTCAGAGCACTGCTCCTTCTTCAGGTGAAAAGTCACCTGAGGAAGGAGCTGCGCTCCGAAAGCTCGTGTTTGAAACAAACCTGTTGGACTTTAACCTGGTGTTGTAAGACTTCTTACTGTGCTCACCCCAGTCAAACGCCGGCATCTCCACATCATGAGAACAATAGAATTGGAGACAATGAGTGGTTTCAAATGGAAATTGGATGGGCATTTATACAGGTAAAGGGAACGACAGGAGAATGGGTCTGATTGAATTGCTCTAGAGAGATCTTGAGTGAACTCAATAGGCTGAACAGTCTCTGCTGTTATAACTCTACGGTCACCTGGGACAACAGATGTGTGGCTATCTGTCCTGCCTGTTTCTGTTTATACAGTTGCCAGCTGGCCTCATTATAAATATTTGACTGAGCACCAAGAATAACTAATAGACACCACTTGGCTGGGTTTGTTTACACAGTTACAAAGGGGACTTCATTCGGCTGATGGCTTTATTACCTTGCAATAACTGGTTTTTCAGTGCCTGTGTGTTTATTTGGACAAGATTAAAGGTTTCTTCAATGGAAATTTCACGCTTGTGTTTGATTGAAAGTTTTATGGGAAGGTAAGAGGGAAAATAGTTTTCAAATGAAATATTGGATACCTGATTTTCTTTTGGTTTCCATTCCAGACTAAGGTTCTGCCATCATACCTAACTCCTCTGTGAATTTGTGAATCATGTCTCTTTCAAAAACCAACCTTTCAAGACTGCAGGAAGTATGAAATGCCCAACCCCACATTTGAGTCAGCAAGTGGGGCCTACTTTGTGCATGCTCACTCGTGAGACTCTTATCCTGCACCAGCAGAAATTGCTTGAACGGAGCTAGGAATTTTGGAATGAGGTCCCTCTTGCCATTTTTAAATCCTCTTCCTCCATTCTGATATGGAATGAAGGATAAAAATCAGGGCCAAGAGTCTTCCACTTATAATCAAGTGCAAAAAAAGTCTATATTGAGCATAACAAGCTGTTAGACGAAGGGGGAGGCGGGGGAAGAACGGCTCTTAGCAGGAGGCCATAATCACCCAGGATGCTCAAGGGGCAATTCTCAAGCTGAAACCTCAGCAACAATCAATTCAATTCTGCAGACAATTGAATTTCACTATGAAGGCCTTCATTAAAATCTGCCACCTGCAGCCGCAATAGGGCAGCATGGTAGCACAGTGGTTAGCACAGTTGTTTCACAGCTCCAGGGTCCCAGGTTTGATTCCGCCTTGGGTCACTGTCTGTGCGGAGTCTGCACGTTCTCCCCGTGACTGCGTGGGTTTCCTCCGGGTGCTCCGGTTTCCTCCCACAATTCCCGAAAGATGTGCAGGTTAGGTGGATTGGGCATGATAAATTGCCCCGAGTGTCCAAAAAGGTTGGGTGGGGTTACTGGGTTACGGGGATTTGGTGGATGGCTTAAGTGGGGTGCTCTTTCCAAGGGCCGGTGTATACTTGATGGGCTGAATGGCCTCCTTCTGCACTATAGATTCTATGATTCTAATTGCAACCTCATATAACAAGGACATTATTGCCAATGGCTGTGAATGGGGCCTTGTGATGAACTGTTATGCATCAGGCTGGTGCTGGAGAAAGTGACTGCACACACATTACTTTGCAGTTACCCCATGTCAACTCTACGTGTTACTGGAACCGTGACACGATGGGCCAAAGGGCCTCTTTCTGTGCTGTAAAAACTATGATATAGCGTGGTGTCACCAGGGGTTGTGTGCTGGAAGGAAGGTGCTTTTCTCATAAGATTCTCCAGTTTCTTGGCAGAGTTTCCCCAACCAAGCTAGCCACAGGATGTCAATCCTGAAGTCACATGACAGACTGACGGAAAACCCCCCATCAGGAATCAATGCAATGAGGATCAGCCTTGCTGGACTATATAAGCAGAGCACTGAGTCCTACTAGGCACAAAGCCAACTTGGGGAATGTAAGGAAGGTGCCTTGGAGAGTGAAGAATGCTGTGTGCAGAAAGTGTTTGTTGCTACCTCAGACTCGGCAAAATTCATGATTTGCTTTGAACTCTGGCCTGTAGGAGAACGCATTTTGGTAATCTGACTGTCTCTGTTAAACACTGTATTGAGTTTTCCCTGGGAAACAGATTACCCGTCCAGGTTTAAATAGGGATATACTGTCCATAGAGTTTAGGCTCAAAGAAGAGCTTGATGTTTAATTCCCTTTAATTTCTGTTTCACTGAGTATCTGAAATCCTTTAAACAAACGCTCAGTTGTTTGTATCTGGACAACAGTGTGAGCTATTGAAATTAGTGAACTCCACCCTGCCTATCATGATCCCCGCCCCTGGCGACATCCTAACAGGCAGATCAATGCTATCCTTAAATAAGTGCAGTCATTTCCATGGATTCAGCGATCCAATTTAGCCCCCTTTGTTTGTCAATCTCACCATCAGTGCAGAAGGAGGTCATTCAGCCCATCAAGTCTGCACCGGCCCTTGGAAAGAGGACCCCACTTCAGCCCTCCACTGACCCATCTCTGCGAACCACCTTCCTAACAGCACTGTAGGTGTACCTACACCATAGGGACTCCAGCAGTTCAAGGAGACAGTTCACCACCACCTTCTCACGGGCAATTAGGGATGGGCAATAAATGTTGGCATAGCCAGCAATGCCCACGTCCTGTAAAATTGCATTGAAAAAAACTCCTGGAGCCCAGCATCTCCTGAAGAAAACTCCACGGGTGGGATTCTCCGTCACAACACACCCGTTTTCCGATGCGGCGCACCCCCGCCGGCAGCGGTATTCCCGTACCAGCCTCCCCAAACAGGCGCCGGAATGTGGCGACTAGGGGCTTTTCACAGTAACTTCATTTGAAGCCTACTTGTGACAATAAGCGATAGTCATTTCATTCTCCGCCTCGGCTGCCGGCCAATGGGCGTGAATGCGCTGTCGGAGGACCCCGCCGACGGAAATTCCAGCCCCATTTCTCTGCCTCACCCAGACGGAAATGACTAACAGCGAGGAGTTCAGCTTGAATGTAATGGTGAGTGACGACATTGAGGAAGTTAACCTCAACAATCGAGAAAAGGGAAGGATGGAAATTTATAAACTAAAGCTGTCTAGAAATATGACACTAGTTTTTGAATCTTTGTTTTAACCTGGTGTTCCTCTTGATCAAATTTAAAAGTTTACTTAACTCTTTTTTTTCTCCAACTTTGACAAAGAGTCACCCAGACTCGAAATGTTTTCTGGATGACAAAAAGTTTTTTACTAGGGAGATAGGCAGATCCAACCTATTCGCTTGGGGGCAGCGGAGGGGCAATTTTCCATTTGTATATCCCTCAAGGGATCGATAAGCAAATTAAAATAAGAATTTTGGCAGAACAGTCAACTGAATTTTTTTTAAAGTTTAGGTTTTAAGAAAATTAAAAGTTGCTCAGCCAAAATAATGTCATATCAATAAAGTGTTAGAGTAATTAATAAAAACGACCACCCTGTGGGAGGGCCAGAGTGTGTGTTCCAGGCTTACTCCGTGGCTCATGTACACACTCACTCACACACTCACATGGTTATCCTCTCACTTCCCCGTTCTCATGGACACATTCATTCACTCCCACACCAACACTGCAATTCTCTCACTTTCCCGCGCCTGGGCAGTCCCTCATGTTCGAGGATGACTTGTTTCCACTCCAGGGAGGTGGGTTCTGCACTGGCTGAATAGTCCAGTCGTGGATCCACAGACTCTGCCACAGGTTTGGTTGGTGATGTTTGATGAGGTAGGTGTGTGGACGGGACACATTCCACATTCTCCCACTTCCACAGCAACACAGCCATTCTCCCACTTCCATATGCACATGCTCAATCCCTCACTCACCACACATTCACTCACTCCAGCAAACACGCTCTCACTCTCTCCCTCACACCTACTGACTCTCACCCCGGACAGACACAAACTCACTCCTTGGGCGGGATTCTCCGATTGCTGGTGGCGAAATCGGGTTCGTCGATCGTCTGGAGAAGCCCCGTTTATGGCAAAATCGTGGGCGGCGCCGTTTTTGGGAGCGTTGGGACGTCCTCAGGATGTCACCGGAGACCTTCCCCCGATGTTCTGCCCTCGATGAGCCGTGTCCTCGACGGCGTGGGACACATGGGCTCACACCGTTCGGGAATCTCGCGTGGTGGCTGCGGAATGAGTCCAGCGACGCCACAGTCGGGGGGGAGAACCGTACCGCTGGCAGAGGCCGGGGGGGGGGGGGGGTGGTCTGGTGGGGGGTGGTCCGTGGGTAGTGAGGGGGGGGTTACAGAGGGGCACTTTCTGGCAGGCCAGCTCTGCACACGGCCAGTGCCATGTTGCACGGCGCTGCTGGCGCTTGCCATCGCCATGCACATGCGCGGCCACGGACCCGGCCATTCTGCAGCTGGATTTGGCACGGGAGCCAGGAGTTGCACCCGGCGGGGCTGGTAATCCCTCACCAGTCCTGGAATCGGTAAGCGTTCAGCGACGATTTTGCCATCGTAAAACGCCACAATGAAACACCAGAAATGAGATTGCGATGAACAGGAATATTGCTCATGCATGGAAGCTAAATATCACAGCATGAAGTCTGTCACAATAGACATCCAGGTGTATGATAGAGTGCAGACAGGCAGTGATTGACACACAGGATGACCAGTGAACACACAGAACACAGCAGCCAATCACCAGACAGGACACAACCACTATAAAGCCAGAGGGCACCAGTTTTCCCGCTCTCTCGGGATCCAGCCTCTGAGACAGTCAGAGCTCGTGAGCAGCAGCTAGTACAAACACCATGTGGTAGTCAGTTAGTCTGGTCAGGCAGGCCTCAGGTCTCCAGTCAAGTCAGCATAGTGTGAACCCACAGTTAAGCATGTAATATAGTTAGATGTTCAATAAAATCATGTTGCATCTCATCAAGTGTTGGAAGCCTGTCTCTCTCTATACTGCATCAAACGCAGTCCACATAGACCCAGCTTGCCCAACATGTCATGGCACCAGGTCTGGATGCTGAGAATTGACAGACTCACCTTGAGGTAACAGTGTTGACTAGCAATCAGCCATCCGGTGACATGGGCAACGTCCGCCCTCCTCCGCAGCTCCGCATCGCCGGCAACCTCGGTGCAAACTGGAAGATTTTCAAACAGAAATTCCAACTCCATCTCGAAGCCACCGACCTCGAGGCTGCATCAGATGCCAAGAAGGTCGCGCTATTCCTCTCCACAGCCAGTGACCACGCTATCCACATCTACAACTCCCTTACATTCGCTGAAGGCAAAGACAAGACAAAATTTAAAACAGTCCTGCTGAAGTTCAATAGCCACTGCGACATTGAGGTGAATGAGAGCTTTGAACGGTACATCTTCCAGCAGAGGCTTCAGGGTAAGGATGAACCTTTTCAGTCCTTTTTGACCCATCTCCGCATCCTCGCGCAGTCATGTAACTATGACTCGACAACTGATTCCATGATCCGGGATCAGATCATTTTCGGGTTCCACTCCGATTCCCTTCGCCAGCAGCTCCTGAAAGTTAAGCAGCTCACCCTCACCATCGCCATCGAAACGTGCGTTCTCCATGAGCACGCTAACAACCGGTACTCCCACATCAGGGCGGCAGAAGCGGCAAAGCTAAACCCCCACAATGCAGAACGGGTGCAGGCCATCACACAAATGCAGGGCCTGAGTCTTGATGAGAGTGGCCATTTCACGTGCTTTTCCCGGGCTCCAGCGCATGTGCGCCTCGACCAAGGGGATGACGAGACGACGACCAGCCTGTGCAGGCGCGTACATCATTTGACCGCACTGCGCATGCATGTTGGCGCACGGAATGCGCTGGCGTTGGCGTCATGACATGTCCGAATTGTGGCTCCGCCCATTTAAAGCGGCAATGTCCGGCAAAATCGCGACACTGTCTACAGTGTGGCAAGCTTGGCCACTACTCAGCCCTTTGCAGATCTGCTCCACTGCCCAGCATCCAGCGATCTCAGCCAAGTACAGAAGCGTCCGTTCGATACAGCAGGCCGTGCCAAACTCTGACCCCGACAGCCCACCAGATCCTGACGCCGAGTGTCTCAACTGCTCATTCCGGGTGGGCATCATTACTAAGCATGCGCTGCCTTTCTCAAAGATGGTGAAACATCTCCCAAACCTGAGCGTTGATCCTGACGATGAGTGGTGTGCTGTCCAGTGAACAAGGCTTGCATCCGTTTCAAGCTGGACACCAGCGCTTTAGTGAGCCTCATTTCGAAATCCGATCTCGACACCATCCGCGTCAGACCAAGCATTCTTCCACCGGCCTGCCAGCTCCTTGACTACAATGGCAATGCCATTGCTGCCAGTGGCTCATGCCAACTTGGAGTATCCAATAGATCACTTAAAGCGACGCTGCGATTTGAGATCGTAGGACCTGACAGAGCTTCCCTGCTCAGTCCTCGGGCCTGCAAACTCCTGAACCTGGGTCAACGAGTCCACACCATGTCATCCTCACAGGCGACAGCCTCGCCTGATGAAAACTTCCAGGCACAAATTGATGACATCATAGCGCAATACCATAGCGTGTTCGAAGGTATGGGCACACTCCCATACCGATCTGTATCGACCCCAAAGATTTAAACCGCAACATCATGGGGGAACATTACCCGATACCAAAACGAGAAGAGTTAACCAGCGAGATGGCTCATGCCAAATTCTTCACGAAGTTGGAGGCCTCCAAAGGGTTCTGGCAAATACAGCTGGACGCATCCAGTCGCAAGCTGTGCACATTCAATAACCTGTTCGGTCGCTACTGCTACAACCGAATGCCCTTTGGCATCATCTCTGCCTCAGAGGTATTTCACCGCATAATGGAACAGATGATGGAGGGCATCGAGGAGGTGCGAGTGTACGTCGACGATGTCATAATTTGGTCCACAACTCCTCAAGAACACATCGATTGCCTCAAACGGGTGTTCCACAGGATCTACGAGCATGGCCTCTGATTCAACAGAGCCAAATGCTCATTCGGTCAATCAGAAATCAAATTCCTTGGCGACCACATCTCGCAGCAAGGTGTGCAGCCGGATGCTGACAAGGTTTCGGCGATCAACGCCATGAAGACCCCAGAGGACAAGAAGGCGGTCCTCCACTTTCTAGGGATGGTCAACTTCCTTGGGTAGTTCATTCCCAACATGGTGTCCCACACCACAGCCCTCCGCCATCTCGTCAGAAAATCGACGAATTTCCAGTGGCTGCCCGCTCATGGGAAAGAATGGTGTGAGCTGAGGGCAAAACTCATCAAAGCCCCGGTGCTGACGTTTTCCGACCCCGCCAAGGAGACAAAAATATCCACTGACGCGAGCCAGGACAGTATTGGGGCGGTGCTCCTCCAACGGGATGACTCCTCCTCATGGGCCCCAGTTGTATATGCTTCTGGAGCCATGACGCCCACTGAGCAACGGTACGCTCAGATTGAGAAGGAATGCCTGGGCCTCCTGACGGGAATCGACAAGTTCCACCACTATGTGTATGGCCTCCCTAAATTCATGGTTGAGACGAACCACAGGCCATTAGTCCACATCATCCAAAAAGATCTCAATGACATGATGCCACGGTTACAACGCATCCTACTCAAGCCAAGCCGCTACGATTTTGAGCTGGTTTACACCCCGGGAAAAGAGCTCATTGTTGCAGATGCACTTTCCAGGTCTATCACCACACCGTGTGAGCAGACTGACTTTGTCTGTCAAATAGACACGCAGGTGCAATTCTGTGCCTCCAACTTTCCGGCCTCTGATGAGAAGGTCATTCAAATTCGTGAGGAAACGGCCAGGGATCCTCTGCTCCAGCGGGTGATGCAGCACCTCACGAATGGCTGACAGTGTCCCCAGTTTTACAATGTCAAGGACGATCTGACGGTGGTAGACGGCATCCTCATGAAGGTTGACGGGCAGCACGGTAGAATTGTGGATAGCACAATCGCTTCACAGCTCCAGGGTCCCAGGTTCGATTCGCCGCTTGGGTCACTATCTGTGCGGAGTCTGCACATCCTCCCCGTGTGTGCGTGGGTTTCCTCCGGGTGCTCCGGTTTCCTCCCACAGTCACAAAGATGTGGAGGTTAGGTGGATTGGCCATGATAAATTGCCCTTAGTGTCCAAAATTGCCCTTAGTGGTGGGTGGGGTTACTGGGTTATGGGGATAGGATGGAGATGTTGACCTTGGGTGGAGTGCTCTTTCCAAGAGCCGGTGCAGACTCGATCGGCCGAATGGCCTCCTTCTGCACTGTAAATTCTATAATTGACAGAATTGTGATCCCGCAGAGCATGTGAGCTATGGTGCTCGGCCAAATCCACGAGGGTCACCTGGTGGTCGAGAAATGTCGACGCAGAGCTCGGGAGGCAGTCTATTGGCCGGGCATGAGCCAGGACGTTGCCAACATGGTCCTCAATTGCCCTACGTGTCAAAAATTTCAGCCGGCTCAACCTAAAGAAACTCTGCAGCAGCATGAGATGGTGACCTCCCCATGGTCCAAAGTCAGTGTCGACCTGTTCCATGCCAAGGGGCGTGACTATGTCCTCCTGGTCGACTACTTTTCCAATTACCCCGAAGTGGTCAGACTGTCTGACCTCACGTCGGCGGCGGTGATCAAGGCATGCAAGGAATCTTTTGCCAGACATGGGACACCACTCACGGTGATGAGTGACAACGGCCCCTATTTTTACAGTCAGGAGTGGTCTGATTTTGCCCGGCTATACAACTTTCGTCACATCACATCTAGCCCCCACTACCCACATTCACATGGTAAGGCGGAAAAAGGGGTCCATATCGTCAAAAGATTACTATATAAGGCTGCAGACTCAGGCTCAGATTGCAACCTGGCGCTGTTGGCATACAGAGCGACCCCAGTCCACTGGGTTGTCGCCAGCGCAGCTTCTCATGAACCGCACACTGCGAACAATGGTTCCAGCCATCCACATTCCAGACCTTGACAACTTCCCGGTCATACAGAAGATGCAGCAGTCTCGGGCCCAACAGAAATCAGCATGTGACACTCATGCCACGGATCTCCCCGAGCTGGTCCCAGCTGATCGAGTTCGTGTACAGCTGCCTGACGGCGGCTGGTCCACCATGGCTGTGGTGGTCAAGCAAGTGGCCCCGAGATTGTTCCTCGTTGGCATGGCTGATGGTTCTTTCCTACGACGCAACAGGCGAGCACTGCGCAGACTTCCACGCCCGCCACCCGACCGTGATGGCCCACCTCACACACTGCTTCCTCCGGACGCGCCCTGCCACGTGCCCACCGATCTACCAGCAATCCTGCCGGCCTCTGCGACTACCGCATTGGCGGCAGTCCCGCCCATCCAAGTGCAGGCGGCCCCTGATCCACCCTTGAGACGGTCAACCAGAATTCATCGCCCGCCACAGAGACTAAACTTATAGACTGAATGTTGCATAACCTTGTTATCTCATCGTTTTGACATCTGTAAATATAGTTCTTTTAACTGCTTCATCTGCCCTATATCTTCACTAGCGACACCTTCCTATGTATATAAGTCCATTTTAGCATATTCTGTATATAGTCATGTACATATACACATCTTCACGCAAACGCACCTCAATATTTATTAACTGAGCACAAACTTCCCAAAAAAAGGGGTGGACATGTCATAATATACATCCATGTATATAATGGAGTGCAGACAGGCAGTGATTGACATACAGGATGACCATTGAGCTCACAGAACACAGCAGCCAATCACCAGACAGGACACGACCACTATAAAGCCAGAGGGCACCAGTTTTCCCGCACTCTCGGGATCCAGCCTCTGAGACAGTCAGAGTTTGTGAGCAGCAGCTAGTACAAACACCATGTGGTAGTAAGATAGTCTGGTCAGGCTAGCCTCAGGTCTCCAGTCAAGTCAGCATAGTGTCAACCCACAGTTAAGCATGTAATATAGTTAGATGTTAAATAAAATCGTGTTGCATCTCATCAAGTGTTGGAAGCCTGTCTCTCTCTACACTTCATCAAACACAGTCCACATAGACCTAGCCTACCCAACTCATCAGCAGTGAACAGAAATTTGGACAGGATCCTGCGGTTCCACTGCAGTAAATACAATTTTGGCTGAACTCCAAATTCTCCATTTTCCCCGGCAGCGGTGGCAGGGCGAGCTTCGATCGGACACTCCTGGTCAGCAGCACAATGCAAGCCATTCACTGAGATCTGGCCATAGTTAAAGGTTAACAGTAAAAGTTTCATGTTTAAACATACTAGCCTCAAGGTCTTTGTCTTTGAGACATTAAACAAACCCATAACACCATGTGGTAGTGTAATTTTAATCAATGAATCAAGAACAGTATCCCAAGATAAGAAAGATTAACAGCAGCTGAAGCCAGACTAAATGTGGAAGAATCTTCGCTGCAAACGTGGAAGTTGAGGAACCCGCCAGAGTTAATGGGGATCCTTTGCAATACCCCACAAGGGATTGTGGCAATATGTATACTGTAAGAATAATGATGGGTAAACAATTTACTGTAATTTCATCCAACCACCAGATGGCGATCAAGCGCATACACGTGGACCACGTAATATTCTTAATTCGGGGAGAAGGTTGTTAGGCGAGGTAGAGAATAGTTGTGTTATCAGGAGTTCTGTAAGTAGAATTGTAGTTTTTAGTGACTATGTAAGCTTTTATATCTTAGCAAGCAAGTCAAATCTATTTAGTTGCAGTGTAAATAAATTAGCTTTGTTCAAAACTTAGCTTAATATTCTTTGTGAGATGTTACACTTCAAAGTCATCCTCATTTAGAAAACGAAGAACATCACAGGATGCAGAGTGAAAGACCTGGGGCAGGAGTCTCCCAACGGGAGACTAAGTGCTGACGCCGGAGTGAAAACTGGAGGCTGCTCCTCGCCCCCTATTCTCCCACTCCCAGGGGGCTAGGAGCGGCGCCGCGTAAATTACGCAGCCGGCGCCGGGTAAATGACGTCACCCGCGCATGCTCGGTTGCTGTCCTCCCCGCGGGTGCCCCAAAAGACATGGAGGATTGATCTTGCGGGGCGGCGGAGTAAAAGAGTGCATCCTTTAGAGACGCTGGCCCACCGATCGGTGGGCACCGATCTCGGGCCAGACCCCTTCTGAGCGCCCCCCCCTCCAAGTGCTTGAACCTCCCTCCCCCTCCATAGGCCGTCCACGCAGCGTTCGCGCACTGTTCACGTCAGCAGCGACCAGGTGTGGTTGGCGCCGGCGTGAACCCGTCGTATTGAGCAGGCTGCTCGGCCCATCCGGGCTGGAGAATCGCCGCTCACAGTGCAGTTTTGGGGGGGTGGGAGAATCGCGTGCGGGTGCCGGGGCGGCATGGCGGGACTCCCCCCACCCCCCCGCGATTCTCCCACCCGACGTGGGGGGCGGAGAATTGCGCCCCTGGTCAGATGACAAAGATGGGTGAGCTAAATCACAAAAAGGTGCAAGTTCCTGAGTGACACAGAGCCAAAGAAACTGGTCAGTTCAGACAACTTTCCCCCTTGGTGGAGGGCTCAATGACCAGGTGGCTTCGATTTAAGGTAAGGACGGGGAAGTTTTGAGGGGATGTGAGGAAAAACCTTTTAACCCAGAGGGTGGTGGGAGTCTGGAACTCGCAGCCTGAAAGGATGGTGGAGGCAGAGGCCCTCATAACATTTAAGAAGTATTTAGATGTGCACTTGCGACCCCAGGGCAGACAAGGCCAATGGCGCAGACCTGATGGGCTGAAGGGCCTTTTCTGTGCTGTATGACTCTCTGACTTCTATGACTCTAAAAGAAATGTTGCACTTGCACTGTAAAAGAGACAAAAGTCCCAGAAGGGTAGCAAACCGCAGCAGCGATGGCTGTACTGCCCTGAAGATTTTTCAAAAATGGAGCTGAGGAAAATGAGCAGAATAAAGAGAGAAAGTTGCAATGCACGATAAAAAAAAGGGAAATGCCTGCAGAATTTAAAGAAAAGGGAATCCTTTTCATGCCTGGCTTCTGGTACAGAGGAACAAATTGTTTCTGTTCCAAAAATTAAACAAAAAAAGGCATTGGGCATCAAGTGCCTTTTTCTAAGAAACCATTCATTGTCGGCAGAGAGAATGCTGAAAGCTTGATTTTAAAACGATGCTAAACTGAAAGGAATTAGCTTTGAACATTTCATTTGAAAATGAGAGCACATTTAGTCTCAAACGAAAGGCAGAGAAACAGCCAAATTTCAAGCCCAGTGCAGTTCAGAAAGCTGGAACACTACCTGGATTGATGAATTTCTTGCAAAATTCAATACCTGCAAAGCCTTTCTTTATCAAATTGAGGACCCAAAGTCTCCCTCGCAATAAGATTGACAACAATCGTCAGGATTCTATATTTGGGAGACTAAGTTCGTCCCGCGGGATTTGAATCGTGGGAAATTCGTGCTCTTGCTAGGAGCGTTGGCCAGGTGAAATTCAGGTAATGCAAATAGGCCAGCACGCTGTCCACGTGCAGCCCGAGTGATTCTCTGCCCCACTGGCATCCGATTCACTTGGGGTCAGGATTCCCGTTAAAAGGCTGACAAGTTGAAGCAGGTTTTAAACGCGCCCCTCACTACTTGTCATTCCAGCAAAAATAGCGGCTGCACACAGACCAGCCCCAGATTCCGGGTCGGATAGGCCGAACATTGCGGAGAGGAGGGACACCCTCTTCCTCAGGGTGGTGCGGAGACTCAAGCCCGTCCTTCTCAACAGCGTCTGGGATAAGGTGGCAGAGGCTGTCAGTGCTGCCAGCCTCACCAGGAGGACCGCCACGCAATGCAGGAAGGTGATGAATGACTTCCTTTGGGCGACTCGGGTGAGTCACCACTTTGCCCTCAGCATCACCCCATCCCTCACTCCTCACATCAGCCCCAATCCCATAGAGGCCAACAACACCCGTCTGTCTGCATCTCCTTTACAACCCACCCTCCACCAAATCCCAACACTTGTATTATCCTCTTTGGCCAGGAGCCTTGTACACACATGCCACCAGATACAGACCCCTGTAGAACCTGCCTCCCAGCGTCTTACCCTTTCTGTGACCCCAAGCATCGGGTGACCCATAATTGACAGGAGCACCAGAAGACAGGAGGGTACATCCCAGATATTCGGGTTCACACCGCTCACTCCAGCGCATCCATCGGGAGGAGTAGCTCGGCCAGCGAGCACGCCGAGGGAGGAGGAAGTGGTGGGCCCATGCCGGCGCCTCCAGCAGGGGTGGCGCTTCTGAATGACCCCACCCTGACACTGGTACATCTCATGAGCAGTGGGCAGAAGAGGCTGACACGGTGACCCGAAAGTCGGCCGGGCCCATCCAAGCCCATAGTATGCATTATTTCCAAATTTGCAGTTGGTACAAAGTTGGGTGGAAGGGCGAGCTGTGAGGAGGATGCAGAGAGGGATTTGGACAGGCTGGGTGAGTGGGCTTGTGCATGGCAGAGGCAATATAACGTGGGTAAAAGTGAGGTTATCCACTTAGGGAGCCAAAATAGGAAGGCAGAGTATCATTTGAATGGATGTAAATTGAGAGAGGTGGATACTGAGCGAGGCCTTGGTGTCCTCGTGCATCAGTCCCTGAAAGTAAGCGCGCAGTTACAACAGGCAGTAAAGAAGGCAAATAGTACATTCGCCTTCCAAGCGACAGGATTTGAGTATCGGAATAGAGATGTTTTACTGCAATTGTAGAGGGCATTGGTGAGGCCACACCTGGCGTATTGTGTGAAGTTTTGGCGTCCTTACCTGAGGAAGGATGTCCTTGCTATGGAGGGAGTGCAGCGAATGTTTACAAGGCTGATTCCTGGGATGGCGGGACTGTCATATGAGGAGAGACTAAGTCGAATAGGATTATATTCATTGGAGTTTAGAAGAGTGAGAGAGGATCTCATAGAAATTTATAAAATTCTAACAGGATTAGACAGGGTAGATTCAGAAAGTATGTTCCCAATGGAACAAGTGGTCATGGTTTGAGGATAAGGGGGAAACCTTTTAGGACAGAGGTGAGGATAAATGTCTTCATCCAGTGAGTGGTGAATCTGTGAAACGCCACACGGGCAGTGACCCGGGTTCTTGACGCTGTGATGCAGCAGTGCTAACCACTGCGCCATTGTGCCACCCTATAGATAGCACTTAAGTTGCCGCGTAGAATCCCTACAGTGCACAAGGAGGCCACTTGGCCCATTGTGTCTACACGACCATCCAGAAAAGCACCCTACCTAGGCCCACTCCCCAACCCTATCCCCGAATCCCTACCTAAGCTGCACATCTTGGGACACTAAGGGAAATTTAGCACGGCTGATCCACGTGGAGTAGATAGAGAACATAGAACAGTACAGCACAGAACAGGCCCTTCGGCCCTCGATGTTGTGCCGAGCAATGATCACCCTACTGAAGCCAACGTATCCACCCTATACCAGTCACCCCGCCCCAATTAACCTTATTTTTTAGGACACTAAGGGCAATTTAGCATGGCCAATCCACCTAACCCGCACATCTTTGGACTGTGGGAGGAAACCGGAGCACCCGGAGGAAACCCACGCACACACGGGGAGGACGTGCAGACTCCGCACAGACAGTGACCCAGCCGGGAATCGAACCTGGGACCCTGGAGCTGTGAAGCATTTATGCTAACTGCCATGCTACCGTGCTGCCCAGTAGATAGGAGACACTATGGCACGCCTATTGTAAAAACACACAATTAAACACTTTTTTTGCACCACCTGTGCAACCTGCCTCGAATCTCTGTCTCACTGAAGGAAAACTATTCAGAGAAGCCAAAATAATTTAATGACACTTTGAACCAGCTGGCAGAGCAGACAGTCCAAAAATGAATTTGAAAAAACTGAGCTTTGTTCTATAATCCAGGAAGTAGCAGAAAGTGGAAGGAAACAGACTGAAGAGCTGAAGGAGCAGTTGAAGAAAACGAGGAGGCATCGTAAGGAAAAGCTGTAGAATTTCCCAAACTGAGAGTGGACAATGAAACCATGAGTCGCATAATTACTGAACTAAAACAAGTTAAGACTTCGCCGGAGATAGATCTGGCCAACAGTGAATCCAAAATGCAGGACAGGGGCAAAGTTCCACTGCAGACAGAGAAGCAAAAGTCTGAAATCATATTGGAAATTCAACACAAGGGACGAGAAGAAGGGAAACACTGGGGGGCTGGGTTCTCCGATTTTGAGGCTATGCCTGGAGGAAGTGTCTAGTTTTACAGTGAAAAGGTCGGCGCCACGGCCGCGCTGATGCTCTGCCCGGTGGGGAGCTAGTAGCCACGCCACGTAAAAATCATGGCATTCACGACATAAACGGGCATAGAATTGCAGGGCCCATGGCCGTGCATGTGCACGGCGATGACCTGCAGTGGTCACACCGTACAACATGGCGGCGGTCGCACGTGTTCCCCTGGACACCCCCTCGCCACCCCCTGGACAACTCCCACCAGTCCCCCCAACTCCCACCGAATGCTGCCGCCCGACTGTGGCGGGTTTACAACAACTCAGACCACCCGCGACCCGCGCGGTCGGGAACTCGGCCCATCAGGGGTGGAGCATCAGGGGAGGGCCTCAAAGCAACATGCTTTGGTAAACATGGCAGACTTCCTGCCCTAAAACACATTGAAAAAACAAGGTGGATACAACCGATGATGCTCACCATCACCACCATGGTTGAGACCAGCTGTATAATTCCAGATTTATTAATTTAATTGAAATTCCACCTGCTCGTGTGGTGGGTTTTGAACCCATGTTCCCAGAACATTAGCCTGGGCCTCTGTCACCTGGTACCATCTAGGTATCCTGGCAATGCCAGCCTGGCACCCTGGCATTGCCACCTAGGTGCCAGCTTGACACTGCCAAGGTGCCCAGGTGACACTGCCAGCCGGAATGGACCCCCAAGAGTTTGGGGGGGCCTCGGAGATAACGACGCCATTTAAAAATGGAGTCCCGATCGCTGTTCCACAATGGGGAGTTTCGGCGAGTGGAGCTCCCCATTGTAAAAATCGCGGCTATGTGAGACCTCGGCCACTCGTTCCCCATTTCCACCCCTTATTCAACACGTGGCATGTGTTTCTCCGCACTGTGAGTGCCGGGACACACGCGGCTAAACACATTCGTTCGGGGACATTGGGCGGGTTTCTCCCAGTCCTGGGCCGGGCCGGAGAATCCCCACGACAGGGCCACGCTGCCCCGACGCCGGCACGCGATTCTCCGCAGAGCGGAGAATCGGTGCCATTGACGGCGGCGTGGTTGGTGCGGCGTTGGTCGCGGGCCGCTCTACGCAGCCGGCCCGCCGATTCTCCGGCCCGGATGGGCCTTGCGATCGTAGGAAAAAAAACGAGACCCGCCGGCGCCGTTCTAAACTGCTCTGAGCCGGCAGGACCTCGGTGTTGAAGGGTCGGGTGGCGGCCTGTGGAGGGGGGCGGGGGGTCCGATCCCCGGGGGGGGAGCCTCCGATGTAGCCTGGCCCGTGATCGGGGCCCACCGGTCGGCGGGCCAGCCTCTCTGGCTGGGGGCCTCCTTTCCTATGCGCCGGCCCCTGTAGCCCTGCGCCATGTTGTGTCGGGGCTAGAGCATTGAAGGAGGCCACTGCGCCTGCACGCATTGGCGTCTGCGCCACTGTGTATGTGCGGATCCGGCGGTGCACAGTTCACGCCGCTATTGGCAGCTAGAGTGACGGCGTTTACAGCGACGTGGACACTCTGTCACGGGATGGGAGAATCCCACCCTTGGTTCTTTTTTGCAAGAATCATGCCCAAAGTCTGTATTTATAAAGATAAGCACCCTGTATGTATTTATTTCACCATTTTAACCAATGTTTCTTCACATAAAGAGTGACCAAAATCTGGAATGGATCCTCAAGTGGGGTAAATACTCTGGATTAAATTAAAATGAGGAGGCATTGGGGTGTTTCTTGATGAACTAATTGAGATACATGAAGTGCCTTTTGTTATCTGCGCAAGGTCTCATGATCTTATCGAAAGTAATGTGTCAGCAGCCATTTGCAAAGAGGAAAAAGGGGATTCCTGCGAGTTGTCATTTCAGTGCAGCAGAAGTCTCAAATTGAGAACTCTGCCTGTACTTCGAGGAATTAATTACAAGGAGAGATGGAAGTAGAACAACATTAGGGTGGAAGGGTTCATAGGTTTATTCATAAAGGAAAGATACTAGTCATTTCTGTGAACAGAGAAGACTAACAACTGACCGTAAATGTAACTGAAAGAGGGGCAGGAAATGCTGAAAATACTCAGCAGGCCGGGCAACATCTGTAGCGGGATAAAGAGAGACAAGAGGCACAATCTTGTGACCTCCGCCATCGGACGTTTGGTGGTGGGGAGCAATTAATCAGGCAAGGGGGTGGTGGGTCTGGGCCTCACTGCCTCCACTGTGATTAAGTCCATGGCAGGTAGGGCCATGAATGACTTTCTTGCCCCAACGCCATTTGAGGCCCTGAAATGGGCAATTGATACCCTGTTCAAGAGTCTCATCCCACTGCCACTGGTAGCCTCCCTGGTAGCACTGAAGAGAACAGATGAGTTGCCGGCTTCTGATTAACCAGCAGCCCTCTGCAGGCGGGACATCCGCCGCCAGGATCCTTGATCCCGAGGCAAGGCCCAGCTCTCAGCTGTTGAGTGCCTGGGTGGCACAAGGTGCGGCAAGCCTTCTCCAGAAGAAAAGTCTTTCCTCCACAAGATTTCACCCAACATTTCCACTCATTGAGTCACAACGTTGGCTGTAAATTTAGTCAAGTAAAAAATAAATCTGGGATAAAAATTGAAGAATGCTGCTTTGGACACCACGAAGTCGGCTTCCAGTCTGGAATATGATAATAGAAAGTCTTTATGGTCAACTCATAATTACATATGTATTTTCCGTAAAACATCAGGGGCGCAATTCTCCCAATGGGAGACTAAGTACCGACGCCGGAGTGAAACCCGGAGTGTTTCACTCCAGCGTCGGAGGCTGCTCCTCGCCCCTAGTCTCCTACCCCAGGGGGCTAGGAGCGGCATCGCGTCAATTACGCGCGCCAGGCCTTGGCGCTGCATCAAAGCGGCGCCGCGTAGATGACGCGTCCGGCGGCGCTTAAATGATGTCACCCGCTATTGCGTGGTTGCTGTCCTCCCCGCGGTGTGGGAACGGTGGCATTTTACAACAGAACAAATAGCATAAACCGGTTTGGCTGGGGGCTAGCATGCTGGCAGCATAGGGCACCCGACTCTGGCTGCCGATATGGCCCAGAGAGTTGCAGGGTCCGTGGCCGCGCATGTGTGCGGCGGCGGCCTGCAGCGGCCGTGCTGTGCTACATGGCGGAGGCCGCTCACGGACCTGGCCCGCGAAATAGTGCCCCCACTCTGGCTGGCTCGGACCAACACCCACAGTGCCCCCAGACCCTCGTAAAGTGCCCCCTGCCCGAAGAATGGTCCTCCCCTGACTGTGGCGGTGCTGGACTGAGTCCGCAGCCGGCTCGCTGAGCTCCCGGCGGATGAAACCACACGTGACTGACGCTGTCGGGAACTCATTGGCCATGCTAAATTCGGGGAGGGGGGGGGGGGGGGCGCTCAGGCAATGTTCTGAGACCGTCGGTACGTCGCTTTGGAAGGGGCGGAGCACGCAAAAGCGGCACGGCCCCCAATTTGGTCGGGAACTTTGATTCTCCGGCCGATCACCAAACGCGATTTCGCCACCGGAGAATCCCGCCCAAGGGGCGAAATTCTCCCCCCCCCACGACGGGTGGGAGAATAGGGGGAGGGCCTTCCCGACTTTTTTGACGCCCTCCCGCTATTCTCCCCCCCCCGCCGAAATCCCGACAAGAATCGCTGCCGCCGTTTTTTTACGGCCGGCAGCGATTCTCAGCTGTTAGAAGGGTTGAAGTCCCAGCCCTTTACGACCTTTTTACGAACGGCAAACACACCTGGTCCTGCCGTTCGTAAAAACGTCGTGACAAACTCGCAAAAAATAACCATGGCACCGATTGGCACGGCAGTACCACGGCCGTGCCAAGGGTGCCATGGGCCCGCGATCGGTGGGCACCGATCGCGGGCAGCGGGCCCGATGCCCGCGTACTATTTGTCCTTCCGCCGTCCCGCAGTATCAATACGCGGGGCGGCTGAGGGGCAACCCGGCCCGCGCATGCGCGGGTTTCGCGCAAAAACGCGATGACGTCACCCGCGCATGCGCGGGTGGAGTCTTCCCACCTGCGCATGCGCGGCTGACGTCATATGACGCGTCAGCCGGTGCTAACTCCGGCAAGCGGGCTTAACGATTTTCGTTAAGCCCGACTTGTCGGAGCCTCCGACGTCGGGCTGCTAGCCCCGACGGGGGACCAGAATCGGTCCCCCGTCGGGAAGGGGCGCGCTGCCATAAAACCCGCCCGGGTTTTACGGCAGTTTTACGATTTCTCCCGTTTTGGGAGAATTTCGCCCAAGGTCTTTGGTGGAATGGAATTTTCAAATTAAATTTGACCAAGGATCCTCCACAATTTTGTATTGAAAATAGATCAGAAAACTGAAATGTTCCTCAGACAACAAGTGAGTGGGCCTAGGAGGATAGCTCTTTCAAAGAGCCAGTATAGGGAGGATGGGCTGAATGGCCCACTTCTGTGCTATGAAAGACAGATCGAGTCATACTACTTGGTGAAAGGTGCGACTGAAAAAAAAACAATTTCCCAGAGAAAATGATTGCTGACGTAGTTAGGAGCTTGAACAGGCTGGTGAAAGACTTTGGTGGACATTCCCTCCCAAGGTCGGGCGCAGCTGGAAGTGTGGCTGAGAAAAGGATAGTTACGGAGGTTACAGAATGGCATGTTCAGGTGTGTTTCTGTGGCATTTGGCTGGAGGGTTTATATGGAGGGAAGTGTTCTAGAGGGCAGGAAGGTAGTGAAATCAGGGAAGAGAGAGCAAGGGGAGCCGTTACAGAGATCGGAATCGTCAAGACCTCACCTCTGATAGAGAAACGGAGGAAGGATATTGAGAAGATCTGGGTGGAGTCGAGGAGAAATTGGATAAAAAGCACATTCAGAAAGAAAAAAATCAAAATTGCCAGAAATCTCACCAGCATCTGTGGAGGGGAAAATATTTCACGTCCACGGCCCTTTGTCACAGATTTTTACTCTTAAGAGTCATCCCTACAGTGCAGAAGGAGGCCATTTGGTCCATCAAGTCTGCACCGACCCTTCGAATGAGCTTTGTGCTCATTTACAAGTGTCCACTCCTACCTATCCCCATAATCCCCATAACCGAACCTGCATATCCCTGGATATTAAGGAGCAATTTAGCATGGACAATCCACCTAACCCGCACATCTTTGGATTGTGGGAGGAAAGTGGAGCACCCGGAGAAACCCACGCAGACACAGGGAGAACGTGCAGACTCCGCACAGACAGTGACCCAAAGCTGGAACTGAACCTGGGTCCCTGCCGCTGTGTAGCAACAATGCTAACCACTGTGCCACCCTTTAGTCAATGCCAGTAACATAAACATTTATTGACTACTGAAACAAGCTAGTTGAGGCAAAGAAGCAGAGAGACACCATTGCCTGTAGTTTTAGCATCGTGTTTGCAGATTTTTAATGCAGCCATGGTATTTGAATCTGACGTGTGAGTTTCACCACCAATGAGAGCGAGCGACTACGATTACAATCTGCATCAGTCCATTTCAGCTCAGCCAGTTAAAGGAACACTGGCAGGATGAGAGTTGAAAGGGTGAACCGGTATTGAAACAAAGCAAGAAGCTGCAGCCATGGACTCACAACAAGGCAGTACTATTCTTTACTGCTACCTCCCTGAAAGTAATGCTGCGGCCTATAAGGGCCCACAGCGAGATCCTGCTCCTGGCTAATGGGAGCAAGAACAAAAACATGGTTGTAAATCACTGAGGAGGGGAAATGCAGGAGTCAGGTGCAACCCTGGATTCAATTCCGGAAGAGACTTAATTAAGTCGGAAAAGTAAAGTGGAAAGGCGTATTCAGGATTCTGCTGTCAGGACTGAGCTGGCCCGGGTTTGATTCCCGGCCTGGGTCACTGTCTGTGCGGAGTCTGCACACTCTCCCCGTGTCTGGGTGGGGTTCCTCCAGGTGCTCCGGTTTCTTCCCACAAGTCCCGAAAGACGTGCTGTCAGGTGAATTGGACATTCTGAATTTTCCCTCTGTGTACCTAAACAGGCGACTGTGAGTGTGGCGACTAGGGGCTTTTCACAGTAACTTAATTACAGTGTTAATGTAAGCTGACTTGTGACAATAATAAACATTATAAAGATTACAAATGAAGTGAAATAACTCCACTCAAAGGGTTATTCACTTTGGAATTCTCAGGGTTGTGGAATCTCCAACATTGAATACATTGAAACTGGGATAGACAGAGATTTGTCCCAGGGAATTGTGGGATGTGAGGAACGGGCAGGGAAGTGGATTTGAAGCCCAAGACAAGCAATGATCGTATCGAATGGTGGAACAGACTTGATAGGCCGTTTGGTCCATATTCCCATGACCCTCGCTGTCACTCCAATCGAACCTTATTCCAGTCTCTCCCAGTGACCTTCCCCAAATGTTGTCCGTCAATTCTCATGACAAATCTCTCACTCTCAGGTCCCTTCTTTCCCTCCTTGCAGAAGAAGAAAGCACAAGGACACCAGGGAGAAGCAGAGACTCCAGAGAGGATCCTCCAACCATAGTGGCAGCTGCAGAGGAGGCAGTGGAGATAAACTGAGTCTCAGAGTAGAGTCATAGAATCAGGGATGTTTACAGCATGGAAACAGGCCCTTCGGCCCAGCTTTTCCATACCGCCCAGTTTCTACCACTAAGCTAGACCCACTTGCCCGCATTTGGCCCATATCCCTCTATACCCACCCTGCCCATGTAACTGTTGAACTGTTTTTTAAAGGAAAAAATTGCACCTGCCTCTACCAACTCATTCCAGATGCTCACCACCCTCTGTGTGAAGCAATTCGCCCTCTGGTCTCTTTTGTATCCACCTCCTCTCATCTTAAACCTATGCCCTCTCATTCTAACCTCTTCTGGCGTAGTTAGCCATCAGGCACAGAGACCTGGAGGACTCCCAGCTACCTCGTGCCAGAATGAATCATCAGGTAGCCACATAGTGTATACCACACTCTTATATTACCTTGATGTTAGCAGTCCATGAAATATGGACATGTGCACAATAATAAGTTAACACCTTCTTACCTTGACAGTTCCACTTCATACAAAAGCAAAGATTTCAGGAAATAGGAAATCAAAACAGAAAATGCTGGAAATACTCAACAGGTCAGTCAGTCTCTGAGCAGAGAGGAACAGATGCAACACTTATGCCTGTGGGCTGCACTGTCCAGTTACTCTGTGTTTCATTATGTTAGTCTGCTTCCAATTGATGCTCACGATGCTTGATTAGTTAATCGTGGGTGTAGACTCATAGAAAAGTAAAAGTGAAGCATGGTGTAAACACTTTAAAGCACTGTAAATAAAATGTGTTACATGCATAGAAATTAGTGTATTCTCTGTTGCTTCACAGCTCCAAGGTCCCAGGTTCGATTCCTGGCTTGGGTCACTGTCTGTGCGGAGTCTGCACATTCTCCATGTGACTGTATGGGTTTCCTCCGGGTGCTCCAGTTTCCTCCCACAAGTCCTGACAGATGTGCTGTTGGGTCACTTGGGCATTCTGATTCTCCCTCAGTGTACCCGAACAGGCGCCGGAATGTGGTGACGGGGGGCTTTTCACAGTAACGCCATTGCAGTGTTAATGTAAGCCTACTTGTGAAAATAAAGATTTTTTAAAAACACAGCCCTTCATCAGAACCCTGATGGAAAGGTCCCATCATCTGAACCCATTTATAGTTATTTGAGAAGGCTCTTCAACTTGTGTATATTTTCTTAGGCACATAGGCACCAATGAAATGTTTATACGTATTAAAAATAACTTAGTTTGTTGAGCAACTGACGAGTGTACAGCAATGAAAGTAGAAAATGGTTCAATGTAGTTGTCTGAAGTTTTTAAGAATAATTTAAAATCAGTTTACTTATAGGTGGAGGAAAAGACACTTTGGGCACGATTCTCCGGAAAGATTGCTAAATGTTGTAGTGAGCGGGAATTGCCGCGAGTGTCCCGGTGCTTGGCCCAGCGAGGCCCCCAACTCTATTCAACGTCAATGGGTGCACTTAATGAGGCCTCACGGTCTTCTTGCAGCAAATGAAGGCTCGGCAGCCGTTTCGCCGGGATTGCGCTCGGCAGCCCCCCCCCCCCCCCCCCGAATCTCCAGGTCGAGCAGCACATAAGCTGCACTTGCTCAGGCACCCCCAGGCAGTTCGCAACAATGTGCCGAGGAGACCAGCCCCACGATTTGGAGACGCAGACCTGGGGAGACCAGGAGGGATGTCCTGTTCCCCTGAAGGTCCAGGAGTGTCCAGGAGGGTCAGCCATAGGGCAGCAAGTATCACCTGGAACAAGTTGGCAGCAGCATTGAGCTTGGGGAGTGTGATCAGGAGGACTGGCCTCCCGTGCAGGAAGAAGGTTAATGACCTACACCGGGCAGCACGAGTGAGTAGGCACCAACCTCCCCACCCCCCCCTCCCTCCCAGCACACACACTGGAGATGACCGTTGTGGCCGAGGACAGAGCGGTTACCAAAGTGGAGACTGGCGGACGCCGCAGAGGTGAGGAATCACCGAGCCCTACCCAGATGACCTGTCAAATGTGAGTTGTTATTGTCTTACTGTCTGACGCATCCCTCCCATTGACCACATGTCCATTCTCCCACAGGTCCTCCAACCAATGACAATGGCCCATCCCGGGGAGCACCATCTCCTGCCTTCTTGGAGACAACCGTGGAGGAGATATCCGAGGAAGGCACGATCGAGGCATCGCAGCTGTCATCTCCACCCTCCGCCAGCGCAGGTACACCCCCACCTTGGTGGGATGTTAGTGGTCAGGCTTCTGGGGCACAATCTGGAGAGAACCACACAGCTGCTGATGCACATCAGGCGGAGGCAGGAATCTCCAGGCGAGACAGCAGTCAGAGGGCTGCTGGATCCCAAGACGTAGCCTGATGCTGAGCCTATGGAAGAGGTCTTCCCGGAGCTGATGGAGATGATAGGGAGCAGCCGGGACATTCAGACGGAGGTTTCAGCGACACTCCAGCAGATCCATAGCCAATTGGAGGATGCCCTGTGGCTATGGGCACTGGAGATGTCATCGGCAATGCGTGGTACCTAGGCCAACACTGCCAGGGTGGTGACCGCAGTGGAAAATCTGGTGCATGAAGTCGCCACCATGAGTGAAGATGTCCAAGGCATCGCACAGTCGATGACGGCCACGGCTGAAAGTCTCGGCAGAATGTCCGACTCGCTGTGGGATGTGACTCAGTACCAGGCTGACTTTGATGAGGTTCTGCGGGACATGTCCCGCTCTCAGATGGGAATGGCTGAGTCAGTGTGGAGCTTGTTGCAGTCACTGAGGAGCATCGCCGAGGGCGTTGACACGATGGTGTGGAGCATGGGGAACCGCCAGGTCTGGCTGAGCCAAATGATGCAGCGGCAGCTGGGACTCGAACCAGCTGCCCCTCCATCCCAAGATGAACCCTGGGGGCCTATGGGCACCGACTGGGAGGATGGGGTGTGGGCCCCAACCCTGTCCCATGGTGACGGTGGCCACCAGCTCACCCGCGTCTCACAACCAGTACACGGGACAAGCAGCGTGCCTGTGTATGTGCTGCTGACAAGTGAGCCAGGGCCCTCGGGCCTCAGAGCCCCCAGTGGGCGCCCACCAGGGCCATCGAGGGCCACGGGACATGGTACAAAGCTGGCTGCCTCCACCTCTGGTGTGCATCCTGGGGACGCACCTCGACCTAGTGGTAGAGCTAGGAGGGCAAAGCACATTGAAGATCACTGAAGGCACCAGGAGAGGGGCGAGGGGATTGGGGTGTAGATAGGGAGTGAGGGGGCTGGGAGTGGGCGAGGGTGGGGAATTGTCAAACACAATAAACACCTTTGTGCATTGTGGTGAATGTAACTCCATAATTCACACTGTATTCTATATACATGAGACCATGCATTTGTAAGCGCAGTTGCGTTGTTCGACCACTAGGGGGAGTAGCGCTGGGAATGCTTAGGAGTTTGTACAGGGCTCCACCCTTGGCTCCGCCCACGACTCCTCCCCCTGGACTGCTGTATAAATACCAATAGTCAGAGCCAATCGTTCAGTTCATCGAGAGTTCAACGCGGAACAGGCTGGCTCTGTTGTAAGTAGATTAAAACCACTGTTCATATCTTAAAGCACGTGTCTAGTGAATTGATGGTTCCATCAATTTAATCTACTTAAGAAACAGTCAAGATCAATCATGGAATCAGCCCTCAAGCCTGAGCGACTGGAACTCGACCCACAGGATGCAGAGGCAAAATAAATTTTTTCTCATTGGCTGCGGTGTTTTAAAGCCTACCTGGCGGAAGCAAGCACAGCTGAAACAACGGAGGAGCAGAAAATGAGCCTACTGCACGCGAGGGTGAGCCACAGAATCTCTACTCAATTAAACTGTTCCGGTTCGTATACTGAAGCCCTAGCGCTACTCGACAAAATGTATGTGAGGCCTGTTAATGAAGGCTATGCGTGACACGTGTTCACTACTCGCTGCCAGCGGCCTACGGAATCGCTCGCAGAGTTCCTGAGAGAGCTTAAAACTTTATCTAGTGACTGTAATTACCAGGCGGTTACCGCGGCAGAACATAGAGAACTTACTGTATGCGATGCCTTTGTTGCGGGCCTTAGGTCAAATTACATGCGCCACGACTGCTGGAAAAGGGGGCCCTAAATCTTGAAGCGACTGGTGAACTTGCTACCACTATGGAGGTCTCCTTCCGCAGCCTCACCTCATTCCCCGCGGACCCCGTCATGGGCCCCCGACCAGCGACTCCCCCAGGCCTGCGCCGTGCAGCCGCCCAGCCACAATGTTGCCCCAGCCTGCCACTTTTGCGGCCAGAATCAGCACTCGCAGCAGCAATGCCCGGCCCGCAACGCGACCTGCAGCAGCTATGGGCGAAAAGGACACTATGCCAGAGTGTGTCTGGCGAAGAAAGCCCCAGCCTCTAACCCTCCCACGGCTCAAAGCACTCGTTCCCTGAACTCACAGGCGCGCAGGCCCCGAAATTCTGCAGCCTGTATGCCGACTCCGCCCCCACCCGACATGTGCGACTCATGGGGGCGGCCATCTTGGCAATCCTCCTCCATGCGGCCGGCCATGTGCGACTCATGGGGGCGGCCATCTTGGGATCCATCCCCCTTCAAACTCTGAAACTCACCTCGACGACTACGAACTCAGAGGGTAGTCATCACGGGGCCACTCCAGCACAGCTGATCGAGCTGCCGACGACCCGCAAATCAGCGCAGTCACTCTGGACCAATCGCGCCCGCAGCATCTGCGAAACTCGATGACAGAGGTCCAAATCAACGGGTACAGCACGCCATGCTTTTTCGACTCCGGGAGTACTGAGAGCTTCATACACCCAGATCTGGTAAGACGCTGTTCGATCTCCGTTTTCCCCGTGCGGCAAACTATCTCTCTCGCTTCAGGCTCCCATTCTGTCCAGATCCAGGGGCACACCGCACGACATTCACAATCCGAGGCGCTAGCTATGCAAAATTTCAACTCTACGTCTTGCCCGAACTCTGCGCGCCACTCTTATTAGGCCTAGATTTTCAATGTAACCTTAAGAGCCTCACCCTCAGCTTCAGCGGGCCCCTGTACCCACTCACTATCTGCAGCCTCGCCACGCTACGAATCTCCCCCCCCTCCCCTCTTTGCCAATCTCACACCGGACTGTAGACCCATAGCCACTCGCAGCAGGCGGTACAGCCTGCAGGACAGGGTGTTCATCAGATCGGAGGTCCGAAGGCTTTGTTTTCATAGAATTTACAGTGCAGAAGGAGGCCATTCGGCCCATCGAGTCTGCACCAGCTCTTGGAAAGAGCACCCTACCCAAGGTCAACACCTCCACCCTATCCCCACAACCCAGTGACCCCATCCAAAACACTGATGGCAATTGTGGACACTAAGGGCAATTTTGGACACTAAGGGTAATTTATCATGGCCAATCCACCTGACCTGCACATCTTTGGACTGTGGGAGGAAACCGGAGCACCCGGAGGAAACCCACGCACACACGGGGAGGATGTGCAGACTCCGCACAGACAGTGACCCACGACGGAATCGAACCTGGGACCCTGGAGCTGTGAAGCCATTGTGCTATCCACAATGCTACCGTGCTTCTCAGTGAGGGGATCATAGGGGCCAGCAACAGTCCCTGGAGAGCGCAGGTGGTGGTCGTGAAGACCGGGGAAAAATTCCGTATGGTTGTCGACTATAGTCAGACCATAAATAGATTTACGCTCCTTGACGCGTATCCCCTCCCCAGGATCGCCCAGTATTGGCTCTTTTCCACGGTGGATCTGAAGTCTGCATACCACCAGCTCCCAATCCGCCTGGAGGACCGCCACTACACGGCATTCGAGGCCGATGGCCGCCTCTTCCATTTCCTCCGGGTCCCCTTCGGTGTCACTAACGGGGTTTTGGTGTTCCAACGAGCAATGGACCGAATGGTGGACCAGTACAGGCTGCGGTCCACATTTCCGTACTTGGGCAATGTCACCATCTGCGGCTATGACCAGCAGGACCACGACGCCAACCTCTACCGTTTTCTCCAGACTGCTCAGAAATTAAACCTCACTTATAACAAGGAGAAATGCGTTTTCCGCACAACCAGACTAGCCATCCTCGGCTATGTCGTGGAAAACGGAGTCCTGGGCCCAGACCCGGACCGCATGCCCCCTCTTAGAACTCCCCCTCCCCCATTGCCCCAAGGCCCTCAAACGGTGCTTGGGTTTCTTTTCCTACTACGCCCAGTGGGTCCCTCAATATGCGGACAAAGCCCGCCCACTCTTTAAGGCCACACTAAGGCACGCCAGGCCTTCAACTGCATCAAGGAGGACATCACCAAGGCGGCCATGCGGGCGGTGGATGAATCCACTCCATTTCAGGTTGAGAGCGATGACTCAGAGGTATCTCTAGCAGCCACCTTAAATCAGGCAGGAAGACCAGTTGCATTTTTCTCCCGTACCCTCTCCGCTTCGGAACTCCGACACTCGGCAGTCGAAAAAGAAGCACAAGCCATTGTGGAGGCTATTCGTCACTGGAGGCACTACCTCGCAGGTAGGAGGTTCACCCTCATCACCGACCAACGATCGGTTGCCTTTATGTTTGACCTCTCGCAAAGGGGCAAAATTAAAAACGATGAAATCCTGCGGTGGAGGATCGAACTCTCACCTATAGCTACGATATTAAGCATCGATCGGGGAAGCTCAACGAGCCCCCAGATGCCCTATCCCGCAGGACATGCGCCAGCGCGCAGATCGACCGCCTGAAAGTCATCCACAACGACCTCTGCCACCCGGGGGTCACCTGGCTCGCCCACTACATCAAAGCCCAAAATCTGCCTTTCTCCACTGAGGAGGTAAAAACCGTCACCAGAGACTGCCTGATCTGTGCGGAGTGCAAACCGCACTTCTATAGACCAGACAGGGCCCACCTGGTCAAGGCTTCTAGGCCCTTTGAACGCCTCGCGATCGATTTCAAAGAGCCACTCCCCTCAACTAACAGGAACGTTTACTTCTTAAACGTCATAGATGAGTTCTCCCGCTTCCCATTTGCTATCCCGTGCCCCCATATGACCTCCCACACAGTCATTAGGACCCTGCATAGCATCTTCACCCTGTTTGGTTTCCCCAGCTACGTGCACAGCAACCGGGGTTCGTCCTTCATGAGCGACGAGCTGCGTCAGTACCTGCTCAACAAGGGCATCGCCTCGAGCAGGACTACCAGCTACAACCCCAGGGGGAATGGGCAGGTGGAGAGGGAGAATGCGACGGTCTGGAAGACCGTCCTACTGACCCTCCGGTCCAGTAATCTCCAAGTCTCCCAATGGCAGGAAGTCCTCCCAGATGCGCTCCATGCTATTAGGTCCCTCTTATGCACAGTGACCAATCAGACCCCTCACGAGAGGCTCTTCATTTTTTCCAGGGGCACTACCACGGGGGTCTCACTCCCGGCATGGCTGAAGACACCGGGCCCTGTACTCCTGAGGAAACATGTCAGGGCACACAAAACCGACCCCCTTGTTGAGAAGGTGCGCCTGCTTCACTCCAACCCCCAGTACGCCTTCGTCCAGTTCCCCGACGGCCGTCAGGACACCGTATCCCTCCGGGACCTTGCACCCACCGGGTCCAGCATCCCCTCTATCACTCCAGATGCACCCCTCACCCTACACCCCATCCTTCCGCCCCCTCGGGCTCCCGAGCTCACTAGCTCGCTGCATCGGTTCCACGCAACCCAGCCGCCCCCTCGGGCTCCCAAGCCCACTGAGCCCACTAGCTCGCTCCACCTGTTCCGCGCGCCCGCACCGGCTAACCCCCAGTGCCCTCATTCCCCAGTCGAACCAGACAGTTATGGAGCTCGGACGAGGTCTTCCCTGGAGTCCGCCATCGTACCCCAACCCACAACACCCGTCCAGCTACCGCAAGAGGCTGCAACCCCGGTGCTCCACAGATCGCAGTGGACAGTCCGACCACCGGACAGACTCAATTTATGAACCACCACCGCCGCTGGACTTGATTTTTTTTGTAGGGGGTGAATGTGGTGAATGTAACTCCGTAATTCACACTGTATTCTGTATACATGAGACCATGCATTTGTAAGCGCAGTCGTGTTGCTCAACCACTAGGGGGAGTAGCACTGGGAATGCTTAGGAGTTTGTACAGGGCTCCACCCTTGGCTCCGTCCATGACTCCTCCCCCTGGACTGCTGTATAAATACCAACAGGCTGGCTCTGTTGTAAGTAGATTAAAACCACTGTTCATATCTTAAAGCACGTGTCTAGTGAATTGATGGTTCCATGATGCATGACCGGCATGATGCCTCTGTCGCCTTCTTCTGTGATGCGTGTCAACCTACGAACCCATGTCCCATCTCTCCAGCCACCCCCCCCCCCCCCCCCCCGCCATGGCACTCACCCACCCTCCGGCAGCGAAGCTGTGTCCCATCCCCTGGGCATTCAGATGTTGCTCCCCATAATTTTCAGGCACATTATCCAGGCCTTGTTCACCTGCCTTGTTTCACTTGAGCGAGAGCGCAACGAGGCCAGAGAATCGCGCCCTTATTAAAATCCTTACTTCCTGCGATAAACCTACCGACTGCTATGTTAATGAAACTGTTCCAAATTACCACTCTGAAAAATATCAATGACATTTTTTAGTGACTGGAAAAATGGTAAACATTTTATTGTGCAGTCTGATTGCAGTTTCATGCAAGATTTTACATTTGCGATGTACCTCGTATATTCTAGCTGAAGGCGTAACCAAGCCAGCGCAGTGTTGACGGCAATTTGTGCCCAATTCCCTAGCTGTACTCAGAAGGGAAACTGCGCCCATGTTTTTAGCGTCCCTCCACTGAATGGATCTGCTGCGCACTTCTGGCATTTCCCTGTTCAAACCCACAAACTGCAGCACCATAATAGGCTCGAATTTAGGTCAAGATCTGGGGCTTCCTCTGGGCTGAGTTTGTTGTCTGTCTGCTGCTGCTTTCTGTTCTGTGGGGAGAACATCACAAACCACAAGACCCAAGCTCAGTTTCACAGCAGAAGAGATTTCTGAAGTTCTGAACATCACGATGCGTCTATTCCACATTTTCTGTCTCTATTCGCAATCAGTGGACCTGCCAGTGACAATTAAAAGAAACGCGGCAATTACATTATGTGTGCGACACAACTGCTTCGAGAAATAGTTAAAAACTCACTTAAGCTCAACCGGACCAGCCACATAAAAACAAGAGTAGGTCAAAGGCTGAAAATCCTACAGCGAATAGCTCACCTCCTGATTCGCTTTGCTGACACCCCGTTCATAACCTTATTCACCGGTGCACAGTGGCAGCAGTGTGTCTACAAGGATGCAGTGCAGCTATTTGCTAATCCTCCCGTGACAGCGTCATTCGAACCCGTGACCTTGACCACCAAGAAGGGCAAGGGCAACAGATGCATGGGGACGCCGCCACCTTTAGGTTCCTTAGGTCCCAAGTCACTCACCAGCCTGACGTGGAACTACAACCGTGATTCCTTCATGGTGATCGGGTGGATAACCTGGAACGCCGTCTCTAACCGTACAGCGGGTGTGCCTACACCATATAGCAGCGGTGGGTAATCGACATCTTCTCAAGCGCCATTAGAGATGGGCCTTAGTGGTGGCCTTCACAGCAATTGTCACGTCCCCCAGATCAAATAAAAATGAACTTAAATAGAAGCTGAAAACGCCGTAAAAACTCAGCAGATTTGGCAGCACCTGTGGAAAGAGAATGAATTCCAATCCGTGGTGTTTTGCTTTTATATAAAAATAAACTTAAAATTGCTCACATATAAACCATCAATGTAGTTCCAATATCAATGGATCTTGAAAGGGGATCAGAATTAATGACCTGACATGGATTATGGGCGCAATCTACCCTAATGGGAACCGAGTCCCGTAAGGCGGGCGATTAGCTGGATATTTCCCGGTGCTCGGAATGGCGGGAAATACCACGCTATTGAATGACCATTCGGATAGTTTCGGGGCCTCTGCCCAAAGCCGTACCGAGTCCCGTTTCCTGCATCGAGGAGCTCCTTTCACCGGAACTCCTCAGTGTGGGATGAGATCGGGACACCATTTTTAAATAGAATCGCAATCTCTCCACCCCCCACCCTCAGCCCCAACTCACCTTGAAGGGTGTCCACGCTGTCTGAGGCTTTGTGCGGGATTCTCCCTTCTGGGGACTACGTCCCCAAGCCGGCAGGAAAACCGGCGCCAACCACTCCGACGTCAACAGCCCCCAAAAGTGCAGAATTCTCCACATTTACTGGGGCGAGCTGGACGCCGGAGGGGTTGGCGCCGCTTCAGCCAGCGCCGAAGGGCCGGCGTGAATTCGCACATACGCAGAACGGCCAGCGTATTTTCACGCATGCGCGCGGGGGGGGTTTCTTCACCCCGTCGGCCCCCGGGTATATGGCAGAGCCCGACAGAGGCCTGGCGCGGAAGAAAGAAGTGTCGCCACGGAACAAGCCCGCCCGCAGATCGGTAGGTCAGGCCACCGTGGGGGCCCCATTCGGGGTCGGATCCCCTCGCGCCCCCCCCCCCCTTCCCCCTGAGGACCACCCCCGCACACTCATCTGCCAGGTCCCGCCTTGCTTGAGGTGAGTAATTCCGTCGGCGGAACTGGCCAAAAATGGACGGCCGCTCGGCCCATCAGGGCCCGGAGAATCGGCGGGGGGGGGGGGCGCTGTCAATGGCCCCCGAACCCCGTGGCGGGAATCCCGCTGCCGCCCAAAAAACAGCGCCGGAGAATACGACAGCTGGCGTCGGGACGGGATTCGCACCTCCCCCCGGGTCATTCTCCGACCTGGCAGTGGGTCGGAGAATCCCGGCCTAGCTGTCTCACTCTAATATGCAGATTAGCTAAAAGGTGACGGGGCGGGATTCACATCAGGCGCATCCCGGCTGGCAGATCTATGTTTACAATTCTTTTACACTGTTTTGGGATGTGGACATCACTGACAAGGATTTATTTTTTTAAATATAAATTTAGAGTACCCAATTCATTTTATCCAATTAAGGGGCAATTTAGCGTGGCGAATCCACCTCCCCTGCACATTTTTGGGTTGTGGGGGTGAAACCCATGCAAACACAGGGAGAATGTGCAAACTCCACACGGACAGTGACCCAGAGCCGGGATCGAACCTGGGACCTCAGCGCCGTTAGGCTGCAGTGCTAACCACTGCGTTACTGTGCTGCCCTCTAACTGACAAGGATATTGCACATCTCTGATTACTCTTGAGAAATTACATACACAGAAACAGACATAGAAACCAGAAGCAGGAAGAGGCCATTCGGCCCTTCGAGCCTGCTCTGCCATTCATTATGACCATAGCTGATCATCAAGTTCAATAACCTGATTCCACCTTCTCCCCCATATCTCTTGATCCGTTTAGCCCCAAGAGCTATATCTAATTCCTTCTTGATATTACACAAAGTTTTGGCTTCAACTACTTTCTGTGATAGCAAATTCCACAGATTCACTACTCTCTGGGTGAAGAAATTTCTCCTCACTTCAGTCCTAAAAGACTTACCCCTTATCTTCAATCTATGACCCCTAGTTCTGGACTCCCCCACCATCAGGAACATTCTTTCTGAATCTACCTTGTCTAATCCTGTTAGCACAGTAAGAAGTCTTACAACACCAGGTTAAAGTCCAACAGGTTTGATTCAAACACGAGCTTTCGGAGCGCAGCTCCTTCCTCAGGTGCATCCTGTTAGAACTTTATAAGTTTCTACGAGATCCCCTCTCACTCTTCTAAACCCCAATGAATATAATCCTAACCGATTTAGTCTCTCCTCATATTGGTGCTGAGCCGTTGTTTTTTTCAACTGTTGCAGTCCCACTGCAGAATAGTCCCACAGTGCTGTCAGTGAGGGAATTGCAGTCATTTGACTCAGTATTAATGGTGAATTAAAGTTCAGCCAGAGTTGTGCAACGTGTAACATAGAATGTGACGCATTCTAACTCGGAAAAAACGGTGTGCCAATTCCATCCAATTCCTTCAATAAATATTCAAAATTGTAAACTGATGTGACATTGGGAAACTGCTTGCGATGCCTCACTGGTTTCAGAGATTGCAGTCAATCAGATGAACAGGAAGTTGCATTAATGACCTCAGCAGCAGGAGACAGACAGAGAGGGACTTGCCTCTGAAATAGCAGCTCTCGCAGAGCACTGCACCGTGATAAACATACACCTGCAGGAGAAAGTACTTGAGGTTTGGACAAAGAAGTATCCACCTTTTCCTTGGAGCCAATCCCGGAAAGGAAAGGGTCAGTTTGCTTCGGTTTTGATTCTAACGGTGAGGCTTTAGTTGGCTATTTTGATTGGCACAAGTAAAAACCTCTCTTACAAACAGACAGAGGTGTGCAGGTTAGGTGGATTGGCCACGGTCAATGTGCGGGGTTACGGGGATACAGCAGGGGAGTGGGTCTCGGCCGAGATAGAACTCTTTCGGGAGTCGATGAAGACACGATGAGCTGAATGACCTCTTTCTGCACGGTTGGAATTCTATTAATTCTACTGATTCTAGAACTCGTTATCCTCAATTTGTTCACTGGCTTAGGTCGGACTTAGATTAATCTAATTTTCGTTTGCAAAGCTGACAAAAATGAACACTTTTAAAAGTTTCTCTTTCACTTCTCTCAGGACTCTGAATGTATGATTACACAGTGCTGGGGGATTGTTACTTCGGTTTTGCACAATAAGAACATAAGATCATAAGAAATAAGAGTAGGAGCAGGCTTAGGCCATTCTGTCCATCAAGCCTACTGCAACATTGGTAAGATCATGGATGATCTGATTGTAGCCTGAACTTCACTCTCCTGCCTGGGACGTTAACCTTTAACTCCCTCGTCAATAAAAAACCTGTCTCACTCAGACGAGACTGTATTCAATGACCCAGCCTCCGCTGCTCTCTATGGGAGAGGATTCCAACAACTTAAGGACACTCCGAGAGACGAACTTCTTTCTGAAATGTGAGTTCCATTAATTTTAAACTGTGTCATCTGGTTTGCGACGCCCGACAGGAAAATGAGTAATAACTGTGTGATCTGACCTTGTTATGCCTGTCTACTGCCTAGAGCAGCTTGGCAGCGAGTGAGTGAGCTGGTTCTATGTTAAGGGGTAAATGATCATCTTAGCAATATTGAACAGGAATTACAGATTATTGTCGATGCAACAATGCCTGATTTGTGCCGATGCCCAGTTTCTTGTGTTGAATTTCTGACTCATGAACATTTTGTCTCCCGATATTATCTCCTCGATGCATTGTTTGGGGTGCTAGCTAATGGTCACTGTCCCTCCTAATGCCCATACCCCGTCTAAGGTACCATTTCTTACATCTGCTCATGAATAGCCAACAAGCTGTCCAGATGGTGGCTAACATAGGGCCAATACAGCTAAGATGTCCTGTACTGTAATAATAATAATCACTTATTGTCACAAGTAGGCTTCAATGGGGTTACTGTGAAAAGTCCCTAGTCGCCACATTCTGGCGCCTGTGTGGGGGGCCGGTATGGGAATTGAATCGTACTGCTGACCTTGTTCTGTGTTACAAGCCAGCTGTTTAGCCCACTGTGCTAAATCAGTACCCATCAATACTGATTCCTCTTTTCTTCTGACTTCACTGAGGCTCCCATTTGAGGTGTCTGTCCACTCATAGGTCTGAACAGAATCAGGAGATTTGATAGATTAGAAAGAGAAATTAATTTACAACGTTCATCACAAACAATAACACAGCTCAGTATTATATTTTGAGTTTAACTGGCAACATCAAAGAATAGTAGAGAATAATTTGAAGGCAATTATAAATGCAGCGCAAATTAAATACAAGTAATACTGTTGGATCTAAAATAAAAACAGAAGAGATGTAGAATATCACGGTAGCACAGTGGTTAGCACTGTTGCTTCTCAACGTCAGGGTCGATTTCTGGCTTGGGTCACTGTCTGTGCGGAGTCTGCATGTTCTCCCCGTGTCTGTGTGGGTTTCCTCTGCGTGCTCCGTTTTACTCCCACGAGCAAGTTACGAAAGATGTGGGTCGGGATTCTCCGACCCCCCCCCCCCCCGCCCCGGGGCCGGGTCGGAGAATCCCCGGGAGGCGGCGCGAATCCCATACCACCAGGGGGGGGTCAGGGGGCACGGTGGCCTGGCCCGAGATCGAGGCCAACCGATCTGCGGGCTGGTCTGTGCCGTGATGGCACTTCTTCCTTCCGCACAGGCCCCTGTAGGGCTCCGGCATGGCCGGCATGGAGAAAACACACCCCTGCGCATGCGCCAGAATATGCCGGGATCACGCCGGCCCTTTGGCGCATGCCCGGACTGCCGCAGTACCTTCGGCTCCGGCTGGTGTGGTGCCAGCCCCTCCGCTGTCCACCTAGCCCCCAAAAGTGCGGAATTGTCAGGGGCTGTTGACGCCGGAATGGTTGGCGTCGGTTTTCCCACCGGTGTGGGGACTTAGTCACGCGCACGGAGAATCCCGCTCCTGCTGTTCGGTGAATTGGACATTTTGAATTCTCCCTCAGTGTACCCGAACAGGCGCCGGAATGTGGCGACTAGGGGCTTTTCACAGTAACTTCATTGCAGTGTTAATATAAGCCTACTTGTGACAATAATAAAGATTATTATTATTAAAGATTATTATTATTATACAAGGACACTTTATAATGAGATCGTGCCATGCCTTCCTCTGACTCAGGCCTCTTGTGGTTCTCCCCCTCCCTTCACCCCATCGTTGACAGGATTCTTTTCAGTTGCCCAGACTTATGCTCTGCAAATCTAACATTTCCAAATTCATCGTGACCAGGGACTGAATGTAAGACCTTCCTTCTCTGTGTGACTCAGTTTCACACTAGATGTTGCATTGGCAAACCAAGGCATCAAGTGGCAATCAGTTTTTCAAAAGTGAAATATGCATCAATTGAAGTAACACTGGATATTTCAATGTGATTCATATTGTTGCGGTGTAAATGTGAAAGAAGTACGTCTTTTGAGGTGGTTCCTGTTTTAAGATGGTCAGAGTTAACATTCTGAAAAATTATAGGCACAAGCAGAATCATCGATAAAGAGTTTGGGAGGGAGCAATATAGAGAGAGATAAGGGATCTGGAACATTGGTGGCGAACAGGGTCTGGTAGGGGGGGTTCCACAAGGTGCAAAACACCAGAGCCTTTTCTGACGAGTGGTCCAGGCTGACTGGCTGACTAGGTTGTCAATTGGGATCCTCTACACGCCAGGTTGACTACTTTTGACACTGTCAGAACAGCGTGTTCCTGCTTGCTTGCTCACCTCGTGTCCTGTTCTGTTTTTGTTGGTCTTTGTGGCAGCAGATGCTTTTTTCACTCTTCAGACCTGACTGAAGTGACATTAAGCTGAAATCCAGAAGTCCCTTCCCAACCTCCTCCCTCAATGGGTGTGGCCTCCCTTTCCCAACCTCATCCCTCAGTGTTGTGGCCCTCCTTTCCTGGCCTCCTCCTTCAGTGGCATCGCCCTTCCTGGGACGCGGTCCTCCTCTGATGGTGTGGCCCTGGTTCCACTATGTCTGCCAATTGTTCACAACCTCATTAAAGGACTTCTCCCAGCTGCTGTGAGGTGCTCTTGCAGTCAATGTTGCTACGCAGGGAATTCCAACACCAAATTTGCATTTGGAGCAATTCACAAACAAAAAGGGCCAGATGCTGGGGGTGGAATTGACTTTTAGAGTGCTACGAGTCCCCTTAAAGTTCAAAAATCAAGTTTAGGGTACACGCACACACTTCTGATGCAAAGTATGGCAGGTGTCATCTTGGTGAGGGATAACCGAGATGATGAGGAGCCTTGAAACAGGAGAAGTCCCAGGATCCACGACTTCCCCTGGATTTGGTTGAGGTTCCTTCATTTCCCCTGCCCCCGCACCCTCCCAATCGTAGTTAGAAATCAGCGTTTGTCTTTAACGCAACACAACATTGCATTGTTGAGAGGGAGTCATTCTGATCAACGGTCTTGATTACTCAGTGTTTGATTCTGAAACAAGTTATTTTTGTCACATTTGAAAACCAAGGTATCCAGGGAGCATGTTGGCTGGTGTTTCGGTGATATGACTTTATTTCTTCGAAAAGAGTTTAAGAAACAGTAAAATTGTGGGGCTGTTTGGCACAGGGCTAAATAGCTGGCTTTTAAAGCAGACCAAGGCAGGCCAGCAGCACGGTTCAATTTCTGTACCAGCCTCCCCGAACAGGCGCCGGAATGTGGCGACTAGGGGCTTTTCACAGTAACATCATTTGAAGCCTCCTTGTGACAATAAGCGATTTTCATTTCATTCCTTTTGAAGGAAATGTTGGCGTTTTACTGAAACCTGTGAAAACCCCAGGTGAACTGATGTTCTAACTGGAAGTTTTGAAGATACTTTAAATATTTGGAAGAGCGAGGCATATTCGAGCTGGAATATTTTTGTTTCCTGGAACAGGGGTTTTTCAAGTTGCTGCTAATTCCTGGAAGAAGTATTTGAATCACTTCCAGTTTTCCTTTCTCTTCCAGTCAGTTTGTGGCACAGCAAAAAACTGAAAGATGCAAACTTTTTCAAATTGTCTTTTATTGAGATGTTTCTTTTAATCCTTTTGGGCTTCTTTTGATAACTTCTTCTCTCTGTTCCTCAAAGTATTCACACTTGTTAACTCTCCATTCCACACACAAGAGACCTTCAGTATGAGATAGTCACCAAGAAATCCAACACGGAATTCAGGGGAAATCTCTGTACCCAAAATGATGTGAGAACATGGAACATCTTGCCACAGGGGGTGATTGAAGCAGATCATAGAATTGTTTCAGCGCAGAAGGTGGCCACTCAGCCCATCGTGTCTGCACCAGCTCTCAGAATGAGCATTTCACATCGTGCCACATTCACGCCTTCTCCCTGTCCCCCTGTACAAATAGTCATTTAATTCCCTTGTGAGTTCCTCAGGTGAACTTGCCTCCACCACACTCCCAGGCAATGCATCTCATCCCCTAACCACGAGCTGTGTGAATACGTTTTTTCTCATATTGGTTTTGCTTTAGAACATAGAACATAGAACAGTACAGCACAGAACAGGCCCTTCGGCCCTCGATGTTGTGCCGAGCAATGATCACCCTACTCAAACCCATGTTTCCACCCTATACCCGTAACCCAACAAACCCCCCCTTAACCTTATTTCTAGGACACTACGGGCAATTTAGCATGGCCAATCCACCTAACCCGCACATCTTTGGACTGTGGTAGGAAACCGGAGCACCCGGAGGAAACCCACGCACACACGGGGAGGACGTGCAGACTCCGCACAGACAGTGACCCAGCCGGGAACCGAACCTGGGACCCTGGAGCTGTGAAGCATTTATGCTAACCACCATGCTACCGTGCTGCCAATTTTCAAACAAAACGTATGCCCTCTCATTCTCAATCCTTCCAGAAGTGGGAACAGTATCTCCCTGTCTACTTGGTCCAGACCCCTTTATTTTTAGAATAATTCTATCACATCTCCTCTCAGCCTTCTTTTCTCCAAGGAAGAGCCCCAACTTCTCCAACCTATAATCAGAACTGAAGTTTCTCTTCCTACCTAAAACTCTTGTGCACTCTCTTCGTATACTTTCTAAAATGTGACACCCAGAATTGTAAGCAATGCTTCAGCTGAGGTCTAACTTGTGTCTTGTACAAGGTCAACATAGCTCCGTACTCTTGTACTCCATGATCGTATTAATAAAGCCTGAAATACTGTATGATTTATTAACTGCCCTCTCAACCAGTACTAACATGTTTAATGACTTAAGTACATCTACACCCAATGCCCTCTGTGCCTGCACACCCTTTAGAATGGTACTCTTTAAGGGCAGCACGGTGGCGCAGTGGGTAGCACTGGGACTACGGCGCTGAGGACCTGGGTTCAAATCCCTGCCCTGGGTCACTGTCCGTGTGGGGTTTGCCCACATGTATGCTTGGGTTTCACCCCCACAACCCAAAGATGTGCTGGTTAGGTGTATTGGCCATGCTACATTGCCCCTTAATTGGGGAAAAATGAAATTGGGCACTCTAAATTAAAAAAAAGAATTGTACTCTTTATTTCATACTGCCTCTCCGTGTTCTTCTGACCAAAACGTATCACCTCACAATTCTCCACATTGAACTTTATCTGTCACCCGTCTGCCCATTCAATTTGCTGCGTGCTTTTGACGTTCTACACTATTTTCCTCACAGTTTACATTGCTTTCCAGTTTTCCATCATCTGCAAATGTTGAAATTGTTCCCTGTACATCAAGGTTTGATCATTAACATGTATCAGGAAAAGCAAGCGCCCCAATACTGACCCCTGACAAGCATCCAACAAATACTCTGTTTCCTGTCACTCAGCCAATTTTGTATCCATGTTGCGTTCAATCGGATAATAAATACTATCGATGCATATGAGGTGAAGCTTGATGAGTATTTGAGGGAGAAGAAAATAGAGAGTTTCAATGGCAGATTTAGACAAGGAAAGATGGGATGAAACTCAAGTGGAGCATAAGCACCGGCGTCGGCTGGTTGGATAAATTATTTAATGCAACAGGAACTCAGTCAAGTCATCCTTCATGTTTGGGCATAGACAGTGATTGTGAAGGACATCATAGCCAAGTCTGATTCTCTTCTTCCACCTACTCCTTCCAACGGGAATCAAACATGTGCCCTGGTGATTAAGTGTCATGTTCAGCAGCTGCGAAACTAGTGGAAATCCTGTGGTCTCCATTTCCAAGAGGCCCATCGTTGTTTCAAGGCAATCCGGCACTTACCTGGACAGCACCCGGCCTCCTCTCGAATTAAGCCCCAATCAAAGCCTAAGTTCCGCCCCAAAGAGCCGCGGGGCAATCAGTGACCAATAGATTTCCAGTACTGGCAGTGCCGCCAAGAGCTGTGGCCACCGGCAGTATTGCGCTCAGGCCTTTCACCAGAGATTGCAGATGAATTCCTAGAGATTCGGTAGTGGGGTTGGATGGGAGAAACCCGGGAGGGGGGCACAGGCAAGGGTGTGAGGGGTGAACCTACAGCCAGGGCAGGGGGCTGCCTTCCATTGTGGACTCACTTCTCTTGATGCCACATCCCTCAATTGGACACAAGTGCCTGAGGAGGAAGGAAACCCCTCATGGGCTGCAAGCAAACTGGACAGAGTTTGCTGCACAGTCTTCCTACATAGTGAATCCCCTACCCGTTGATGGTACAATCCCATTGATGGTGAGGTGAGGCTCTTAATTGGCTCTTCTGTGGTTACTTAAAGGCTTCAATTTGCTTCCAAATGAGAAGACCTCCCTTTGCCCTTCGTGCCCTGAGCTTGACCAGAGTACATTGTTATGACAGCAGGGCCTGCAATCCATGCCCAATCAAATGGACACCTCACCTCACAAATGGCCTCCAGGGGGCATTAAATCCCACTCTTGGAATGGGTTGGAGGACAGTGGGGCCGGAGGGTGTGGGGGTGATTGTGATTCATCTACATCTGTGAAACAGTTGAGTAAAGAGTGGGAGATGTTTCTTTCTGAACTCATGGCTGTTTAGCACTGATGCGCTAACAATTGCACACAGAAACACGAAACGGTACAAAAGAGGCTTTATTACCGTGAGATGTTATTCCCTCAAGTGGAGCTGTAAAATGGCAGTTCAGGAGACCTAATGGATATTTATACTGCTCCTGTGAGCGGAGCTAGCCGGCAGGGGCTTACCGACAAACTATGCAGGGGCTTACCGACAAACCTGTAATAGCAGGTACTATTGTACATCCCCTAATAGAGGCACACACATATATATACAGTGGTATTACCACAGGCACCAAGGTGCCGTGGAGACATAAAGGAAATAAAATCACATCCTGTGCATGTGAGGCTCAAGGATCAGTCATCTGCACACTCTGCTGAATCAAGTTTATATTTCTTACAGTTCTGCTTTTAATTTGTGGATTATGGCTCCTTAAATTGCCTGCCTGGTCAGCATTGGGCTGATAATTTGCACCATATAAATTCCAGGCAATAGAAATCTCCAACAAGAGAAAATCTAGCAATCTCCTCCTGACATTCAATACCTTTACCATCGTGGAATATCGCCCACCATCAGCATCCTGAAGGTTGCCATTGACCAGAAACATAACTGGACCAGCCATATAAATACTCAGTGAAGGTTAGAGGCAGGGAATTCTGTGGTGAGTAACTCACCTCCTGACTTCCCTAAGCCTGTCCAGCATCTATAAGGCACAAGGCCCAACACTGGCGGGGGTTCGGAGAATCCCGCCCCTTGTGTTTGGAACTTTGCGAGTGTAAGATGTGAGGTAGGAGGAGTATTTTAACATCTTGTGTCACCTCCATTTCCTCCCTCCATCCTCCAATTCTCCTGACTATCCAGGCTCTTGAAGCAAGGCTCCACATTCTCACCGTGCTGGGGTACCTTAGACAAATGATCTGGATAATAAGTGTTGAGATGATTACTTTACATGCCATCCGTGGTGGGACAATCTTGATCTTGCTTGGTATCCATGTGTATATAGTCTCCAGCACTGGATTGTGTCCACTCAGTTCACTGTCCTCCGACCCTCTATTAATCTTTGTTTTGATATAAGTTCCCCAATCCAGATTCACGACCATCCGCTTGAACTTGCCTTCTCAGGTGGCCTCTTTACACCCATTGTATCAATCACAGATCATTTCCTTGCATCACTTCTATCCACATTTCCTTCTATCTACTAATTTTATTTCCTTTGTGTTCAGTTCTGGAAAACAATAATACAATTCTCCCTCTAATCACTTACAGGATCCCACCAGCCCAGCCTTAGCCTCCCCATTTACCACAGCATTTCTGCGCTATTTTTCCGCCCAACTGCACCCTCAAATCCTTTTTTAATGCCCCAGTCCCTAATAAAACCATCACTCTCCTTCTCACACTGGTCATTTCCCCAGTAGGGCCTTCATCTCTGCTTTCTTCTGTTCATGAGTGCTGACTTGAACTTATATGGTAAGCAATTTGTTCTCATCACCACATCTGGCCGGATCACAAAAAAGCATTATTGGGTTCTATTCTTATCTGCAAAATTTCTCTCTTGCAAACCGCCTGCGTAAACCCCTTCCCCATATCTCCTCTTCTCTCACCTCCAACAACAAGTGTGAGGAGCTCTTGAACTTTTTTGTCACTAAGATTAAGATCATCCTTGGGCGGCATGGTGCGCAGTGGTTAGCACTGCTGCCGAAGGCGCTGAGGACCCGGGTTTGATCCCGGCCCTGGGTCACTGTCCTTGTGCAGTTTGCACATTCTCCCTGTGTCTGCATGGGTCTCACCCCCACAACCCAAAGATGTGCAGGTTTGGATTGGCCACGTTAAATTGCCCCTTAATTGGAAAAACATAATTGGGTTCTCTAAATTGATAAGATCATCCATTCAGCTGCCCCTGCTGATTTCCTTGCTTACCCTCTCCCATGGGTCAAACTCTCCCTGAGCCTCCACCACCAGCTCGACCCAACTCACATCTTTCTCTAGTTTTTCTCCCCTCATGTCCTCTCTGCACTAACCTTACTCGTCAGACCCATGTCCTGCTCCCTCTCATCTAGCCTCACTAAACCCCTGACCACCCAAATTACCTTCTTGACCCCAATGTCAGCTGATATTGTTAATGGTTCAGGCTCCTCAGGTGCTATCACCCTCCCCTTCAAATCTGCCAGCATCGACGCTCTCTGAAAAATCAATGACCCTTGACCCCTCTGCCCTCGCAAATTACCGTCCCATCTCCAACCTGACCCTTTTGTTGTCTCCAAAATCCAATCTGATCTTTGTAACTCCATATTTAATCTTTCCAATCAAGTTTCCAGTCCTCCGCAGCACGGAAAACCTCTTATCGAAGTCACACTCTATGGGACCATGAAAACTTCCTCATCCTTATTGGCCTGGCTGCAGTCTTTGGATATGGTTGACACCACTTGTTTATTCCAATACCTTTCCAGATAGGTGGGATTGCACTCAGCTCATTTCATTGTTACTTCTCTAATCACATCCCCTGCAACTCCTTTTTGTGTTTCGCACTGTTGCCTCTAGTGTCCCTCTTGGGCCCCTCCTAGTTGCCGACCTACCTACTGCACCTAACCGCATGTCCACATCATCAGCACCCCACCTATTTCTCCTTTCTGAACATTACCCAACCCTGCCCGTGTCTCAGTTTATTCTAATGTTTAAACTTTCATCGACAACTTTGTTACTTCTCGACTTTTTTTTCCTAAATTTTAGAGTAACCAATTATTTTTTCCAATTAAGGGGCAATTTAGCGTGGCCAATCCACCTATCCTGCACATCTTTGGGTTGTGGGGGTGAAGCCCACGCAGACACGGGGAGAACGTGCAAACTCCACACGGGCAGTGACCCAGGGCCGGGATTTGAACCCAGGCCCTCAGCGCCGTGAGGCAGCAATGCTAACACCTCTCGACTTGACTATTCCAACTCCGAACTGGTTTCCCATCTTCCAACACCGTAGGTTTGAGCTCATCCAAAACTTCGCTTTTGTGAAATTAATTCATGGGATGTGGCTGTCGCTGGCTAGGCCAGCATTAATGCCCATTTAAATTTCCTTGAGAAAGTGGTGGTGAGCTGTCTTTTGAATTTTTGCAGTCCATGCGGTGTAGGTATACCCACAGTGCTGTTTGGAAGGGAATTCCAGGATTTTGACCCAGTGACAGTGAAGGGACTGTGATGTATTTCCAAGTCAGGATGGAGTGTGGCTTGGAGGGGAACTTTCAGGTGGTGGGGTTTCTGCCCTTGTCCTTCTCGGCGGTAGAGATTGTTGGCCTGGAAGGTGCTGTGGAATGAGCCTTGGTGAGTTGCTGCAGTGCATTTTGTAGATGCTACACACTACTGCCACAGTGCATTGTGACGGAGGGAGTGAATATTTAAAATGGTGGATGAGGTGCGAAATATAAGATTGGGCTGCTTTGCCTCAGGGCTGTCGAACTTCTTGGGCGGGATTCTCCCCTACCCGGCGGGGCGGGGGGGGGGTCCCGGCGGGACGCAGTGGCTTGAACCACTCCAGCGTCTGGCCGCCCTGAAGGCGCAGAATCCTCCGCACCTTCAGGGGCTAGGCCCGCCCCGGAGTGGTTTGCGCCCTGCCGGCTGGCAGGAAAGGGGTTTGGCACCACGCCAACCGGCGCCGAAGGGCCTCCGCCGGCTGGTGCGAGTTGGCACATGCGTGGGAGTGCCAGTGCGTGCTGGCGTCATCCCTGCGCATGCGCAGAGGGCTTCGATTCCGCACCGGGAATGACGGACCGGTACAGCCTCCGGTGCGGAAGGATACAGTGCCCCCACGGCACAGGCCCGCCTGCGGATCGGTGGGCCCCCGTGGGGGCACCTCCTGGGGCCAGATCCCCCTGCGTCCACCCAAGAACCCCGGAGCCCGCCCGCGCTGCCAGGTCCCGCCAGAAAGGGACCTACTCCAATTTACGCCAATGGGACTGCGGCCCATTGCCGTCCGGAGAATTCGGGCAGCCCCGGCGCCCATTGAGTCACGCCAGACCCCGCCATTCTCCAAGGCGGGCGGCGTGACTCATGCCTCGCCAATTTTTGGGGTGCCGGGGAATTAGGAGGACGGCGGGGGCGGGATTCACACCGACCCCCGGCGATTCTCCGACCCGGCGGGGGGGTCGGTGAATCCCGCACCTTGAGTCATTACGTTTTGAGCTCAAAGAGAGACAATTTGGCCCATCATATCTGCGCTGGCCATCGAGCACCTATCTATTCTAATCTCTTTCCAGCCTTGTATGTTATGCCGTTTCAAGTACTCATTTAAATGCTTCTTAAATGTTGTCAGAGTTTCCACCTCTCCCATCCTTTCAGGCTGTGAGTTTCAGATTCCCATAACCCCCTGGGTGAAAATGATTTTCCTCAAATTCCCTCCAAATCTATGTCCCTGGTTATTGGCTTCGCTACTAAGAGGAAAATTTCCTTCCTATCTACCCTATCTCTATCCTTCATACTTCTGTACGCTTGATCAGGTCCCCCCTCAGCATTCTCCACTCTCAGAAAAACAAGCCCAGCCTAACTAGCCTCTCTTCATAACTGAAATACTGCATTTCAGGCAACATCCTGGTGAATCTCCTCTGCAGCCTCTCTGGTGCAATCACACCCTCCCTATAGTGTGGCAACCAGAACTACACCCAATACTGCAGCTGTGGCCTAATGAACATTTTTTACAGCTCCACCATAACCTCCTTGCTCTTACATTCCAAGCCTTGGCTAATGTTGTTGGAGCTGCACTCATCTCTGCAAGTGGAGAGTATTCCATCATTCTCCTGACTTGTACCTTGTCGCGGTGGAAAGGGAGTCAGAAGATGAGTAACTCTTTACAAAATCCGCAGCCTCGAACCTGCACTTGTAGCTGTAGTATTTAGTTGGCTGGTCCAGTTCAGTTTCTGTTCAATGTAACCCTCAGGATGTTGTCTGTGGGGGATTCAGTAATGATAATATCACTTAATGTTAGGGGAGATGGTTAGATTCTCTCTTGGTGGAGATGGTCATTGCCTGGTAATTGTGTGGTGCAAATGCTGCTATCTCTGTCCTAACTTGAACCAAGTGTTGGTCACCCATCGCCATTGTGTTCATACTGAACAAAGAACAAAGAATATTACAGCACAGGAACAGGCCTTCATGTCTGCATCGACCATGCTGCCGTCTGATCTAAAACCCCCAACCCTTCCGGGGACTGTATCCCTCTATTCCCACCTTATTCATGTGTTCGTCAAGACACCCTTAAAAGTTACTATAGTTTCTGCTTCCATTACCTCCACCATCAGCGAGTTCCAGACTCCCACCACCCTGTGTGTAAAAAAACTTGCTTCGTGCATCTCCTTTAAACTTTACCCCTCGCACCTTAAACCTATGCCCCAGAGTAATTGACTCTTCCACCCTGAGAGAAAGCTTTTGACTATCCACTCTGTCCATGCCGCCCACCATATCGACTTCTATCAGGTCGCCCCTCAACCTCTGTCATTCCAGTGAGAACAAACCAAGTTTCTCCAATCTCTCCTCATAGCTAATGCCATTCATACCAGACAACTTCCTGGGAAATCTTTTCTGTACCCTCACCAAAGCCTCCACATCCTTCTGGTAGTGTGGCGACCAGAAGGTAATACTACATTCCAAGTGTGGCCTAACTAAGGCTCGAGAAAGCTGCAACATGCTGTATGCCTTCTTGACTACCTTCTCCACCTGCGCTGCCACGTTCGGTGACCTGTGGACCTCTACACCCTGATCCCTCTCCCTATCAATACTCTTAAGGGTTCTGCCATTTATTGTATATTTCCCATGAGTATTAGACCTTCCAAAATGCATTCCTTACATTTGGCCGGATTAAACTCCATCTGCCATTTCTCCACCCAAGTGTCTAACTGATTTATGTCCTGTTGTATCCTCTGAAATTCCGCATCACTATCCGCAATTTCACCAAAATATGTGTCATCTGCAAACTTACTGATCAAACCAGTTATATTTTCTTCCAAATTATTTATATATATTACAAACACCAAAGGTCCCAGCACTGATCCCTGTGGAACACCACTAGGCATAACCCTCGATTCAGAAAAGCACCCTTCGACTGCTACCCTCTATCTTCTATGACAGAGCCAGCTCTTGCCAGCTCAGATCTGGGCCGGGATTCTCCCCTACCCGGCGGGGCAGGGGGGTCCCAGCGTAGCAGAGTGATGCCAACCACTTCGGCATCGGGCCTCCCCAAGTTCTGCAGAATTCCGGAGAATTCCACACCTTTAGCGGCTAGGCCCGCGCCGGAGTGGTTTCCGCTCCGCCGGCCGGCGCCAACGGCCTTTTGCGCCCGCCGTCGGGGCTGACCGAAAGGCCTTCGCCAGTCCACGCATGCACCGGTGCGTCAGCGGCCACCGACGTCACCACTGGCGCATGCGCGGTAGGGGGGTCTCTTCCGCCTCCGCCATGGTGGAGGCCGTGGTGGCGGCAGAAGAAAAAGAGTGCCCCCACGGCACTGGCCTGCCCGCCGATCGGTTGGCCCCGATCGCGGGCCAGGCCACCGTGGGGGCACCCCCCCCCCGGGGTCCGATCGCCCCGCACCCCCCCCCCCCTCCCCAGGACCACGGGGGGGCCGCTCACGCTGGTAATCCTGCCGGCACCAGAGGTGCTCCAATTCCCGCTGGCCTGAGAGGCCTGTCAGCGGCGGGACTTCGGCCCATCGCGGGCCGGAGAATCGCCGCGGGGGGGCACGCCGATTGGCACGGGGGGCACGCCGATCCACGGGCCGTGATTCCCACTCCCACCGATTGCCGGGTGGTGGAGAATTCCGGCCACGGCGGGGGCAGGATTTACGCCGGCCCTGGGCGATTCCCCAACCCCGTGGGGGTTCGGAAAATTCAGCCCCTGATCCCATGTTACTTCACCTTTTGTTCTAGTAAGCCTTGAGGGACCTTGTCAACGGTCTCACTGAAGTCCATGTGCACAACATCCACTGTCCTCCCTTCATCAATCATCTTTGTTACTTCCTCGAAAAACGTGATTAAGTTAGTGAGACACGATCTCCCCTTCACAAAACCATGCAACCTCTCGCTAATACATCCACTTGCTTCCAAATGGGAGTAAATCCTAACTCGAAGAATTCTCTCCAATAATTTCCACACACTGATGGAAGGCTCACCTGCCTGTAATTTCCTGGATTATCCTTGCTACCCTTCTTAAACAAAGGAACAACATTGGCTATTCACCAGTCCTCTGGGACCTCATCTGTAGCCAGTGAGGACACAAAGATTTCTGTCAATGCCCCAGCAATTTCCCCCCTCATCTCCCTTAGTATTCTGGGGTATATCCCAGGTAGGCCCTGGGGTCTTATCTATCCTAATGTTTTTCAAGATGCCTAACACCTCCTCATTTTTGATTTCACTCCCAGACTAACAATAATCTTCCCCAGATTCATCATCAACCAAGTCCTTCTCTTTAGTTAATACTGGTGCAAAGTACTCATTCAGTATCTCGCCCATTTCCTCTGGCTCCACGCTTAGATTCCTTCCCCTGTCCTTGAATGGGCCAACCCTTTCCCTGGCTACCCTCTTGCTCTTTATATACGCATAAAAAGCCTTGGGATTTTCCTTAATCCTGCTTGCCAATGACTAAGGTGGCTCACTTTAATATTGTCTGACTCTAGCCTCTTGCATCAATCAATGTTTAAAACTCTAGATTTTCTCTGTGGGGGAGCTCGTCTTATTACTTCTCAGAAGAGGGGCTGGTTTAGCTCACTGGGTTAAATCGCTGGCTTTTAAAGCAGACCAAGCAGGCCAGCAGCACGGTTCGATTCCCGTACCAGCCTCCGATTCCGACAGGCGCCGGAATGTGGCGACTAGGGGCTTTTCACAGTAACTTCATTTGAAGCCGACTCGTGACAATAAGCGATTTTCATTTCATAAGGTACTCGGTCTGATTCGGGAGGTGTCCAAAACACTATTTAGTTTTCAACAATTCACTTAATACATTTGTGCACAATTAAAGCAAAACTCAGATCAAAATAATGCATAAATTTTTGAGAGTACAGTGAACCATCAGGCTGGTTTAGCACGCTGGACTAAATTGCTGGCTTTTAAAGCAGACCAAGGCAGGCCAGCAGCACGGTTCAATTCCCGTACCAGCCTCCCCAAACAGGTGCCAGAAGGTGGCAACTAGGGGCTTTTCACAGTAACTTAATTGAAGCCTACTCGTGACAATAAGCGATATTCATTCATCGTCTACGTTTTAAGATAAGGAAGAGGAAAAGAAAAAAACTTCAAAATAAAACTTATTTCAACAAAGGTTTCAAAATAAAAGTGATTTTGCACGGATGGTTCAAGAATCTCGGAAGGCTAAAATTCTTCTAATAATCAGTCATATGGATCACAGTCTTGAGGAAATTCTTAGCGATGGTTTAGCCCTTTATTTACTTTCATTGGTTCCGATTCTCAGCTGAGACCCCCCAGATTTGTTCAAGAAAGTGTCAAGTGATTGGTTAATTAGTCATTAATCATTTACTCCAAATTAATTATTATTTCCCTGAAACAGCTACGTCAATCTATCCCATGGTCAAACTTCTTGCATCATGTCGAGCCTTAGTTACACCATTGTCACTAGATTGTTGCAAAATCTGTTGAATATACCTTCACATCGCTCCTTTAGCATATTTGTATGGTACATCGGTACATCTTTTGAAATATTGTCAACATCTGTAGACAATCATGGTCAGAGTTCAATAGTTCAGTTACTTTTATAATTTGATCATGCAGATTCAGTAATTTTTGAATCATGTTATTTTCCAGCATAGTTTTAGCTGATTTTCTTAAAGGACCCCCTAAATAATTGTTAAATCCAATACAATGTTATATTGTGTTTCCTACCCCGGCCTGTCACACTATGACAGTCAAGTTCTCCCTCACTATCCTGTTCTACCATTCCTTCATAAACCCTGATTTTTTTAAACCTTCCATTCTTGAAACCCTCCCCCCTCCTTGGTGCAATATAATGTTCACATGATCAGTCCCTCCCTGTTGTTTTCTGTTGACACTCAGACTGGTCACTAACCTTTAACTTTGACTTCCTAGTTTTCCAAGAGATTGAGCCCTCACCCCCACTCTTTCGTTTAAAGCCCTCTCTACTTCCCTCGTTAAACGGTCCGCAAAACACTGGGCGCAGCCTAATTCAGATGTAGATCGTCCCAACGGTACAGGCCCCTACTTTCCCCAGTACTGATGCCAATCTCCCACGAACCGATACCCACTTTGCCTACACCAGTCTGTGAGCCATGTATTCATCTCTCTAATTATTTTGCCAATTTGCACGTGGCTCAGGTAATAATCCAGAGATTATAACCCGGAAGGTTCTTTTCTTTAATTTAGTGTCTAATTCCTCAAACTGCCTGTGCAGAACCTCCTTCCTCGATTTACCTACGCCGTTGGTGCCTACATGGGCCACAACCACTGGATCCTCCCCCCTCCCACCGCAAGTTCATCTCCAGCCCAGAGCAGATGGCCCGAACCTTGGCACTGGGCAGGCAATAGTCTTCAAGACTCTCAATCCTGGCTACAGAGAACAGTGTCTATTTCCCTGACTATACTATCCCCAACTACGATTACCTTTGTACCTTCAGTTGGCTCATCCTCCCTATAGTCCCCTCTCTCGACCATACAAGGAGCAGGAATCTCCTACGGTGTTGGACAGAGACAAGAACCGAGGCTCCTGCAGTGCTATTCCTTGGATCCCTCTACCTGCCTCACTTGCAGTCACACCCTCCTGTCCCTGACCATTGACAAAATTTAAGGCAGTTAATCTAAAGGGTGTGACTGCCTCCTCCAATGCTGTGTCCAGGTAACTCTCCCCCTCCCTGATGTGTTGCAATGTTTAAAGCTCAGGCTCCAGCTCACTCACTCTGAGCCAAAGTCCTCGAGCAGCCAACATTTGCTACAGACGTGGGCGCTATGTACCACAATGAGGTCCAACAGCTCCTCCATGTTACAGCTACAACACATTGCCTGGACCGGCATCCCTATTTTATTTGATTAGAAATAATTTAATTTAGAATTTCAATTTGTTTTCACTTGCACCACGGATCATTACTTACCGCAATTTCTGTTTCCCTACCGGCCCTTATTTCCAAAGTCAGAAAGGTAGAAGAGAGAAAGGCTCACTGGCCAGTCATTCACCTGTGATATCACACAGGTGTCTTCACTCTGTGCTGCAGTGCGATTGCAACATAGGCCCCAGCTCTCCTGCCCTGGCCCTCACCCTGCGCGACTGACCCTCTTGCCCTGCGTCACGTTCTGAACACTGAAGTCACCTCAGGAACTCTGCCTCTGGATTCAGTGAAGGTTCGCTGCGCTGCTCTTTTTAACATTTTCCAGACGCTCCCATGAGAGGCACCCCACCAGTTTTGCTCTCTCTCTGGCCTCCAGTAGTCTGTGTTCTTGTGAACCAGGTGGATTAACGAATGAACGGTTTATTAAAGCAAAAAAACTATTTACACAGAGTGCGATAAAAGCTACAATGTTCCAAGAGTCAAATTCCTAACTAATTGGGAAACCTGCTGTCCACCCCCCCCCTCCCCCTCCTCCCCCTTCCCCTCCCCCCTCCCCTTCCTCCCCTCCCCCTCCTCCCCTCCCCCTCCTCCCCCCTCCCCCTCCTCCCCCCCTCCCCCTCCTCCCCCCCTCCCCCTCCTCCTCCCCTCCCCCTCCCCCTCCCCCTCCTCCCTCCTCCCCCCCTCCCCCTTAGGTCCTCCGCACCTTTGGGGAGGCCCGACGCCGTAGTGGTTGGCGCCACTCCGCTACGCTGGGACCCCCCCCCGTCCCACCGGGTAGGGGAGAATCCCGGCCCAGGTGTGATTTCTGACTTTCTGTTAATCTGCATGATCAATTGATCTGGGGAAGCAGCTCAACTCTTTTACATCACGTTTGATCTTTGAAATTCGGCTTTCTCTCTTACTTGTGTAAAATAATTTTATTTCTAATCTGTCCCTTGCTGCCAGGAACTCTCCGCACCTTTAGGGGCTAGGCCCGCGCCGGAGTGTTTGGCGCCACGCTGACTGGTGCCAAAACCGGCACCAACGGCTTTTGACGCCCGCCGCCCGGTCTGGCCGAAAGGCCTTCGCCGGTTCACGCATGCGCCGGTGCGTCAGCGGCCACTGATGTCACCATTGGCGCATGCATGATAGGGGGGTCTCTTCCGCCTCTGCCATGGTGGAGGCCGTGGCGACGGCGGAAGAAAAAGAGTGCCCCCACGGCACTGGCCCGCCCGCCGATTGGTGAGCCCCGATCGCAGGCCAGGCCACCATGGGGGCACCGTCCGGGGTCCGATCGCCCCGCGCCCCCCCCAGGACCCTGGGGGCCCGCTCGCGCCGCCAATCCCGCCGGCACCAGAGGCGCTCCAATTCCCGCTGGTGGGTGAGGCCTGTCAGCGGTGGGACTTCGGCCCATCGCGGGCTGGAGAATCGCCGCGGGGGCACGCCGATTGGCGTGGCGTGATTCCAGTTCCCGCCGATTCCCATGTGGCGGAGAATTCCGGCCACGGCGGGGGTGGGATTTACGCCGGCCCGGGCGATTCCCCGACCCTGCGGGGGTCGGAGAATTCCGCCCCTGGTATCAGAACCAGTAATGATTTTGGGGCAAGAATTCAAAGGCCCGTACCAATTTTAAAACGGCAATCTGCAGAGTTCAAGCTGCAGAGCTCATCACATAGAACATAGAACATACAGTGCAGAACTCTGCACATCGAGTCTGCACCGACCCACTTAAGCCCTCACTTCCTCCCTATCCCCGTAACCCAATAACCCCATCTAACCTTTTTTGGACACTAAGAGCAATTTAGCATGGCCAATCCATCTAACCTGTACGTCTTTGGACTGTGGAAGGAAACCGGAGCACCCGGAGGAAACCCACACAGACACGGGGAGAACGTGCAGACTCCGCACAGACTGTGTCCCAGCGGGGGATCGAACCTGGGACCCTGGCACTGTGAAGCAACAGTGCTAGCCACTTGCCGCCGTATAGTCAGGCATGGAGCGAGAACGGCGCAGAAAACAAAAGATTCTCATAGCTTGCAATACAAGTTAAACCTGTTACAAATTAGTAATTCAACTTTATTTAGTTTAAGGGAAGTTGGGAGAGCATTCTGAGAGCATGAAAAATGATGGGAAATTTTGGCACGACGTGCTCATTTGATGAGGACTTAGAGAACTGAAAGTCATACTCAGAAAGCATCTATTATTAGCTCCTAGCCAATAAGATTGCAGAAGATATCAAGGTCCCTGTATTCCTAAGGACAATTAGTAGCAAAATGTTCAATTTGTTAAGATGCTTAGTTCAGCATGAGAAACCAAGCTCTGGAAATCGAGGAAGTGGTGGCATAGTGGTATTGTCGCTGGACTAGTAATCCAGATGTTCTGCTCCTATATCTTGTGGTCTTCTGGGCAGCAGCTGTTTCAACAAACTTAACATCTGTCTGGAGTCTGAGCCATGCTTCATTATGTATGTTTGGCTGAGAGATCAGAGGGCTATTTGAGTAATAAAAACACCTGCCTCCGAGAGACCTCACCGCTTACTTGTCTCCAATCAGAAAATCATCAATCCACCGAGGATGTCAATTAATTGTTTCGACGATCTGCCACTGCTGGTTAACCCATCCAAATTGGTCAGTGGAGATGGAATTCATGGTGGAATCACAGATTTCTGGTGGTGATTGCTCTTTCTCCTTAACGCAAAACCTTGCTTTCGTCTCCTGCGGAGATAAAATTAATTGAGCTTCCTTCTGTCAATCACTTGCTTTCATTCAGGCTTTTTAAAGGTCACCTCAAAGCATTTTTCAAAATTCATTTACGGGAGATGTGCGTAGCCCATCCCCAGCGTGTGTGTATGTGTCAAACCACCTATGAAGGCAAACCCTCTCACACGTCGAACCTTCCAACCGCATTAGCTGCCTGAGCTTCTCACCACTTTCTCTGCCTTTTCCTCCTGCTATCTCTGCCATCCTACTTGACAATTCTGCACCATTTTTTTCCTGCGTGACAAACAGATCTTTGTTGTCAATCGCAGACTGCTGCATGTGACCACTATTTGGGAATTTCCAGAATTCACTTCTGGAATTTCTCACTGAGGTTCTGATGCTTTAATCAGTAATATTGCGATTGGGGGGGGGGGGGGGGGGGGGGCTTTTGCAACTACTGACAGTGCATTACTAAGGGAGAACTGCACTTGGACAAGTTTTGTATTGATTCATAAAATCATTGAATCCCTACAGTGTAGAAGACCATTCGGCCCTTTGAGTCTGCACCAACCCTTGGAAAGTGCACCCTACCTAGGCTCACACCCAACTCTAGCCCTGTAACCCAGTAATCCCACCTCCCTTTTTGGATACTAAGGGGAAATTTAGCATGGTCAATCCACCTAACCTGCACATCTTTGGACTGTTGGAGGATCACAGATCTCAGAATTTACAGTGCAGAAGGAGGCCATTTGGCCCATCGAGTCTGCGTCGGCCCTTGGAAAGAGCACCCTACCCAAGCCCACACCTCCACCCTATCCCCACACTTCCACCCTATCCCCGTAACCCTTTTTGGACACTAAGGGCAATTTAGCACAGCCAATCCATATACCTCTGCACGTCTTTGGACTGTGGGAGGAAACCGGAGCACCTGGAAGAAACCCAAACAGGCATGGGAGAACGCGCAGACTCCGCACAGACAGTGACCCAAGCTGGGAATCGAACCTGGGGCTCTGGCACTGTGAAACTATTATGCTAACCACTATGCTACCGTGCTGCCCACTGAGGAAACTGGAGGGTCCGGAGGAAACCCACACAGACACGGGGAGAACGCAGGAGAATGGGAATGAAGAACATATCAGCCATAACCAAATAGCGGAGCAGACTCGATGGGCCGAATGGCCTAATTCTATTCCTATATCTTGTGGGCTTATGGATGTTGCTTGATTAGCCAGGCTCCCAACCCCTCCCCCCACAATCCTGGGATTTCAGCAATTCACATCTGGGGCTGGTCTGGCCTGTTTAGGATGTCAGGAATCAACTTGAACAGGGGCAATTGAAATTTGAAGGTCCCACAATTTATTTTTTCTTCAAGAGGCAGTCGGGAGCTCCGAAGAAGAAACTGACACTAATAGGAGCAGATTCTAAATGTTTGCAATGCAGAAGACCGTCTTGGGATAGTTTTTGTTCACCATTGTGCAAAGGTGGCCTGGTTGTTATTTCCATTTTCATTTCTGCTCGAAGCTTCCTCTTCCTCTCCCTGATGCGATAAGTCACTTGGTCAGCTGCGGTTCAGAGAGTGACATTCTCACCTCTGACACAGAGACATCTCTTTGTACTTATTTTACAGGATGTGAGCGTTGTTGGCTGTGCAAGCATTTATTGCCCCTCCCTAACTGTCCGAGCTTTCAGAGGGGATTTGAGAGTCAAACACTTTGCTGTGGCATCACATGTAGCTCAGACCAGCTATGTATGGATGGCAGATTTCCATAGTGAACATTGCTGAACCAGGTGGGGCTTTACGATAAGGGTGTGTTTCACTGTCATCGTCAGACTTCTAAATTTTTATTGAATTCAAATTTCACCATCTGCCATGGTGGGATTTGAACCCAGATACTCAGATCTTGCTGTGGGTCTCTAGATTATTAGACCAGTGACAATACCATTATGCCACTGCACACAATTCAGACTGACGCTGTTGGAAGTGTCCTCTTTTGAATCGAGTTTACTGCACTTAACTCCCTTGCGAGCTGTGAGTTAAAGTTCTGAAAAAAAGAAGAAAAAAATCCTTTATTCCAAAACTCTGTTAATAAATTTTCTTCCACTTTTATAATATGATATTTTACCCTTTGTTTCTATTAGGAAGTTTTATTATCTGACATCTGAATTTATTTCAGAGTGGGCAGTATTTCTGCTGAAGATTCCCACTATGTTCCTACTGGTACCTTGCTTTGCGATCTCCTTTGTGTTACCAATTGTGTTAAGTGATGGAGGACTAGCAAACCTTAGTAAGTATGCAACTTTCACCAGTTATAAAAGCCTGTTTTTCCAATTCCTTTCAACATCTCCATCTTTTTAATCCCACTTCTTTTCCTTAATGTCATTCCTTCCCAAGTACCTATCTCATCTCGAAATGCCTCTGTTCACTAGCTTGATATCCAGCTAATCCGCCAGTGGGTTTGAAGGTGAGGGTACTGATATAATCCAACACTGTCATACCCACTGCCGGAGGTGGCAGAATTCCAAAAACATTGGGGGAAATTCTCCGTTTGGGAGACTAAGGGTGGGATCCTCTGCGTCCCACCAGCCGGTCAATGTGGTTTTCCATTGTGGGCAGCCCGCGCTGTCGGGAAATCCCCGGGCTTGGATGTACTGCCAGCGCAATGGAGAATCCTGCCACCGGAGAATCCAGCCCTAAACGTTGAAGCTAGGACTAAATTACGTGCGTTCGCGTTCCCATTGGGGGTGCTATTTGTGTAGCAATTCAGGACATGCTAATGGACCAGCACTCTGCTGGCATGAATTCCACAGAATTCCTGGTCCAGCGGGCGTTCTAACCACTGGGGCCAGAGTTATCGCAAAAGAGCCTGGCAGCTGGAGCTCACAGCATAATGCCAGTGAGGAGCAGAGGGACACCCTCTTCCCCAGTGTGGGCCAGAGACTCAAGCCTGGCGACCTGAACACTGCCTGGGAGGTGGTGGCAGAGGCAGTCAGCGCTACCAATCTCACCAGCAGGAGACAGCTGGTGATACTGAGGGGTGGAAGATCACTGGCGAGTCCTCTGCCCTGAGAGGGGCAGAGAACTGGGAAGGGTTCCGTAGGTTGCTGTGCAGGTGCCCTCTGGTTGGGGTGAGTTCTGCTGATCCCCAGCTTCCTCTGCAATGGGGCAGCGCTTCTGAGGAGTGCCAACAACTCATGGGCTCCTGATTGAGCTTTGCCCTTGATGATACAGCCAAGGTAAGAGGGTGTCCAGAGAGGTGACCTGAGTCAGCTCTCAGATGACCAGAGGCCTTCTGAGCATTTAAAGGACACAGGGAGCACTCAGCAGGCTGAGCAGCCAGGAAACTGTAAGTAGCACCAAAGGGACGCGTTTAAAAGACAGACTGTAGCAATGGCGGTCTGAGCCAGGCCACCCCGATCCCAAGGGGGACACCCCAAGTCCTCAGAATTGGCACTACATGGTACTGCCCCCCAGCCTGGGCAGCATCCCCCAGCAAACCTGACAGTTTTCAATTGTTCTTCACTGTATCTTTCGACTCCCGTGCCTCCTCTGCAGCCATGGCACCCAGCGCACGCTTCAAAATACTTCTAGTAATTCGTGCCCGTGAGATTTTCCCCTGAGAGGAACTGGGCATTACAGTAGGGCAGAGCAGACAGTGTCCAACCCGCTAATCACATTTAAATGCAGGCAAATGCTGGTTTTGCATGCAAACCTTGACAACTCCACCAGCGAGGGACTGGAGCTTGGCAACTCAATAGGCGCCGGAACATGATTTTGGCCGGATACCGATTCTCTACCCGATCGCGGTTCGCCTATGTGGCATCGTGAGACGGAGAATTCCGCCCATTGTGTTATAACCATTAGCCGCTGAAAAAGGATGACAGCTGTCTGAGCTGGGCGAGAAGAATCGGGGAGAGTGCAGACCAGACAGCCTTAGTATCACCAGAAGGCATTGTCGAAAGCTTTAGGAAGCTTGGAGTGTTATCTGTGCGCTGATATTGATGGAGTTGACTGAGGAGATTTTCAAATCCTCTCCCTGGCATCCATGGCTATCAACCTCAGCTCTCTTGGTAACACCCTTGACTCAAAATCAGAGATTATCAATTCAAATCCCCCGACAGACTCTTCAGCACTAAGCTAGGTTGACACTTCGGTACGGTACCATGGGAGTGCAGCATTGTCGTGCACATCATTTCTCAGGTGACCTGGGATTTCCGCCCCCTCTGGTGAATGTACAAGGTTCCATGGCATTGTTGGAAGAGACTGTCCTGACCAGTACATACCACTGAACCAATATGACGAAAAACAAGATTAGCAAGTCCTGTTGTGAGCAAATCGACAGCTCCACTTAACAATGTATCAAAATTGACAGTCGTTCAAAAATAGCTTTATTGCTTTCACAACCTTGCCCTTCACCTGAGGTATGGTAACCGTCAGGTTAAATCGCCACTCGTCAGCTCTCTTTCACAGGGGAGAACAGCCTCTGGTTCTCTGGGACTGCAGCAACATTTATATTTACATTAATTATCTTTTATACAGCTGAACTTCATCCACCAGCCGACATCACGATTGCAAGCAGACATCTTGGACAACTGACTTTTACTTGGAATGACAGCATCAGCCAAGACATAAAGAAGTGCTGTGACATTAGATATCCAATTGAGTTTAAGTACTTTGATTCTGATGATTGGCAGAAAGTAAGATTTAATTTTATTTCTCTTGATTGTGTTAAAACCTAATTCCAATAAGTTGTCAATCATTTTAAATTGGTGTCCTCTGGTTCTCCATCCTTACACCATCGGGAACAGTCTCTCTCTCTCCCTACCCTGTCCTGCCCTCTCATAATTTTGAATACCTCCGTTGAACATGGGTAAACATTAGCCGATACATCGGCGAAAATTCCCCTTCTCGTCTTGAAAATAGTGCCATGGCCTCTTTTTCAATCACCTGACCAGATAGGAGCTCACTTTGACATTGCATCCAAAAGATGGCACCTCTGCAAGACAGCAGTCCTGCACTGGAACGTCAGCCTTGAGTTATATTCACGCCCTGGCCGAGAGGTATGTGTGCTACCCACTGAGTCACAGTGGTTAGCACCGCTGCCTCATAGCTCCAGGGTCCCAGGTCCGATTCCGGCTTCGGGTGACTGTCTGTGTGGAATTTGCATGTTCTCCCCGTGTCCGCGTGGGTTTCCTCCGGGTGCTCCGGTTTCCTCCCACAGTCCAAAGATGTGCAGGTTAGGTGAATTGGCTACGCTAAATTGCACCTTAGTGTCCGAAGGTTAGGTAGGGTTACTGGGATAGGGTGGAGGCCTAAGTAGGGTGCTCTTTCAAGTTCTGGTGCAGACTCAATAGGCCGAGTGTTCTCCTTCTGCACTGTGAATTCTATGATTCTATGACACACATGATTGATTTTTCACTTGCAGCCAGCAGGTTTGAAGGCAGGGTACATGTAAAATTCAGCAGGTGACCAATCCTGCCATCTACCCACCTGCCTCCAACCTATCTATCTGACATTTATGGAGGTGGGTGGTAGCGCAGCGAAAGCACCAGGTGGTTTGCCCGATCGTGGGCCTATAAAGGCCCATAAGTAGTCAATTAATGGTCAATTAAGCCGCTGGTACTTAACCTGTGGTGGGGGAGGCAAATGCCATTCAGGCCAATGAATCTGGCTCTCCAAGATGGGACATGCCCCCAGGAAAGGGGCGGAAGTCTCACCGAAAAGCAATTAACGCTGTCCCCAGCATTGCATTGCTGCCGGGAAGCCGTTGGCAAGGTGGGCGGGAGTCTACCTCACCGACTCTTTCGCCGGGGGTTGGCAGGTAACGAGCTGCCCTGTAAAATTCAACCCATAATTCAGAAAATATTTCATTATTCAGAAAAATGGGGAGACACATAAAAGACACAACACTGAATGGATAATCTTTAAGGACACTAATTGCACTAATTCTTTTAACTTGTATCACAGGATTCCAGGCGTCTGTACCCAAAACATGTTCAAGTATTTGAATTACACAGGGGTGTTTCCATACGAGTTAAAAATATGCTCTTTGATAAAACAACAATAAAACAAAGTAACTGGACTATTATGGATATCCCACCACCAGGTATGACACCTGTGTATATTAACATAATTAATTGATGTGTATGTGTATAAGTGTCTACGTTATATATGTTGGTTATATATGTTGGTCATAAGTATACATATATATTACATAATGTATGTTTGAACATTCACATTTATTGTATTGGCAGCTTTGGTCTTTAATGAAAGGTAGTTTGTGAGGGCCGCACGGTGGCCCAGTGGTTAGCACTGCTGCCTCACGGTGCCGAGGTCCGAGGTTCGAACCCGGCCCTGGGTCACTGTCCGTGTGGAGTTTGCACATTCTTCCCGTGTGCGTGGGTTTCGCCCCCACAACCCAAAGATGTGCAGGGTGGGTGAATTGGCCACACTAAATTGGCCCTTAATTGGAAAAAATTAATTGGGTACTGTAATTAATTTTTTTTAAATGAGAGGAGCAAAAATGTTTGGAGCAAAAAACAGAATCATGGGATATTTGAGTCAAATGGACTTTTCACTGTTCCATGAATCTCAATGTACTGTTAATGCAGGCACACAGGCACATGGGGTGGTGTTTTGCATCTGGGAATATATTCTTGCTGGTTCTGTGTCACGTGATGTGTAGTGACTTGGCAGAGTGTTTGTGCAGGCTTTGAGCCGATCAGCATCTTGACTGTATTGAGAAACACCTTCACTAAACCTCTCAACGTCTTTTACAAGAATGCAGAGTTTGGGAATAAAACAATTACTTTCAGAAATATAACGGGTAGGATTTTCCCGTTGCAGGAATCGTCAGGGGCGGGACGGAAGATTTGACAGACTAGCAAAAGATCCGCCAACCTCAGGCAGGAGAGACCTGCCCATAGGTCCCTCAAGGAGGCGGTTGGGGCACCCACACAGAGGGGGATCAGCTGGTGCACACTCCAGGGCTAGCCACCAAACGCTTCCAGGAGTGTCCCGCCTAACCGTATCCCCTCTTCCTGTGATCGTATGAGCTCCAGCCCCACAGCTAAGGAGGGTGCCATTGCCACACATCAGGACCCCGCAAGCAGGCTGAGAGCCTCCAGGTCTCAGCCCTCCAGAGGACGCCTGCCAAGGTCGTCACAGACAATAGGGTGCAATGGACAGCAGACGGCCTCCACCTCCACTGTGGATGTTGGGGATGCACCAAGAGGTAGAGGCAGGGTAAGCAAGGTTACAAAGTTGGAGTTGCACAGGATGGGTACGGGTATTAATCACTTGTATATATCATTCTCTACTGCAAATAAACTCCCACTAATTTCACCCTTTCTCTGGCTCCTCGTTTTGATGAGCCGAATTCCTGTCAGTCTGAAGTGCAAAGTTTTTTCCTGCACAGGGTGCTCAGTTGAGGCCTGCTCCCCGTGCTTTGTGCAATATTCCCAACATATTAATGGTGTTCCTTCATTGCGACTGTACACATCAGTCATGCCTGTATTTTGATATGAATTATAATGTCTGCCAGAATATACTGGCTAGCATCAGAGTTCAGTCATTCTCCTTGTGTAATCTCTACACCTTTAAGGTATGACTGCGTCACACCCCGCTCCACCCCATCTGTGGACCAGTACGCCCAGATCTCTGCCAGTCAATAGTCCTAAGGGTTCTGCCATTTACTGTACAATTCCCACCTGTATTAGACCTTCCAAAATGCAAAATCTCACATTTGTCCAGATGAAACTCCAAGTGCCGTTTCTCTATATCCTGCTATTTCCTCTGACAATCCTCTTCACTCTCCGCAACTCCACTAATCGTTGTGTCAACCGCAAACTTACTAATCAGATCAGCTACATTTTCCTCCAAATCATTTATATATACTACAAACAGCAAAGATCCCAGCACTGATCCCTGAGGAACACCTCCTTCCATTCAGAAAAAGCACCCTTCCTCCACTGCCCTCTTTCTTCTATGACCGAGCCAGTTCTTTATCCATTGTACCAGCTCACCTCTGATCTCATGTGTCACCTTTTGTAGCAGTCTGCCTTCTCAAAGACTGCTGCTAAAGTCCATGTAGACAATATCCACTACCCACCTTCATCAGTCATCTTTGTCACTACCTCAAAAAACTCAATCAAGTTTGTGAGACACGACCGCTCCTTCACTAGCACGGTAGCATAGAGGTTAGCACTGTTGCTTCACAGCTCCAGGGTCCCAGGTTCATTTCCCAGCTTGGGTCACTGTCTGTGTGGAGTCTGCACGTTCTCTCCGTCTCTGCGTTGGATTTTCTCCGGATGCTCCGGTTTCCTCCCACAAGTCCCGAAAGACGTGCTGCTAGGTAATTTGAACATTCTGAATTCTCCCTCTCTGTAACCGAACAGGCGACGAAATGTGGCGACTAGGGAATTTTCACAGTAACTTCTTTGCAGTCTTAATGTAAGCCTATTTGTGACAATAAAGATTATTTTGTTTGTTTTATTTAAACCTGCTGCTTATCGCTAATAAGTCCATTTGTTTCCAAATGTAAGTAAATCCTGTCTCTAAGAATCATTTCTAATAATTTCCCTACCACTGACGTAAAGCTCACTGGCCTATAATTTCCTGGATTATCCCTTTTAACCTTCTTAAACCATGGGACAACATTAACTATTCTCCAGTCTACTGGGATCTCACCTGTAGCCAATGAGGATATAAAGATTTCTGTCATACCCCCAGCAATTTCCTCCCTTGTCTCCCTCAGTATTCTGGGGTAGATCCCATCAGGCCCCGGGGACTTATCCATCTTAATGTTTTTTAAGATGCCCATCACCTCCTACTTTTTGATATTTACACGGCCCAGAATATAGTTCATAAATTCACAAGATATAGGAGCAGAATTACGCCATTTGACCATTGAGTCTGCTCCACCATTCTACCATGGCTGATATGTTCCTCATCTGCAACCTACAATGCTACAGACCAAGAGCTGGATTATAAATTCAGCCAGAGCGTCTCCTTCCTAGAACACGTGGCCTAGGAGCGGGAGTGGGCAATTTAGCCTACCGAGCCTAAACACCATCAATGTGATCATGGCTGATCCCATACTGGCCTCAACTCCACCGTCCTGCCTGTTCTCCATAACCCTTCAACCCATTACCAATTAAAAGTCTATCTAACTCCTCCTTAAATTTACTCACTGTCCCAGCATCCACCACACTCTTGGGTAGTGAATTCCACAGATTCACAACTCTTCAGTAGAAGTAGTTTCTCCTCAAATCTGTTTTAAACTTGCTACCTCTTATTCTAAGATTATAATAACAATAATAATAATCTTTATTATTGTCACAAGTAGGCTTACATTAAGGCTGCAATGAAGTTACTGTGAAAAGCCCCTTGTCGCCACATTCCAGCGTCTGTTCGGGTACATAGAGGTAGAATTCAGAATGTCCAATTCACGTAACAAGCACGTCTTTCGGGATTATGACCTCTTGTTTTAGAATGCCCCACAAGAGGAAGCATCAGCTCCACGTCGACTTTATCCATAACTTTTAGCATCTTGTCTCCCTTGATCTGATCTCCCTTCATTCTCCTAAACTCTAGAGAGTGCAGGCCTAATCTGTTCAATCTCTCCTCATACGATAAACCCGTCACCTCTAGTGAACCTACTCTGAACTGCCTCCAATGCCACTACATCTTTACTCAAATAAGGGGACCAAAACTGTGCACTATGTCTACACACCCTTCCCGAGATTCACCTTCCGCCAAGTCCTTCTCTTTGCTGAATACTGATGCAAAGTACTCATTCAGCACCTCGCCCATTTCCTCTGGTTCCACGCATAGATTCCCTCCCCATCCTTGAGTGAGCCAACCCTTTCTCTGCTGCTGTTTTCCGTTTGTTATGGGCCAGGGTTTAGAGAACCCCAAAGTGTATCATGGAGTTCACCTGACCCACAACATTTAATAGATGGGGAACACATGGCCCACCCGACAGGTGTAGTACAGCAGAAAAGAAAAGTATTTGTTAAAGCAAAACAATGTTTATTCTATGAACTCAAGTTAACCTTTTTAAAACATGGAGTGAACATCTTAGCAACCATTAATTCAAATACAACCCCCAAAGAATACAACACTAAGTAATCCTTAAGCTGTCCTTTTAACATCCAGAAGACTTAAAAAAAAACCTTTAAACAGAGGCACATCAGGTTAAAGTCAACTACTGACAGCAGTTATTAGTTTTAAATCACCAAAGAATCGATTTACAGTCTTTAGAATACAGAGAGAGAGACTCATACACCTTCTGGCTGTGACTGCAGCTGTCCAGCTCTGAAAACGAAACTAAATCACACCCTGCAGCAAACAGCCTAAAACGAAAGTAAAAAGCTGACAGACAGCCCAGCTCCACCCACACTCTGACATCACTGATAAACACCCATTGCTTCAAGGTGCATTTCTTAAACACTCATTTTTTAAAGGTACTCTCACATGACATGCTTTATGTACGTGTAAAATGCCTTGGGATTCTCCTTAATCCTGTTTGTCAAGGACTTTTCTTGAATCCATTTTAGCCCTCCTAACTCCTAACTCAAGTTCCTTCTTACTTTCTTCAAGGGCTCCGTTTGATCTCAGCCTTCGAGACATTACGAATGCTTCCTTTTCCCTTTTGACTGGGCTCACAATATTCCTTGTTATCCAAGGTTCCCGAAACTTGCCATACTTATTCTTCATCTTCACAGGAACATGCCGGTCATGAATTTTAATCAGCTGACGTTTGAAAGACACCCACATGTCAGATATTGTTTCACCCTCAAACAGCCGCCCTCAATCTTAATTTTTGGTTCCTGCCTAATATTGTTGTAATTAGCCATCCCCCAATTTAGCACATTCACCTGAGGACTACTCTTCTCCTTATCGACGAGTACCTTAAAACTTAAGGAATGAAGGTCTCTACTCCCAAAATGCTCCCTTACTGAAACTTCGATCACGTGGCTGGGTTCATTCCCCAATACCCGGTGCAGTACGGCCCCTTCCCTGGTTGTTTATTTACATTTTGTTTTAAGAAATCCTCCGGGATGCTCCTTACAAATTGTGCCCAAGTCTCTAGCACTAAGTGAGTCCCAGTCAATACAAGGGCAGTTAAAATCACCCACGACAACCCTTTCCAAAATCTACATATCTGCTCCTCTATCTGAGTCCGCAGCTGCCAAGCGAGCATCCCAACTGGCAATGGCTGGTTAGAACCACGCCGTCGGCAACTAGGCCGGTCGGCTGTGAAGGATCGCTGGACTGGCCTCTGCCAATGGGCCCCCAGCCGCACAGAGCACCCTGCAATCACGGAGAATCGCCGGACCGGCAGCAGGCCCGATTTCAACGTGTGGCTGCAGAGTCTAGCCCCCGAGCTCTAACCATATTTCGTCGCTGCATGAGCCCTTTAAGGTGTCCTCCCTCAGTACAGCAGTGGTATTCTCCTTAACCAGCAATGCAACTCCCTTACCCTTTTAAAACCCCCTCTATCCCGCCCGAAGAATCTAAACCCTGGAACGTTTAGCTGCCAATCCTCTCCCTGTCTCAACCAAGTCTCTGTAATAGCAACAACATCATAGTTCCAAGTACTAATCCAAACTCTAAATTAATCTGCTTTACCTGTTATACACGGCGCATTGAAACAAATGCAGTTCGGACCACCAATCCCATGGTGTTCAGCAACCTCTTCCTGCCTGCTCTTCCTCTTAGCCTTACTGGTCTTAGTCTCCAGCTCTCCCTCAGTTGCCTGAAATGAAATGACATGAAAATCGCTTATTGTCACAAGTAGGCTTCGAATGAAGTTACTGTGAAAAGCCCGTAGTCGCCACATTCCAGCACCTGTTTGGGGAGGCTGTTACGGGAATTGAACCCGCGCTGCTGGCCTGCCTTGTTCTACTTTAAAAGCCAGCCATTAACCCAGTGTGTTAAACCAGTCCCTTCACCTGCTGACCTACTGCTCTGGTTCCCACCCTCCTGCCACACTAGCTTAAACCATCCTGAGTGACGCTAGCAAACGTGCTAAAGCCAATGGATTTTTTGTTGGCTCGCCGTGTCAGGACCTGCTGTAACGAGACCAGAAAATTCCAGCCAAAACATTTGCTCAGCTCCCCAGCCATTAGCCGGATTCCCACGCTCGAGCAAGCCAGGCCCAGGGGGCAGGTTTGGTGTAACTCCTGACAGTTTGAGAATTAAATACAATAATCTATTCCCTGGGTGTACGGAGCACAACTTCCAAAGTTGTTGATGACACCAGATTTAGGCATATTATGAACATCTGTGCAAGACTGCAGAGGCTTCGAGTTTATCATTTTATTTTGAAACACAAGCCAGGAAACAAAATGATGCCAGTAGATGTCCTATTTTGGCTGTTGTCAGAAGGGATATATCATCTAGTCCAGGGTTCGTGGAAAACCTCGTGACCCAAGATCATCGGGTGACCCCAAGCATTCTCATAATGTCAATGTCCTTTTTTTGCTGTGAAATAGGAGCGAACACAGAAATCAAATGCAAACAAGTCATTTTTAGCTGTATCTATGCATGTCCCAGGAATTAGGAAGAGGCGCACAGTCACAAATACATTCGCCAGTTGCATGGCCCCCTCACATTAATCCCAGGCCATGCCACCTTCCCCTGTCCACTTAACACTAACCCCTGGAAGTAGTACCCAGAAAAGGTTCTCTTATTTTAAAAAACTGAAGTTTTCATTTTTAATGGGAGGAATGATGGTGGAAAGCTGATTCTTATATCAGACAAACACATCTCCCACGCACACATTCACTCATCCTCACACATACACTCATCCACAAACACATCCTCACACACAAACTTGTCCTCCCACACATACACTCACTAATCCTCACAACACATCCTCACACACAAACATATCCTCACACACACAAACTCACACACGCACACTTATCCTCCCACACGCACACACTCATTCTCACACAGACACTCACAAACTCATCCACAAACACATTCTCACACACAAACATATCCTCACACACACAAACACATCCTCACACACGGAAACGTATGCTCCCACACACACACTCACCCATCCTCACACACACTCACAAAAACATCCTCACACACAAACATCCTCACACACAAACACATTCTCACACATGATGCGACCATCAATTCACACGAGACAGAGAATAGAAATGAACTGTGGCTTTAATCAACTAGAACAGTGCCTGGCTGCGACTGCTCTGCAATGAGAGCCGTCTACAGGGCAGCTGTTCTTTATACCTCCCCTCAAAGGGGTGGAGCCCGGGGCAGAGCCCACAAGGGCACCAACATGATACAATCAGTGTAGTACAGTAAAATGGTCCATAGGTGTAGCCCACATGGGCAACAGTGTGGTACAATGTAGTACAGTGGTGAATGGTTACCATAATACGTTCACCACAACACACACACACTTATCATCACCCACTTAGCTTCACAGGCACAAACCCATCCTCACACGCACACACACTTATCCTCACATGCACACCTATCCTCACACACACTCATCCTGACACACAGACACTCAGTGTCTCACACGCACACTCACCTCTCTTTAAGGCCCAAAACCCCCCCCTGCTCCTTTCTCGAGTCTTCACCACTGTCTGTATGCCACACACAGTCTCTTCTTGCCCCTGCTGCCACACTTCTGGCTGCTTCATCTCCTGCCGGCTCCCTCACCTCAGCAGTTTGGTAATGGGCATTTCTGCCCAGCAACGGCAAAATTGAACAAATAAAATGGTCTAATCAGAACAAGACCTCTTGGAGCACTGGATCCTGATCGGCTGACATAGCCAAGAAACCTTGCTCTGACTGGTCAATTTGATTTCCCTAATTTATTTTAAGCTTTGGGCTTTTGAACTGGCACTTGCTGGTCAAGCGGTGACCACCAACTTTGCGGACCCCGTGTCCAGGGCCCCAGCTTGGGAACCCCTAACCTAGTCAATGTAGAACCACTGGAACTGAATCAAATTAGAGAGGAGACCAGTAAAGATTTAATTTAATATTTAATTTAATAATAACAGTACAGCACAGAACAGGCCCTTCGGCCCTCGATATTGTGCCGAGCAATGATCACCCCACTTAAACCCACGTAACCCGTATACCCGTAACCCAACAATCCCCCCATTAACCTTACACTACGGGCAATTTAGCATGGCCAATCCACCTAACCCGCACATCTTTGGACTGTGGGAGGAAACCGGAGCACCCGGAGGAAACCCACGCACACACGGGGAGGACGTGCAGACTCCACACAGACAGTGACCCAGCCGGGAATCGAACCTGGGACCCTGGAGCTGTGAAGCATTGATGCTAACCACCATGCTACCGTGATGAAGAGTTACAGCTGTCCTCTCAGCAAGTGACCCAGAGATGGCCCTGGCAAATGGAGCCAGCAACACGGCAGTATCTCATGAGAAGATGGTGTTCTTTAGCTGGACACAGAATGTTCATACCACAGATGATACAGAATGAATTTTTCCAGAAGGTACATGAAGGCCACACAGGAATGGAGCAATGTAAGCTCAGAGCCAAATCAACTGCGTACCGGATAAACTTCCACAAAAGCATCAAGAGTGGTGTCTACATTAAATATTTGCCAGAAATAGAGGCACTCGGCAGAAAGAGGACCTGATAGCTACTGAAGTATCATCCATAGTGTGGGAACCGAATTATCCACACGTAATCAAGGAGGTTGTCTCACTTGCAGACAGCTACTCAAAGTTCCCTTTCATCTGAAAGGTGAAGGATTTGAGACCCACAGCAATCATGTCAGCTGTACAAGTTCAGCTCACTGAGCAGGGGATTGCTAAAAGAATAACATGTAACAACAGAACCCAATTGACCTCCAGGGGAATTTGCTCACATGCTTAAGTTGTGATGTCCAGTATTGGATGCATTATGCTGAATGTGGCCTAACCAAAACTTTACAAGGATTCAGCATAACTGCCCTGTTTATGTACTCACTATCTCACTCAAGATGTCCTGCACCTTCAAAGATCTATACTCATGCACACACACACACAGATGGCACTTGTTTATCGGAGAATTTACAGTGCAGAAGGAGACCATTTGGCCCATCGAGTCTGCACCGGCTCTTGGAAAGAGCAGCCTACCCAAGCCCACACCTCCACCCTATCCCTGTAACCCAGTAACCCCACCTAATCCTTTTGGACACGAAGGGACAATTTAACATGGCCAATCCACCTAACCTGCACATCTTTGGACTGTGGGAGGAAACCAGAGCCCCCAGGAGGAAACCCACGCAGACACGGGGAGAACGTGCAAACTCTGCACAGGCAGTGACCCAAGCTGGGAATCGAACCTGGGACTCTGAAGCTGTGAAGCAATTGTGCTAACTACTGTGGTGCTACTGTGCCACCCCTTAAGAGGAAGTTTCATCAGAACTTTCTCAAAAACAATAAATGTTGGCCCAGCCAGGACACCAACATCCCAAGAATCATATTAAAGAAAAACATGTATTGTAAAATCAAAGACCCCTGGAAATTTGTATTAATTCACTTGAACTGCTTTAAAATTTGGAGTATCACTTTTCATTCTGAATTGCTGTTACATGTGTCAGATTTAATTTTCTGTGAAAAAGCGTTTCTGGTATAATTTCCCTAAAGAATTCACAGGGACTAAAATTACTGTTAACGTGTCACATATATTACAAAATGTCTTTTAATTATAATCCTGTTTATTTTATTAATGCAGGTGATCGAGAAACATTAGCTTCCAACTTTTCATGTGTTGTGTATAATCATTCATCCATGAATTGTACATGGAGAAAAGGCAGCAAAGCACCAACAGATACTGAATATGTCATGTATTACAGGTAATTGTCAGAATGAGGTTAAAACACCTTCAGATTTGCTGATCATTTTTTTCATATTAATTGCAAATATTTTTCCGTGAAGACAGGATAAGATCACCAGACGATGTATTCATTATTTTATGGATGCGAATGGGGCACAAGGCTGCCATGTTGATCACATTGGCACCGAAAGGATTCTGACTTGTGTTAATGGATCAAGTAACTCGACAACAGTTCGACCATATTATACACAGTTAGACCCATTTGAATGGGGTACGAAATAGCTCCTTTCCTTATGCAGTGTTTATATTTTTTAAATTGTGGTGTTTCTCGTTGCAATCAAGGTTCTGCTGATTGTGACCAGTTGTCTCCTTAACTTTCAGAGATATACAACCCACCAGCAAACCTTGAGGTTTCACAAAATCTAACTGTGAAATGGGACATGCCTCCAGGTTATGACAGTGATCCTTACTGCTTTGCATATGAATTGAAAGTCACAGATTTGGATGGGGGTAGTGCGAAGGTAAAGTTTATGCATTCCTTCCTTTGCTCCCTTGTGAGTTGCTAACGATTGATTTTTAAAAAATCCACCGTGGTGTTTGACAAAGGGGCGGTACGGTGGCACAGTGGTTAGCACTGCTGCCTCACAACGCCAGTGACTTGGGTTTGATTCCTGCCTTGGGTTACTGTCTGTGTGGAGTTTGCATGTTCGCCCGTGTCTGTGTGGGTTTCCTCCGAGTGCTCCGGTTTCCTCCCACAGTCAAAAGGTGTGCATGTTAGGGTGGATTGGCCATGCTAAATTGCCCCTTAGTGTCCAAAGATGTACAAAGATGTACAGGTTAGCTTATGGGGTTATGGGGGAGAGAGCTGGGTGGGCAAGGGAGTGGGTCGAGGTGAGGTGCTCTTTCGGAGGATGGGGACAGACTTGATGGGCCAGATGCTCTCCTGCTCTCCAGGGATTCTATGGATTCTATCCAAATTGAATGTTAAGAGATAGAGAAATACAGCACAGAACAGGCCCTTCGGCCCACGATGTTGTGCCGAACTTTTGTCTTAGGTTAAACATCATTTAGTTTGAAAGTGACATACTCCAGCCAGAAACAAGAATCTTAAACTTAAACATTTTTTAAGTTTAAGTATCGGGGAGAATCAGTAAATATTGATCGGGTAAACAGGCTAAATAGTGGTAAATAAAAAGTAGGAAATAGAAAAAAATCCAAACTAGTCAGCCAAAATATATTCCATTGAAAAACAAAACAGCAAGCAAAATCCATCAGTAGTTTAGTCAGGAGGTTAATGATATATTAAAAGAATAGGTTTCTATGGATGCAAAAATTGCTGTACATAAATATATATAATATATATATATACACACAAATATATGAAATAGGAGCGGGGTAGGCCAATCGGCCCCTTGAGTGTGCTCCATGGTTGATCTGATTGTGACCTCATCTCAAATTGCTCCTTACCCCCAGTAGTCTATCACCCACTTACTGATGAAGAAGCTATTTACCTCTGTCCGAATAATAATAATAATACTAACAATCGCTTATTGTCACAAGTAGGCTTCAATGAAGTTACTGTGAAAAGCCCCTAGTCGCCACATTCCGATGCCTGTTCGGGGAGGCCGGTACAGGAATTGAACCCGTGCTGCTGGCCTTGTTTCTGCATTACAAACCAGCTGTTTAGCCCACTGTGCTAAACCAGCCCTGAACATAATCACACTCTACTTCTACCTCTTTGAGAACGAGCGTTCAAAAGACCCATGACACTCAAAAGGAAAAATATTTGCCTCATTCCTGTCTTGAATGCGCAACACCTTATTTTTTATAAATAGTGGCCCACAAGTGAGGAAACATCCTCTGCACACCCACCTGTCAAGACCCCTCAGGATTATGTATCTTCAATCAAGTCGCCTCTTATTCTTCTGAATTCCAGTTTACAAGCCGAGCCTGTCCAACCTTTCTTCATAAGACAACCCACCCAGTCCAGGTATTAGGTAACCTGGTAACCCTTCTCTGAACATCCTTCCTTAAATAAAATGACCATTAACTGAGACATAGTCTCCCGATTTTTGCATTCCCCTCATATTAAACAATAACATTTCATTAGCTTTCCCACTGACTTGCTATACCTGTATACTGACCTTTTGTGATTCTTGACAGAAAATTAGAAAGCAAAAGTGCAAGGCAGAGGACACAAGGGCTAGCAGCAAATAGGGCCATAGTAGAAAGAACTATGTATAAAAGTATTAAAAGGCAAGTCTGAACTCATTGTATCTGAATACATGGAGCATTCGCAGTAAGGTAGTCAGCGAAAATTGGTGTACACGGGTACGAAGGTGATTGATGAAGGTAGGGCAGTGGATGTTGTCTAAGTGGACTTTAGTAAGGCCTTTGACACGGTCCCGCATGGCAGACTGGTACAGAAAGTGAAGTCATACGGGATCAGATGTGAGCTGGCAAGATGGATACAGAATCGGCTCAGTCATAGAAGATAGATGGTAGCAGTGGAAGGTTGCTTTTCTGACTGGAGGGTTGTGACTAGTGGTGTTCCATCGGGTTCAGTGCTGGGACCTTTGCTGTTTGTAGTATATGTAAACAATTTGGAGGAAAATGTAATTGGTCTGATTAGTAAGTTTGCGAACAACACAAAGGTTGGTGGAATTGCAGATAGCGATGAAGACTGCCAGAGAATACAGCAAGATTTAGTTTAATCTGGACAAATGTGAGGTAATGCATTTTGGAAGGTCTAATACAGGTGGGAAATATATATAAATGGCAGAACCCTTAAGAATATTGCCAGGCAGAGGGACCTGGGTGCACAGGTCCACAGATCACTGAAAGTGGCAATGCGAGTGGAGAAGTTGGTCAAGAAGGCATGCGGCATGCTTGTCTTCATCTGCCAGGGCATTGAGTATAAAAATTGGCAAGTCATACTGCAGCCGTATAGAACCTTAGTTAGGTCACACTTGGAATATAGTGTTCAATTCTGGTCACCACACTACCAGAGGACGTGGAGGCTTTGGAGAGGGTACAGAAGAGATGTACCAGGATATTGCCTGGTATGGAGGGCATTCGTTATGAGGAGAGGTTGGATAAACTAAGTTTGTTCTCACTGGAACGACGGAGGTTGAGAGGTGACCTGATCAAATCCAAAAAAATATTAGGAGCATGGGCAGAGTGGATAGTCAGAAGCTTTTTTCCACAGTGGAAGAGTCAATTACTAGGGGACATAGGTTTAAGGTGCGAGGGGCAAAGTTTAGAGATGTCCAAGGGAAGTTTTTTTACACAGGGGGTAGTGGGGCCTGGAACTCGCTGCTGGGGGTGGTGGTGGAAGCAGGTACAAGAGTGACATTTAAGGGGCGTCTTGACAAATACATGAATAGGATGGGAATAGAGGAATATGGGCCCCAGAAGTGTAGAAGGTTTTAGGTTAGATGGGCAGCATAGTCAGTGCAGGCTTGGAGGGCTGAAGGGCCTGTTCCTGTGCTGTACTTTTCTTTGTTCTTTGTTGGTTGTCATCTTCTAACATGCTGTAGAATCTGGAACAGTCCGGCATTTTATAGGGGGTGACAAATGTAACCCCTCTAATTAAAAAAGGAGGGAGAAAATAGGGAATTACAGATTAGCCTGACTCGGAGTGTATTAGAAAGGATGTGATAACAGGATTCTTAGAAAATATCAACAGGATTAGGCAGTCAACATGGATATATGAAAGGTAAATCACATTTGACAAACCTGTTGGAGTTTAAGGATATAACTAGTAGGATGGGCAAGGGTGAATCAATGGTTGTGGTGCATTTGGATTTTCAGAGAGATTTTGATGAAAGCACCGTACAAGAGGTTAGTGTACAAAATTAAAGCACATGGGACTGGGGGTAATATACCGGCTTAGATTGAGAATTGGTTAACAGATAGGAATCAGAGAGTAGTAATAAATGGGTCTTTTTCAAAGTGGCAGCGTTGAATATTTGTGTCCCGCAGGGATCTTTGCTTGGAACCCAGCTATTCACAATATACATCAATCATTTAGAAGAGAGAACCAAATGTAATATTTCCATGTTTGCTAATGACAAGAAACTGAGTGGGAATGTGAGTGATGAGGAGAATATTAAGAGGCTTCAAGGCGATTTAGACATGCTGAGTGAGTGGGCAAATACATGGCAGGTGCAGTATAAATGTGAAGTTATCCACTTTGGATGCAGAAACATAAGAACTAGGGACAGGAATAAGCCATCTGGCCCTTCGAGCCTGCTCTGCCATTCAATGAGATCATGGCTGATCTTTTGTGGACTCAGCTCCACTTTCCAGCCAGAACACCATAACAGAATGGCAGAGCATTATTTACATGGTGATAGGTTGAGAAATGTTGCTGTACAAAGGGACTTGGCTGTCCGAGTACACCAGTCACTGAAAGCAAACAGCAGGTACAGCAAGCAGTTAGGAAAGCAAATGAAATATTGGCCTTCATTGCAAGAGGACTTGAGTACAGGAGCAAGGGTGACTTACTGCAGCTATAGAAGCGCAGTAGCATAGTGGTTAGCACAATTGCTTCACAACTTCAGGGTCCCAGGTTCGATTCCCGGCTTTGGTCACTGTCAGTGCGGAGTCTGCACATTCTCCCCGTGTCTGCGTGGATTTCCTCCGTGTGCTCCGGTTTCTTCACACAGTTCAAAGATGTGCAGGTTAGGCGGATTGGCCATGCAATTTAGCCCTTAGTGTCCAAAATTGCCCTTAGTGTTGGGTGGGGTTACTGGGTTATGGGGATAGGGGAGGGGTGGGCTTGGGTAGGGTGCTCTTTCCGGTGCAGACTCGATGGGCTGAATGGCCTTCTTCTGCACTGTAAATTGTATGATCTATGATCTCGAAGGCCTTGGTGAGACCACACCTGGAGTAGTGTGTGCAGTTTTCGTCTCTTTATCTAAGAAAGGATATACTTGCTGGGGAGGGAGTGTAGCGAAGGTGCACCAGACAATTCCTGGGATTGCAAGATTGTAGTATGAGGAGAGATTGCGTTAACTGTGCCTGTATTCACTGGAAATTATAAGAATGAGAAAGGATCTCGTTGAAATGTGTAACATTCTGACAGGGCTGGACAGATTGGGTGGAGATATGGGGCTGGATTCTCTGCGATCGGGATGCTCCATTTTGCCGACAGCCTGGGGGTATCCCAAAGGCCTGGGGCTGCCCCACAATGGGAAATCCCATTGACCAGCCGGCAAAATGGACCATCCCGCCGGCGTGCTGAACCAGAAATCAGGCGTGGCGGAACGGAGAACCCAGCCCATGTTGTTTCCTCTGGCTTTAAGGATCTAGAAAAAAGGGCCATTATTTCTGGATATGGGTTAGGCCAGTTCAGACTGAAGCGATGTGAAACCTCTTCATTCAGAGGGTGGTCAACGAATGGAACTCACTAGCGTAGAAGGCTGTGGAGGTTAAGTCACTGAATATATTTAGGCAGGAAATAGGTACAATTCTAGTCTCTGAATGTGTCAAGAGGTATGGGAAGTGTGCAGGAGTATGGTGTTGAGCTAGAAGATCAGTCATGATCATATTGAATGGCAGGACAAGCAGAATGGCCTACATCTGCTCCTATTTTCTACATTTCTGTACTGGGATGCCCAAATGCCTCTGCATCTGAATGCTCAACAATCTCGCATCATTTAGACTGTATGCTTTTTTTATTCTTCCTGCCAAAATGGAAGATTTCATGTTTTCTCAGACGGAAAAAGAGGCAAATAGAATTTTAGTGTTTATTGCAAAAGGACTGGAGTATTAAATTAGAGAAGTGTTGCAATTGTATAAGGAGTTGGTGAGACTACATCTGGAGTATGGTATCCAGTTTTGATCTCCTTATTTGAGGAAGGATGTGGTAGCATTGGAGGCAGTTCAGAGGAAGATCCCTAGATTGACTTCAGGGGTGAAGGCATTGACGTGTGAGGAGAGATTAAACAGTTTGGGCTTCTACTCGCTGGGGGTTTAGAAGGATGAGCGGGATCTGAACGAGATATATAAAGTACTAAAAGGGATTGATAATGTAAACGTAGACCAAATGTTTCCCCTGGTGGAGCAATCTGGAACAAAGGTCATAGATATAGATTGAGGGGTGGTAAATTTAAAACTGAGATGAGGAGGAATTACTTCTCGTAGAGGGTAGTGAATTTGTGGAACCCACTGCCCTCTCGTGAGGTGGTGTCTGAATAATTAAATGGTTTCAAGAAAGAGATAGATATATTTCTGAATTAAAAACAGTTTAAAGGGATATGGGGAACAGGTGTGGAGGTTGATTTGAGGCCAGTGAGGTATAATAATAATCACCTTTTATTGTCAAAAGTATGAAGTTGCTGTGAAAAGCCCCTAGTAGCCGTATTCCGGCGCCTGTTCGGGTAAGCTGGTACGGGAATTGAACCTGCGCTGCTGGCCTTGTTCTGCATCCACAAACCAGCCCGCTGAGCTAAACCAGCCCTCACAAGATATCAGCCATGATCTGATTTAATGACAGAGCAGGCTCGAAGGGCTGAATTGCCTACTTCTGCTCCTAATTCCTATGTTCCTGCCCTCCATTTGCCAGCCCTTTGCCCACTCACAATGTATCGCTATCCCATTGTAGCCTTCTCCTCTTCACAACTTAGTTTCCTACTTATCCTTGCATCATCAGAAAATGTGGATGCTCCATCATTGAATAAATTTAAGGCTTCAATAGATATTGGTTTCTCAGGCAATCGAGAGATATGGGAACCTAGCCAAAAAGTGGAGATGAAGCCCCAGATCAGCCATGATCATATCGAATGGCAGAGCAGGCTTGTCAGAGTGCTTAGTCTTCTCTTCCACCGTTCGTGTCGGTCGGCGGGGTGCACAATCACTCCGGAGCGGGCTTAGCTCTCACCACTCTGCCACTTCAGTACGCCAGGACCCCCCCCCCCCGGTAGGGGAGAATCCGGCCCAGATCATTCAACACAAAATGGGGTCCTGTGATGTGATGTCGCTTTTCCCTCAGCCTTCTGATTTTCATTCCACTGCGCAGACAAGACAGCTGAGTCCTTCAGAAGAATTTGCCATGCTGAAGAAGTCAATGGTTCATCAATGAAGAGTAAATCACAGAACCATTCAGCATACCTCTTGTGTAATTGTACTAGAATAAAGCCGACCACTCAACAAGAATTACGGGCTGGATTCTCCATTATTGGGACTATGTCCCCACGAGACGTCAAAACTGTTGGGTTTTACTCCTGAAAATCCTGGATTAAAGGCACATGAATTCCTAGCCCTGCAGGGGGCGAGCAGGGACCCGGAGTAAATCTCGCAGCTTTTACTGCAGATGCGTGCCCCCGCACTTCCTGGTCAGAGGCTGCGCGTGCGCACGGCGGCGGCCTTCAGCGTCCGCGCCGTGCTCCATGGCGGACTTGGACCGCGGAGACAGACCCACAAGGAGACCGCGCAACCGACCCACACCGCCCGCACGAACGGAGAATCCAGCCCTAATTGTATGTCTAAATGAGAGATTGCACTTGGTAGTGATGAGGAAGTCCCAATATTCTGGCCATTGATCTTAGTAAGCTGCTCTGTCCTCTCTATTCGTTTCGCCAATCTCTACTCTCAAAGAGTAATCTTCCAAAGATTTGTTTAAATTAGAATTTTCCTAGAAGGCCCTATGCCAGTTTCTTTGTTCCATTTGAACCAATTTCCAGTAGACTTCATTTCACTTTATGATCCTTTCTGCCCATTCCTTCATCATGTACTTACCTAGTTTTGCCTTAAGTGCATTTCATAGAATCGCAACAGTACAGAAGGAGGTCAATTGGCCCATTGAGTCTTCACCGATCCTCTGGAAGAGGATCCTACAGGTCCACACCTCCGTCCCATCCCTGTAACCCCACCTGACCTTTGGACACTGAAGGGCAATTTAGCATGGCCTGACCTGCATATCTTTGGACTGTGGGAGGAAACTGGAGCACCCGGGAAGAAACCCACGCAGAGAGAAGGAGAATGTGCAAATTCCAGTCACGCAAGGTCAGAATTGAATCCTGTTCCCAGGAGCTGTAAGGCAGCAGTGCTGATCACTGTGCTACAGTGCTGCTATTTATGCTCATTTATGATCTCAGTCATTGCCCTGCTCTTGCCCCAAAGCCCTGCAAAGTTTTTCTTGTTCAAATATACCCCTAGTTCCCTTTGAAAGTGTGTTACATTTGCTTCCATGACTCCTTTCAGGCAGAACGTTCCACATCATCATCACTCGCCGCGTCAAATAGGAAAATGCTTCTCAACTCCCGCCTGCTTTCTTTATCGGGTATTTCATTCCTCAAAGTCTGCATCACCATTTGTTTTGTTTTAGCTTTTACGTATCGATCATGTAACAGAGTATGTTTTTGTGAACATCAACCCAACAAAACGTCATTCAGTGAAAGTAAGGATGAAATTAGCATACTGCGAGGAGAGTAAGTTCTGGAGTGATTGGAGCAATGAGGATTTTATTGGTAAGTGTCCTGTGGTTTTCTTTTCTTGAACCGTTCTTCATTTTTATGCCGTTGAGGGTTACTCATTGTTTCTATCTCTCATCAAGGATTGAACATTTTTGAAACCTGTAATCTTTTCGCCATCGAGGACCGTCAGAATGCGGGCTGATTTTTAAAATTTGTTTCTCTACCATTGTATCATAGAATGTATAGTGCACAAGGAGGCCATTCGGCCCATCGAGTCTGCACCGGCCCTTGGAAAGAGCACCCCACTCAAGCACAGACCTCCTCCACCCTTAATCCAGTAACCCCAATTAACCTTTTTTTTGGACACTATGGGCAATTTAGCATAGCCAATCCACCTAACTTGCACATCTTTGGACTGTGGGAGGAAACCGCAGCACCCGGAGGAAACCCACGCACACACGGGGAGAATGTGCAGACTCCACACAGACAGTGACCCAAACCAGGAATCGAACCTGGGACCCTGGAGCTGTGAAGCAATGGTGCTAACCACTATGCTACCATGCTGCCTTTATTGGTTTCTCAGCTTGAATGTGGCATTGGTGAGAGAAAAATTGCAATAAATGAGCTTACCTTTCATTTCACCCCCACCCCTAAAAACTGCCTAAGTGATTTGTGGGAAGGCCTGAGTGTAGCCAGCCAATGTCCCCGCAGGAAACAGACAGGAACCGTGGCCGGAATTCTCCGCCACCCGGGAATCGCGCCGCGCCGGTCCCCCCGCGGCAATTCTCCGGCCCGCAATGGGAAGAGGTCCCGCCGCTGTCAGGCCTCTCCCGCCTACGTGGTTTAAACCACCTCTGGTGCCAGCAGGAGCAGGCGTTGCGAGCGGGCCCCGGGGTCCTGGGGGGGGCGCGGGGCGATCTGACCCCGGGGGGTGCCCCCACGGTGGCCTGGCCCTCGATCGGGGCCCACCGATTGGCAGGCGGGCCTATGCCGTGGGGGCACTCTTTTTCTTCCGCCGCCGCCACGGCCTCCACCATGGCGGAGGCGGAAGAGACCCCCTCCATCGCGCATGCGCCGGGGTGACGTCAGCGGCCGTTGACTCTCCGGCGCATGCGTGGACTCACGCCGACCGGTGAAGGCCTTTCGGCCAGCCGTGGCGCTGGTCGGCGGGGCACCAAAGGCCGTTCGTGTCGATTGGTGGGGTGCCAATCACTCCGGCGCGGGCTTAGCTCTCGCCACTCGGGTACGCCGGGACACCCGCCCACCCCCCCCCCCCGCCCCGCCGGGTAGGGGAGAATCCGGCCCAGATCATTCAACACAAAATGGGGTCCTGTGATGTGATGCCACTTTTCCCTCAGCCTTCTGATTTTCATTCCCCTGCGCAGACAAGACAGCTGAGTCCTTCAGAAGAATTTGCCATGCTGAAGAAGTCAATAGTTCATCAATGAAGAGTAAATCACAGAACCATTCAGCAGAGTCAGAAGCCATTTGGCCCATCATGCTTGTGCTGGCTTTTGGAAAAAGCTATCCAACTTGTACCACACTCACTGCTCTTTCTCCTGAATGTGTTTAGAAACAAACTGTTCTAACTGTGAGGTTTGTCTAAAAAGCATTTCCCGAAAAGAACAAAGAGATATTTTGCCTGAAAAAACAATGGATGGCAAATAAAATTGGCCATCGCTATGGGGCAGCACGGTAGCTAGCATAAATGCTTCATAGCTCCAGGGTCCCAGGTTCGGTTCCCGGCTGGGTCACTGTCTGTGCGGAGTCTGCACGTCCTCCCCGTGTGTGCGTGGGTTTCCTCCGGGTGCTCCGGTTTCCTCCCACAGTCCAAAGATGTGCGGGTTAGGTGGATTGGCCATGCTAAATTGCCCGTAGTGTCCTAAAAAAAGTAAGGTTAGGGGGGGGGGGGTCGTTGGGTTATGGGTATAGGGTGGATACATGGGTTTGAGTAGGGTGATCATTGCTCGGCACAACATCGAGGGCTGAAGGGCCTGTTCTGTGCTGTAATGTTCTATGTTCTAGTGTGCTGAATTTTAAATGCTGAATCATAATGTGGTGATTATTATTTATGAACAAGTAATTAGTTCTAGGTTGTGTGCCAGATTATGTTTACTTTTTTTAAAAAGAAAGTCTTCACATTTAAGACTCCCATTGATAATGTTTCTTCATGAAAATGAAATGAAAATCGTTCATTGTCATGAGTCGGCTTCAAATGAAGTTACTGTGAAAACCCCCTAGTCGCCACATTCCGGTGCCGGTTCGGGGAGGCTGCTACGGGAATTGAACCCATGCTGCTGGCCTGCCTTGGTCTGCTTTAAAAGCCAGCTATTTAGCCCTGTGCTAAACCTGCCCCTGAGAAAAAAAAAATTCAGAGTCCCAAAAATCAATTTAATATTCGGTCCCCAGAGAGGGGACATATCAGATATTAAACTGATAAGATCAGATACTACAGATCATGGAGAGATTTAAAATCTCTATTTCATTCGTCAGATGTCTATTTGCTGACTCCAAAGAAATCAAAATTGCAGCTGGAAATCTAAATTAACAACAGCAAATACTGACAACATGCAGCAGGCCAGGGAACGTCACTCTCGACTCTGAGTTAAAAGGTTCTGCATTCGAGTCGCAATCCAGGGATTTGCGCATGCAAAAATCGCGGCTGACATTCCAGCTGATTTCTGCTCTCTCACGTGGACAGAAATGATCCAATGGCACTATTGCAAACTGGAACAGGGGAGTTAACTGTCGTATACTGGAATCTCTTAATTAGCATCACAAAAACAATGTCATCATTTATTATTGATGCACGATCAATCACTACTGAAGCGACATTGTAGTCCAATCGAAGGCTTTAATGAACAAGTAGTTACCCCAGCAGCTCCGGTACAGAATGACTGCTGTGGGTGAAACACAGACTCTTATGCTCCACCTGCTGGGCAGAACCAGCAGGCAGGTTCTACCAATCATACTACAGTATAAGGTACATCCCACCTAGTAACCGCAATACCTCTAATATAGCCTACCACAATTACATTGCTATTGGTGGGAGATTTTTGTGCAAAATGTAGCTGCCCCATTTCCTACATTACTACAGCGACTAAGCACTTCTTTAGCTGTAAAGCACTTTGGAATGCCAGTCGTTCATTTCTCTTACATATTGTTAGGAACCTGGTGATAACCCAACTATTTACAATTTGTAAAATTGTGAGGAAATGTTACTGCACCACATGGGTGATAACACTGACCCATTGGTATTTTTCTATGTTAAAATAAACTTTAATTTGATCACAGAATTAACCACATTAACAACAGAGAACTAGTTTTACAGTTAAGTTATAATAGTTCTTTAGCAAAAGGAGAAACTTTAACTTACTTCCTAAATCTGCCTTTGTATTCCAATTAAGCAAACCAATATTGTCCAAATACCACTCATGAATAAAGTTAACAATGGGGTTTCTACTTGCTTTCCTCTGGGTGCTGAATCTTTGGAGAAAGAACCTTTCAGGACCAAAACTGAAACACTGTTCAGATTAAAATCCGAGGAGGAACTAACTTTTCAGATGGATATGGCTCCTCCCCTTAATTACATAAACTGTACCCAAAACGTAATGTATTCTTCTGTCTCTTCCCACAAGATGCCCCTTTATCTGTTCAGCCAGGACCAAACACAATACCCCTCATAAATTAAGTACACTCCAGTTGATATTTATATGTGAACAATATACCATTAGCAGAATACTTCAGCTGCAAAATCACTTTTACGACCCCTTAATCGCAGCTTTAGGGGTCATAGGGCGGGATTCCCCAATCACCGAAATCACGTTCGGCGATCAGTCGGAGAATTCTTTACGCTGGAATCGTGCGGTGGCGCCGTTTGTTCAATGCTCCCCCCCCCCCCCCCCTCAGCAATCTCCTTGATTGTCACATGTCATCAGGACGGCCTCAGGATGTCACCTGAGGCCCACCCCTGATGTTCCAACCCCAATGGGCCGAATTCCTGATGGCGTGGGCCGTGTGTCCTCTCACTTTTCGGGGCCCTCACATGGCGGCTGTGGACTGTGTCCAGCGCCGCCTCAGTTGGGGGGAGTGCCGTTCCGCTGTCAGCTGGGGCTTCGGCGGGGGCTAGGGGGACTAGTGGAGGGTGGTCCAGGGGTGGCAAGAGAGGTTACAGGGGGGCAGGTTTTGGCAGGCCGGGTCCGCCCGGCGCCATGTTGTTCAGCGCGGCCGCCGCAAGCCACGGACCCGAGCATTCTGCGTCCGGATTGGCAGGGGTGCTTTACGTGCCACAGCTGCTAGCCCCCCAATGGGTGGAGCATCGGTGCGGGGGCGGCATCAACTTTTTTGACGTAAGACCAGATGGATCCTGTGGACATAGCCGCAGAATCAGAGAATCCAGCCCATAATGTCTATCTGTATCTTAACCCCAGGTTTTAATAATATTACTGCAACAATATATTAAATATAACAATATTCACCTCCTCATTTTAATGAGACCAGGCCTGGAAATCAGACTGTCCAAAATTAGTATGTGATCCTAGTGTAGAATACACACTTCACACACTTAACAAGATTGTAATCTTGTTATCTTGCAATCAGGGGCTGTTTAGCTCACAGGGCTAATCGCTGGCTTTGAAAGCAGACCAAAGCAAGCCAGCAGCACGGTTCGATTCCTGTAACAGCCTCCCCGAACAGGCGCCGGAATGTGGCGACTAGGGGCTTTTCACAGTAACTTCATTTGAAGCCTACTCGTGACAATAAGCGATTTTCATTTTCATTTTAATCGAATTTCTAAGGCCATATCATTGAATGTAGGCGTCTTGTAGTGCAATGGGTAGAGCCAGAAGATCTGGGTTCAAGTCCCACTCCAGTACTTCATGGCCATGGAAGGAGCGTTCATAATGCAGTCAAACATTTTGAAGATTGATTTGAAAATTATTTCACCACGTGCCAATGGTAGGCAGTGAAAGTGGGAGAGTTTCCTAGTCAGCCATGTTGTTAAGAAATGGAAACCACATCCATCACTATCCAAAGCTCCAGGTTACAACATCACAATAAAAGTGCATGTTGCCACAACAACTCAGACTCCTTGTGGGGTGGGGTTAGGGGTGGTTTGATCACTGCTCTGGCTGTGTTTCTGGGATCGGTCTCCTTGCCCTACCAATGGTGGAGCTCATGGTGCTATGAGTTAAGATCTTTGAACGTGTCCATGCTCATCAATTTTGCTGTGGGCAGGATTTTGCAGACACCCCATGGCATGCTTTCTGATGATGGAAGTTAGCTTTGTTTGCTGCTGGGGCACTCTACAGCGTTTAGCATGGCTTACCCACTCCACTGCCAGGGAACTCGCCCCGAAGGGGCTCCTTCAGCAGGAGCTGAAGATCCCGCCAGTGGGAAGGGTTGGAAAATCTCGTCCTATGTATCACATTGCAACTTTCACATGTTTTGAAACAATAAATATCACTTGTGACCTGTAATACCTTCCTTGTTTATTTACAGAACGTATCCATTTGTTTAATGCATATCAGATGTTGCTTATGTTGGCTATCATCACAGCAGTGACAGGGCTGCTTCTACTGTTTGTATTCAGAAGGTAATTCTCCATCCAGAGGTTCATTGAGTTATAATTAAGATCAGGTTTCTCCCGGCTCCTGTCCTGATGGCACTGACTGGCATCAGGGTTCAGCTCCAAAGGGTTTCAGCTTCCCTGCGGTGCCTTGTTAAAAATCAAGACTCCTGAAACTCTGCATGGTCTCTCCCAATCTCCAGCCACAGCTTTGATGTGAGACTGGTAGAATCCTCTGAGAAGCAGTTTAACTGGAATCATGTGCTTGTTGTCTGTGGGCATAAAGGTTCAGGTAAATGGTGCTCACCAATCTCCTGGTAAATCACAGTTGGAAATATAACTGCAGACTTTTTTCCCTCTTTTATTATTTTACTCCCTGTATCTCTCTCGCACATTTTGGTCTTACTACTTGTTTCTTAAGATGGTCAGAATTATTTGTAGATAATGTTACCTTTGTGTTTTGGAGACCAAGAATTATGATTGGCACAAACCCACATTAAATCCAACACATTTACTGGGAATTTTAAACAAAACCATTTCAATTCAATCAGATTGTTACTCCTCAGGTGGTGAATCGGAGATGACTGTAGATTATTTACGAATGATCTTTGACTGAGATCTTCCTGCTTAGTTGCTAAGTACACAGTGAAACATTAAGTCAGATAGTTACCCCCTCAGTGCTTAATCTGGGGTGGCTGAAGGTCACTTAGAAGTGATCTTTAAACAAAATCTTCCTGGTTGGTTCACTGGGCTCTTCCTGTTGATCAGTATACAAATGAAAATTCGAGTCACAGAAGCTTACAGCATGAAAACAGGCCCTTAGGCCCAACTTGTTCATGCCACCCAGTTTTTACCACTAAGCGCGTCCCAATTGCCCATAAAATCAGACAGTCACAGGGCATCACGGTGGCACAGTGGGTTAGCTCTGCTGCCTCACGGCGCTGAGGTTCCAGGTTCGATCCCGGCCCTGGATCACTGTCCGTGTGGAGTTTGCACATTCTCCGTGTGCCTGCGTGGGTTTCGGCCCCACAACCCAAAGATGTGCAGGGTAGGTGGATTGACCACGCTAAATTGCCCCTTAATTGGAAAATAAATGAATTGGGGACACTAAATTTAAAAAAAGAATCTGGCAATCACTGCTCAGTGATGAATTTATGAGTATAGGTTGTATGGGAGGGATCTTTGACCAAGATCAGGGTAGCCAAGACACTTCTCTTCTACATGTATCTTCTGTCTTCTTTCTGGAGCACTCCTGTGCGGTACTCGGATTTAGGTGCAGAATACAATTTGTAAAAAGAACTCATGCACAGTCTCTTTAATATGTGATTGGTTAGTTGGTTGCAAGATCAACTGTTGGTTGGTTATAATTTTCCTAAACTGTCTTCCATTTGCTTTTTTCTGTCTTCCATTGGCTGAGCCACAGGAGGCGTTCTTCCTGTCCCTCTATAATGACCTCTCTGGCTCCAATCAGTTTGTTGTGACTGACTGTCCTGTTTCAATGTAAATTGTCCTACTCCGTTCAGCAGTGACACGGGAAATTTGCAGAAGGTAACACTGCCTTGCTTTCAATTGTGACAATCCTGGCTGGCGTTACGTTTCCTAAGCAGTGTCACTGAGACCAATCATAGTAACACTGCAAAGATTCTGAAGTAAGCCGCCATTCTGCTTGATTAAAAGAATACTGTGGAGATCACAATGGTGAAGCAATATAAAACTTCTTCCCACTGGGGTGGTGTGCGAATCATGTTAACTTGCATTTAAGATTTATTTTAACACTCCAAAGGGTAGATTTTGTGCGACAGTGTAAAATGGGTGATACAGTAATGGGTTGGCGCCTTATTTTACAGCTTTTCCTTTGAGTTCAATGGAAATAGTAATGAGGCGAGATCTTCACCAGGCTGATGACCTGATATCACATGTTCTCCATTATCACACAGTGCCACGATCTACCCCAAACGCTCTTCTGTATTTATATGTAAACTAATGTCAAGTTAATTGGGTTTAATTAATGCGTTTAACATTGTTTAGGTACAAAGTGTTGGAAACAGTATTCAAACCAATCCCTGATCCTGAAAAGAAGTTCAAAGCGTTGTTTGAGGAATACAATGGTGACTTTCAGGTAGGCACACAGTAATGAAACGAATACTTCAGGGTCAGAAATTCAGGCATTCATTCCTGATTATTTGTATCTTATGTGGCATTGTGGGCGCGATTCTCCGCTGCCCACGACGGGTCGGAGAATAGCGGGAGGGCGTCCCCGACAATTTTTCCCGCCCTCCCGCTATTCTCCCCCCCTCCCCCCACGACACGAATCGCTGCTCGCCGTTTTTTACGACGAACAGCGATTCTCCCCAGGCCGATGGGCCGAGTTCCCAGGCCTTTACGGCCGTTTTTACGGCAGTAAACACACCTGCTTGCTGCCGTCGCAAAAACGGCCGCAACATGCCCGTTCTGGGCACCCAGGGCCCCGATTGGCATGGCAGTACCACGGCCGTGCCAAGGGGGGCATGGGCCCGCGATCGGTGCCCACCGATCGCGGGCAGTGCGTCCGTAACGGACGCACTCTTTCTCCCTCCGCCGCCCCGCAGGATCAGTCCGCGGGGCGGCCAAGGGAGATGACGGCCCCGCGCATGCGCGGATTGGAGCCGTCCAATCCGAGCATGCACGGCTGACGTCATCGTGCGCGTCAGCCGGCGTGACGCTTGGCGCGCGGACTTAGCGACGGTCGCTAAGGCTGCGATGCCGTGGTTCACGGGACCCCGCTGCTAGCCCCGCCCGGGGGGGAGAATCGGGCCCCGGGAGGGGGCGCGGAGGCTGCCGTGAAACACGGCCAGTTTCACGGCAGCCTTTACGACTCGCCGCATTTGCGGAGAATCGCGGGCGTGTTTTCCATGGAATAGAAGACTCCTTTTCAGGCATGTCAAAAACCATTAATACGTTTCAATTTTGAGTGCTATTGCCTGGAAGTGGGAGATGATGAATAAACACTTTGTTTCAGCTGAAAATGAATACTGATCCTGTCTGATGCTCCAAGTCTCAGAGAGCCTCAGATTTTATTGCTCAAGTTCAACAAAACACAACTGGGGAAGCTGAGTCATTGGGGTAAATGTTTGTTTTTGCTGTATGGGTGGTAATCTGGCACAGCAGGCCAGCCACTGGTCATAGACCCCGCCCGGTGTACATCCTATTAATCAGCTGTTAGGGTGCACTGTTAACCCAGGAAAGTTGAGGAATTAGACCACATTGGAAAAGAGATCACTCAAACCATATTACGTTTCTTTACAGAGAAGTGTTTTATTGGTTCCTGATGAACAAGGATAGTGAGACACTTGCACCAAAATTGGATGCAATGTCAGCAGTTCAAGCCAAGTAGTTGGGGGTCAGTGGCTCAGTTGGCTGGGCAGCTGGTTAGTAATGCGGAGCAAAGCCAACAGCCTGGGATCAATTTCCATACCAGTTGAGGTTATTCATGAAGGCCGCACCTTCTCAGCCTTGCCCCTCACCTGAGGTGTGGTGACCCTCAGGCTAAATCACCAGCTCTCAAAGGGGAGAGCAGTCTCTGGGACTGTGGCAACATCTATTTTATTAGATACTGAATACCAAAACGAAACACATGGGCCGGGATTCTCCCCTACCCAGCGGGGCGGGGGTCCCCGGCGGGACGGAGTGGCGTGAACCACTCTGGCGTCGGCCCCCCCAAAGGTGCAGAATTCTCCGCACCTTTAGGGGCCAAGCCCTCACATTGAGAGGCTAGGCCTGCGCCGGAGCCGGCTGGCGTGAACGGCCTTTGGCGCCATGCCAGCCGGGGCCGAAAGGACTTCACCGGCCGGCGTAAGTCCGCGCATGCGCGGAGCCGTCAGTGGCTGATGTCATACTGACGCATGTGCAGGGGCGGGGGTCTCTCCCGCCCCCGCCATGGTGAAGGCCATGGCGGAGGCGGAAGAAAAAGAGTGCCCCCACGGCACAGGCCCGCCTGCCGATCGGTGGGCCCCGATCGCAGGCCAGGCCACTGTGGGGGCACCCCCCAGGGTCAGATCGCCCCGCGCCTCCCCCCCAGGACCCCGGAGCCCGCCCGCACGCCAATCCCGCACATCAGGTAGGTGGTTTAATCCACGCCGGCGGGAGAGGCTTGTCAGCGGCCCATCGTGGGCCGGAGAATCGCCGTGGGGGGCCCGCCGACCGGCCCGGCCCGATTCCCGACCCCGCGGAATATCGGGGGGGGCGGAGAATTCGGGACACGGCGGGGTCGGGATTGACACCGGCCCCAGGCGATTCTCTGACCATCCCGCCCATCAGCTGATTGAAATGGGTGGAAAATCTATTCTGAATGAAAACAGAATGCTGGAAGAACTCATGAGGTAGAGAGAGAGAGAGAGAAAGGAAAATTTCAGGTTGATTATCTTTGATCAACAGTTTAGTCTTTCACAAGTTTCTCACTTATCTCCCCTCATGTCATCTTTAATCTCATGAGATCCACCGTGCTCTGTCCTGACTTTATCCCCACTCAGCTTTCTCTCCTGACACTCATTCTAGCTGATAGGCTGATAGCCTCAGGCACTGTCCACCTCCCTATCCGATCTGCCATAATCACTGCATCCTCCTCGTCAAAACTGTTGGTTCTTTTAGGCCCATAAATGTTGGCATTCTCTCTCAGAGCCTCTTCGATCCCTCCTCCTTTAAGATGCTTGTTAAAAGCTATCCCTTTATCAAATCTTTTACTTAATCTCATAATAATAACACCTTCTTTGATTCAGTGTCCATTATTGTCTGGGTGCACTTCTGAAAACTGAAAATCGCTTATTGTCACAAGTAGGCTTCAATAAAGTTACTGTGAAAAGCCCCTAGTCGCCACATTACGGCGCCTGTCCGGGGAGGCTGGTTAGGGAATCGAACCGTGCTGCTGGCCTGCTGGGTCTGCTTTAAAAGCCAGCGATTTAGCCTTGTGAGCTAAACCAGCCCTTAAGTGTGGGAAGCACTGTGAAACATTTTCTCGATAACATGCCTCTCTGGTAGTTGTACCCCAGCCAGATTACAATCTGATGATAAGAAGGAAGCAGGAGGGCCACGCAGCTCCTGACCTCATTTCGAGGGAATTCAACAGGTGAAGTGCTAGTGACTGCCCTTGACATCAAGGCAGTATTTGGAGTTTGGAATCAAGGAGCTTCAACAAAGCTGCAGTCACCAGGAATCAGGAGAAAATCTCTCCACTGAAAGGAAGTTGTTCGTCATTGGTTGAGGTCAACTCTCACAGCCTTAAGCCATCGCGGCAGGAGTTCCTTGGGGCAATGTTCGAGATCCAATCATCTTCAAGCTGCCTCCCTCCATCGCAAAGTCAGAAGTGGGGCTGCTCATGGGTGACAGCGCAATGTTCAGCACCGTTTGTCACTCCTCAGATACTTCAGTAAAATGTGCCCATAAGCAGCAACACTGGGGCAACATTCGGACTTGGGTTGATAAGTGGCAATTAATATCCATGCCACCAAAGTGCCAGGCAATGACGATCTTCATCAGGACAGAATCTAACCATCTCCTCTTAACGGTCAATGGCATGAACGTTGCTGAATCTCCCATCAACCATCAATATCCTGGGGGTTACCACTGACTAGAAACTGAATCAGATCAGCAATATAAATACTGTGGTTATGAGAGCACATCAGAGGCTGGGAATTCTGCAGTGGGTAACTCACCTCCTCACTCCCCAAAGCTTTTCCAACATCTACAAGGCACAAGTCAGGAGTGTTATGGAATTTTCTACAATTGCCTTGTTGAGGCATTTCCAATAACACCCAAGAATCTTGACACCATTCAGGACAAAACTGCCTCTTTTACTGGCAACCCATCCACCGCCTCAAAAATTCATTCTTGCACTACCAAAGCAAAGTGTCTACAGTGCATTCCATCTGTAAGGTATACAACAACAACATGCCAAGCCCCCGATGGCAGCACCTTCCAAACCCATACCTCTACCAGCTCGAAGGACAAGGGCAGAAGACAAATGGGAACATCACCATCTGCAAGTTGCACTCCAAGCCACACACCATCCTGAATTGGAACTATATTGCTGTACCTTCACAATCGCTCTGTTAAAAACCTGGAATTCCCTACTCAATTCACTGTGGGTGTGCTTACAACACGGACTGTAATGTTCAAGAAACACCTTCTCATGGGCAATTAGGAATGGACAACAAACACTGGCCTTGTCAGCGATGGCCATTTCCCATGAGAGGATTATTAAAAATGGGAATCGTAAGTGAAAACATTTGTGATGAAAAAGATCTATTCGTAAACATAGATGAGGCCTCAGTTGAAGTAATGTGTTCAATTCTGCACACATAGGGCGCGATTCTCCGCACTCACGACGGGGCGGAGAATAGCGGGCGGCGTAAATTTTTACGGCCACGCTGGTCCGACGCCCTCCCGCTATTCTCCCCCCCCCCCACGCCCGCCTCCCGACACGAATCGATGCCCGCCGTTTTTTTACGGCAAGCAGCGATTCACCCCTGGCCGATGGGCCGATTTCCAAGGCCTTTACGACCGTTTTTATGAACGTAAAACACACCAGGCGCGATTCTCCCGAGTCACGAAGACTCGGGAAGCTGGCGTCAAAAACGGGCGGGTTTGACGCCAGCCTCCGCCTCCCCGACCGGGAACCGATTCTGCTCCCCGGTCGGGGCTAGCATCGCGCGGCCGCAAACTCCGGCATAGCGGGCTTAACGAATTTCGTTAAGCCCGCTAGCCAGAGTTATCGACGGCTGACGTGTCAGATGACGCAGCCGCGCATGCGCGGATTGGACGACTCCAACCCGCGTATGCGTGGATGACGTCATCACGCATATGCGTGAAACCCACGCATGTGCGGGCCGGTATGCCCCTCAGCCGCCCCGCGAATGGATACAGCGGGGCAGCGGAGGGCGAAAGAGTGCGCGGGGTAAGTACCCGCTGCCCGCGATCGGTGGGCACCGATCGCGGGCCCATGGCACCCTTGGCACGGCCGTGGTACTGCCGTGCTAATCGGTGCCATGGTTCCCCAGATCGGGACTTTACGGCCGTTTTTACGAACGGTCAGACCAGGTGGGCGTGATTCTCCGCACTCACGACGGGGCGGAGACTAGCGGGCGGCATAAATTTTTACGGCCACGCTGGTCCGACGCCCTCCCTCTATTCTCTCCCCCCCCCCCCCCCCCCACGCCCGCCTCCCCACACGAATCGTTGCCCGCCGTTTTTTTTACAGCGAGCAGCGATTCACCCCTGGCTGATGGGCCGATTTCCAAGGCCTTTATGACCGTTTTTATGAACGTGGAACACACCTGGTCTGACCGTTCGTAAAAACGGCCGTAAAGTCCCGATCTGGGGACCATGGCACCGATTGGCACGGCAGTACCACGGCCGTGCCAAGGGTGCCATGGGCCTGCGATCGGTGCCCACCGATTGCGGGCAGCGGGTACTTACCCCGTGCACTCTTTCTCCCTCCGCCGCCCCGCTGTATCCATTCGCGGGGCGGCTGAGGGGCATACCGGCCCGCGCATGCGCGGGTTTCACGCATATGCGTGATGACAATACTGCACCAAGCGTGATGCATGGGGCAGCACGGTAGCATGGTGGTTAGCATAAATGCTTCACAGCTCCAGGGTCCCAGGTTCGATTCCCGGCTGGGTCGCTGTCTGTGCGGAGTCTGCACATCCTCCACGTGTGTGCGTGGGTTTCCTCCGGGTGCTCCGGTTTGCTCCCACAGTCCAAAGATGTGCGGGTTAGGTGGATTGGCCATGCTAAATTGCCCGTAGTGTCCTAAAAAGTAAGGTTAAGGGGGGGGTTGTTGGGGGTATAGGGTGGATACGTGGGTTTGAGTAGGGTGATCATGGCTCGGCACAACATCGAGGGCCGAAGGGCCTGTTCTGTGCTGTTCTATGTCTATGTTCTATGACGTCATCCGCGCATACGCGGGTTGGAGTCGTCCAATCCGCGCATGCGCGGCTGACGTCATCTGACGCGTCAGCCGTCGCTAACTCTGGCTAGTGGGCTTAACGAAATTCGTTAAGCCCGCTATGCCAGAGTTCACGGCCGCGCGATGTTAGCCCCGACCGGGGAGCAGAATCGGTTCCCTGTCCGGGGGGGGGGGGGGGGGGGGGGCGGAGGCTGGCGTCAAACCCGCCCGTTTTTGACGCCAGCTTCCCGAGTCTTCGTGACTCGGGAGAATTGCGCCCATAATTTTCTGAAGGAAGTCACGACTTCAGAGAAGGCCCAGAAGGCATTGACTTGAATAGTACCAGGGCTGCGGATCTTCAGTTCTGTAGAAAGACTGGAGAAGCTTTGATTGTTCTTCTGAGAGCTGCAAACACTAAGTGGGGATTTAATAGGGATGCTTAAAATCGTGAAATGTTTTGGGAGGGTGAATGAGGAGAAACGGTTTCCAATGGCAGAAGTAGAGGGCACAGATTTAAGGTCATTGGCAGAAGAACCAGAGCCAACATGAGGAAACCTTTCTTTTGCACGAGTTGCAATGATCTCAGATATACAGCCTCAAAAAGATGCTGAATGCACATTCAATAATTTCATTCAGTTTAGGCTAAATGTAGGAATAAAATTATGGGGGCTAAGGGGAAAACACAGCGAGTGGGAAAGTAAATGATCTGACCAGTCAGTTTAACCTGAGTGGCGGGGTGGGGGGGAGCTTCCAGAAATGATTATTCGGATCAAAATTAATAGTCACTTGGGCAAATACAGGCTAATTAAGGAAAGGCAGCATTGATTTGTTCAGGGTAAATCCTATTTTTAGGATCTTACCTGGTCTTATAACCCCTGAGTATCATACGGGGTGGGAACAATTAACTTCCCCACGAACCTTACAGAAGAGGGCGGGGACCTCTAAATCATGTATATATATATATGGTATATAAAGCTGGCCAGTTAGGCACCAGCAAGGCAGACCCAGTTGGGTTCTACAGTGCGATGCATATTGTAGTTATTGTAAATAAACAAAGGTTCTTTGAATTTATCGGTGTGAACTCCTTCGTAGCCTTATAAAACTGGCGACGAGGGTCAAACTGGAACACTATCAACGCTGCCTCTTGACTTGCAGAAAAGCTGTTTCTTGCGGTTTCTTGCACGCCCACTCTTGTTTCTTCGTCAAAATGAGCTGTAAGGGGGCCAACATGGTCGCAAGGTTTGGATGAACGTGCCGTAATAGTTAACATGTTTGGAGGCAAAAACAAAACGTTTTAATCAAATACACAACCACACTTACCATTCTCCGAAATGTTCTACTACCCTGGCCCACACCTGATATACACCAGTATAATCTTTATTGTCACAAGTCGGCTTCCATTAACACTGCAATGAAGTTAGTGTGAAAAGCCCCGAGTCATCACATTCCGGCGCCTGTTCGGGTACACGGAGGGAGAATTCAGAATGTCCAAATTACCTAACAGCATGTCTTTTGGGACTTGTGGGAAGAAACCGGAGCACCCGGTGGAAACCCACGCAGGCACGGGGAGAACGTGCAGACTCCGGACAGACACTGACCCAAGCCAGGAATCGAACTTGGGACCCAGGTGCTGTGAAGCAACAGTGCTAACCACTGTGCTACCGTGCCGCCCATAAAACATTAACTTCTCCCTGCGTGGTCGAACGCCAGCAGCCGCAAACCGTCGGAGGACCTCACCGAGGTTCCGTAAGTGTTCCTGGTAAATTGAACTGGTGATCAGTGTATCGTTGAGGCAGACCGTGACGCATGGTAATTCCCGCAGTCTGTTCTCCATGACACGCTGGAATGTAGCATAGCCTGCCGATACCCGGGAAGGCAGATGGGTATACTAATGCAGCCCACGGTGCGTGTTCACTGTCACGAACTTCCTAGATCCCGGGACCAAGATGGTCTGGAGGTAAGCATGGCTCATGTCAAGCTTCGTGGAGGTGCGGCCTCTGCTGAGCTTCGCATACATGGGGTGGGGTAGTGGCCTAAATGCGAAACCCAGTTGATGGCCATCTTGTAGTCACCGCAAAGGCGTCAGGTTTCAGCACAGGCACGACTGGCGCCGACCAATACTCAAACTGTCTGGGCAGGTTATGCCCAGCTGCACCAAACGATCGAGCTCAGCATCTACCTTTGCCCACAGGGTGTATGGGACCGGCCGGCCATGAAAATAGCGTAGCTATGCTGACTAGTCGATGCAGATTTTTGCCGTTGCCCCCCGGATTCTGCCCAAACCTTCCTGAAAGACATCAGAAAATTTGCTAACAGAGCCTCCGGCCCATCCGGGTGCATGCGGCAAACCCGTTGCCAGTCGAGGCGGAGGTGCTTCAACCAGTCTCACCACAGCAAGCTCGAGCCATTTCCACACACCACAACCAGGCTGACTGCTGCCCGTATTCAACGGGGATCACCGATGTACCAGCAATGGCCAATGGTTCCCCAGTATATGTGGTCAACCGGCCATCAGCGTCTGGCAAGATCAGTGTTTGGATCCCAGAGCTGATTTGGGGCCGGTTTAGCATACTGGGCTAAATCGCTGGCTTTTAAAGCAGACCATGGCAGGCCAGAAGCACGGTTCAATTCCCATACTAGTTTCCCCAAACAGGCGCCAGAATGTGGCAACTAGGGGCTTTTCACAGTAACTTCATTTGTAGCCTACTTATGACAATAAGCGATTTTCATTTCATGATGCAGTCAAATGTTTTCGACTGGCGACCAAGACAGAGGCTCCGGTTTCTAACTCCATCTGAATTGGATGGCCGTTTATATGGAGAGTGTTGGGGATTGCTGCCACCTTTGGCGCGATGCAGTTTAATTATTGGCAGCCATCAATACCCTTGTCTAAATAAGACGTTGCTCCCAGGGAGGGCGATCGAACTTGGTGGGAGGATGGGACCTCTCTTGGGCGCCTTTCAGCCAGGTCTCAATGGTCATATGCACGTTTTCCGCAATCTAGTCCCTCCGGGTTGGGAGAAAATGTCCGCCGGGCCTCACCGCGAAGGTCCAGCTCCTGCACCCCTTGTTCTGCCCTCTCGCGGGATATGACGATTTTGATGGCCCTCTGCAGGAGCAAGCGCGGTTCGGCCTCTCTTGGGTTGCAGCGTTATGCATTCCACAAACTAATCTGCCTTGCAATGCTTCTGACAAGGATGCCCCGAACTCACCAAACTCCATGAGCTTCCTCAGGCTGTCCAAAATCTCGGTCACAAACTCCCCTTATGTTTGGGCAGCCATATGAAAATGGAAATGTCGAACTATTATGGGCGGATTGGGGTTGAACTGCTCGCCCACTAACGGCACCAAAGTGGCGAAATACCGTGTATCTGGTGCGTCGGGGTAAGTGAGGCTCCTAATTCCACTGTAAGTGCCAGCTCCACAAGCCAAGAGGAGGATAACCGTCTGGTGCTCATCCCCGATAGTGGCGTTCTTTCAAAAGAAAATACTGCATTCATTCCACATACTGGAACCATCCATACCTGCATCGAAGGTTTCGAGCTTCCCCATTTGTAGCATCCTGGCTGTTGGTAAAATGGCCTCCTGAGACCTGTGCAAAGTGGGCCGAGTTCGAAGAAATTGTCGCCGCCGCCAGCTCTACTTTAGACTCATCGCCAGTGTCGGATCCGAACAGAGTGACCCCAAGGAACAAATGCGTGCAGAAAAAAAATAAAAGGTTTAATCAAATACACAGCTGCACCCTCCACTCCCCAAAGGGTTCCCCCGCCCCAGCCCACATCCAGGCCGGGGCTTTTATACCGGTCAGGCTTCCCTTGTTAAGGGAAAGCCCCGTCCCCTTTAACAGGGAAGTTGATATTCTGCCGAGGTCACGGGGAACCGAGCAGTCCATACCCCGTGACCTCTGTGCGGGTTATAGCACCACCGAACCTGGCAGGATAGGTTAAGAGAATGGTGAATAAAGTACACCGTTTCCTGGGCTATGTTACACTAAACCTGCATGAAACATTGGTGCGGCTTCAACTGGAGTATTGTGACCAGTCCTGGGCATTACACTTCAGGAAGAATGTGAAGGTATAAGAGAGGGCACATAAAAGATTGGTTCCAACGATGAAGTCATGTGGACAGTGTGTTGAATGTATAAATACTATTAATTCACCAGTATACTGTGTTACATTATACCATGCTATTAACCCTGTGGGCTCCATTTATGGGCCACTGTGTGGCTTCACCCACAGGGGGAGATGTGGAGCATGTACGGGCTCCGCCCATGGCCCCGCCCCTTATAGGAAGTATAAGAGCAGCAGACCTGCCGGGCCGCCTTCAGTATTGTACAGTCACAGGCAGGCAAAGTTGTAAGCTGATTAAAACCTTCGACTCGCATCTCCGAGTGAATTGATGGTCGCATCAGACAGGTTGGAGAAGTTACAAATTTTCTTTTCAGAGACGGTCGAGTGATTTGACAGAGATGCTCAAAATTGTGAGGTGAGGGCACAGATTTAAGGTAATTGGTGAAAATAAACAATGACGACATGAGAAAAAAGCATTATTACACACAAGAGTGGTCAGGGATTCACTGGCTGAGATGGTGGTGGTGACCTATTTCAGAGAGGTGATTGGATTGTTATCTGCAAAGGAGGAATGTGCAGGGCTATGGGGAGAAGGCACAGGAGTGCCTTCTTCTGTGCTGTAGTAATTATATTGTTCAAAGAGCATGCGCAAACATGATGGGTCGAATGGCCTGTGTTGGTGCAGTCTCCATTTATGATTCTATGATAAGTAAATGCATTGCTATTAAATTGAGCTTTTCCTTCCTCAGAATTGGATTAACTGTCAGATACCAATCTCAAAAGCTGACGAATGCCATCCAATTGTCATTGAAGAAAACCCCCAGGCTGAAGCTTGAATCAAGAAACTTTCATCACAAGTCATCAAAACAAATCTTTGCATTGGCAGACTGCCCTAATCCTGCCTGTATGTGCAAATCAGTGTTCAGAATACTTCACCTTGCCCAAGTCTTATCCACTGTAAACCGCTAGTTATTCTCAGTCCGTGTTTCCACATGGTTATGGATCAGTTCTGAAGCTGACCAGAAATGTTGGGGTGGATTTTCCCACTCCTGTGGTGGGCTGGAGATAGGTACGCTCAGAAAATAGCAGGGTGCTGCAGTGGGACGGTGGTTTATCAGGGGTGGCCTGGGAATTGGATCGGTCCCCTGTGCCATGGAGGTGCAGCCAATCTGCATACTTAAGGCCGGTTCAAGGCTATTTTGAATACTCACCAACAATTTTCTGGTAGAGCAAGGAGCACCACCCCCCACCTCCCCAATCTAATGGAGGTGGCCTTCCTGCTGCAATCCAGGGAAGCCACTGGAGTGGAATACTCCGTGCCGGTCGTAGGGGACTACATGCACAGCTGGTCGTAATTGCGACCGGGATAGATGGAACTTAGAGATTTTCCCGTTTGCATAGGTTGTCACTTTGCAATATTTCAAGTGCAGGTCTGCGAAGGCCTCCCCATGTTGGCTCACCCTAACAGTCCTCAATCTGCATTAGGAGTGCCCGTCTCTCCCAAAGGGGTTGCTGAGATTGTAGAGCTACTGAGATTTCATTCCGGATCTGATTGGGTCAGCAGCATCTAAATCTCACTTGACATCCTTGATAAAAGCAAAATACTGCAGGTGCTGGAAATCTGTAATAAAAATAGAAACTTCTGGAAAAACTCAGCAAGTGTGACAGTATCTGTGGAGAGAAAAAGAGTGTTAGCTTTTTGAATTTGTATGACTCTTATTCAGAACATCCTTAATGGCGGGGCAAGCTGCACGGTAGCACAGTGGTTAGCAGTATTGCTTCACAGCACCAAGGTCCCGGGTTCAATTCCCGGCTTGGGTCACTGTCTGTGCAGAGTCTGCACGTTCTCCCCGTGTCTGCGTGGGTTTCTTCCGGGCACTCCGGTTTCCTGAAAGACATGCTTGTTAGGTGAATTGAACATTTTGAATTCTCCCTCGGTGTACCCGAACAAGTGCCGGAGAGTGGCGACTTGGGGATTTTCACAGTAACTTCATTGCAGTGTTAATGTAAGCCTACTTGTGACAATAATAAAGATTATAAAAAACATGAGACAACCAGTTAGGAGGCTGCTTCTGGGAATATTGCAGAGTTGCATCAACTCTTGACAATTGAGGATCCACCCCCCGCCTCCCCCCACATTTGCTCCTGATGTCAAAGTTCGACCCACTAACTCTATCTTTCTCCATAGGTGCAACAGACGGCTGATTATTTCCAGAATTTTCTGTCGTATTGCAACCTATTCTGTTCTACTTAAATTCCCTTAAATATCAAGTTAATTTTAGCAATGGGTTGCATTTTGTCAAAATATAGCTTTGTTTATTCAGCTATTATTCTTATATTTGCTTAACTCTACTATTTCCATCCTGCCCACTATTCTGTCAATGGGTAAATGCTGACAGGTAAAAGAAATGATGAAAAATCTGAATAATGCAAAAGTAATTTGAACTTTTTATTTCCACTGGTTATTTGCATTCATTTTTGAGCTGTGCACTTACTGCTCAGTAAACCTGAAAAACAGAATAGATTGCCAAGTACCCAGAACCAGATGGTTTCCATCCCAGGGAACTAATAGGTGTAGATGAGAATATTGCAGATTCTCTACGACTATTCTCTCAATTCAGGAATCTATACTTCAATTTCCTCTATTTACGATAGGTAAGAGGGGATATCAGGTAATTTTAGGTCAGTGAGCCCAATATCTGTTACCAAGAAATTACTAGATTCTCCAATAAGGGCGAAGTGACTCAACATCTTGAGAGCCAGTATAGATTTGCCAAGTGAGCTGCTTGACATGTTTGTTTGCCATTTTAATGAAGGTGTTAATTTTTATTAGAGTACTAAAATTGCTGAAGTAGAGGATAAAGTGAAACAAATACTTTTAAGTGTTTACCTAATAATGCAATCAGCGATTTCTACACTTGTACCATAGAAACTGACTTGGACTTCCCTTTTGTAGCATTTGTCACATCATGAGGGTAAATTGTGATGCAACAGCTGTTTCTGTGTAAAGCTTTTAACAGGATGTGGAAATGTGTCAGTATGTGCGAAGGAGACCATTATTGCAAGAAATATTTTTAAACTAAATACTTCTACAGTCGTTACTATTCCAACCAATCTTGAATTAAAAATAGCAATTCAAGCGTTTTTTTTAAAGCGGCCTTGCAGCTTGCAGGCAGACAAATGTGCAAAGAATTCAGGAATGTATGTTATTTTAAATATTATTCTTTGAGATTTGTGAGAATGTCACATTGTATTAAAAACTTTATTTTTTCACAACCTAAACTGACCTGTGTGTGTTTTAGTTTCTTACATTAAGCAAGTAGTCATGTGGTAAATTGTCCAAAATGATATCTGATCATTTAATAAATAACATGATAGGTGATCTGAGGTATTGATTTGCATGCTGCGTGAAAAGGCTGAATATACTCACGTGCCTGATGATTTTTATTAAAGTTTTAGGGGGCAACTTTCTGATTTTGTAGTAATTGTTCCTGAGCTGTGACAGTCTGCTTTTTGAAGGAAACAAGAGATTGCCATAAATGAAATGAAAATCGCTTATTGTCACGAGTAGGCTTCAATGAAGTTACTGTGAAAAGCCCCTAGTCACCACATTCCGGCGCCTGTCCGGGGAGGCTGGTACGGGAATCAAACCGTGCTGCTGGCCTGCTTGGTCTGCTTTAAAAGCCAGCGATTTAGCCTGGTGAGCTAAACCAGCCCCTGGTATGGGGAGAGCAATCCTTTTGGCTTGAGGAGGAAAAAGAGGTTACGAAGATTTTGATAGTATAGATGGGAGGGGACTTGAGTGGAGCATAACCACTAGCATGCACTAGTTGTTCTAAATGACCTGTTTCTATGTTGTATATCAATGTAATTCTTTGCATCTTTACTAGTTAATCTTTAAGGGAAAGCATTTCATTGCAGAACCCATTTTAAATGATAGACAAACAAATGCAAGCTATTTCATCCATCACACACACTTCTAATCCTGCTTTCAGCTCCACCCATGTACGTGAAGACCGTCTGACATATAGATATGTATGGGCTGTGCTCTAGAACAGTGTTCTTCAAACTTTTTTTCCGTGGACCCATTTTTACCAACCGGCCAACCTTCAGGAGCCAACCCGGCCGATCTTCGCGACCCAAGCCGGCCGACCTGCGCGACCCATTTTCTCTTACCTTGTTTGCTGCTGACAAAAATGGAGAAAATGGTTTTGGGTCCCTTTGGCCCTCGTACACACTCCTCCAATGGAACCTGTTGGATGAAGGTGAAGCCTTCCAGTGTCGGAAAGTATGGAGTCTCCATCTGTCCAAAGTTCTGAATTTTTTTCCTGTAACAATTATCAAATAAACCCCCCCCCCAAACTTGTAAAAAAAAATAAAATGAATAAAATAAATGGAAAAAATTAGTAAAACCCCCCGAACTTATAAAAAAAAATGAAATGAATAAAATAAATGAAAAAAATAAAAATTAAATGAATAAAATAAATGAATAAATGAATAAAAACCACTACAAAACTTGTAAAACAAAAAGCTGCAACCGTTTAAAAAAAATAACGGCCACACAGCGCATACGTGCCCGAATTGCGCTGCGCACCGATCATGGGCAATGCGGGCAAATTTTTTTTAACATGTTCCCGGCCGCTTGCAGCCGGCCTTTTGAAACGCCGGCTGCTCCACGGGGATTTACGCGATCGGGAGCGCCGTGGACAACGGCTCCGCGACCCTCCCGACACCCGCTCGCGACCCACCCGCGGGTCGCGCCCCCCGATTTTGAAGAACACTGATCTAGAAGATGTGATGGCGGAGTGTAAATTATGTCAGTTATTGCTTTCACTCTGAATTTTTCTCCCCCCTCTTAAATGCTGTAGTTTTATGGGACCTATGTTGCTTTTGTTAAATATAAGAAATAAGATATTGTTTTAAGTGGGTTTAATTTAGTTTAGCTGTATAAGGAAGCGTAAAGCTATCGTCAGATTCATACTAGACAAAGGTGTTTGTGTGTGTGGGGATTTGGTCCACCCAAACTGTACTTCGATTGTGCTTAGAGAGGGTTATGACATGAAAAGTACACAAGTTAGAATAAGTATAACATTGTTGCTTAGTAGTCAGGGGCACCTTTAGGGTAGGAAGGCTTTTTGAGTTTAGTTTGAGCTGAATCTACAGCAGTTGGAGCTAGGTAATGCCAGAGGAGGCAGCCTTCACAGCTCTGCCACAAGCAGGCAACAGTAAGAAGTCTTACAACACCAGGGCCGGGATTCTCCCCTGCCTGGCGGGGGGTCCCGGCGGGATGGAGTGGCGTGAACCACTCCGGTGTTGGGCCGCCCCAAAGGTGCGGATTTCTCTGCACCTTTAGGGGCCAAGCCTTAACCTTGAGGGGCTAGGCCTGCGCCGCAGTGGTTGGTGCCCCGCCAACCGGCGGGAAAGGCCTTTGGCGCCACGCTAGCCGGCGGACGTCCGCGCAAGCGCCGGAGCGTCAGCGGCTGCTGACGTCATCCCCGCGCATGGGCAGGGGAGGGGGTCACTTCCGCGTCCGCCATTGTGAAGGCTATGGCCAACGCGGAAGGAAGAAAGTGCCCCCACGGCACAGGCCCGCCAATCGGTGGGCCCCGACCACGGGCCAGGCCACCGTGGGAGCATCCCCCGGAGCCAGATCGCCCCACGCCCCCTCCCCAGGACCCCGGAACCCGCCTGCGTCACCAGTCCCGCCGGTAAGGGAGGTGTTTTGATTCTGGCTGGCGGGATCGGCATGACAGCAGTGGGACGTCGGCCCATCGCGGGCCGGAGAATCGCCGAGGGTGGGGCCCGCCGTTAGGCGCGGCGCGATTCCCGCCCCCGCCGAATCGCTGGTGCCGGAGACTTCGGGAGACGGCGGGGGCGGGATTCACACCGCCCCCCCCCCCCCCCCGGTGATTCTCCGACCCAGCGGGGGGTCAGAGAATCCGGCCCCAGGTTAAAATCCAACAGGCTTGTTTAGAATCTAGCTTTCGGAGCACTGCTCCTTCCTCAGGTGAATGAAGAGGTGGGTTCCAGAAACATTTATATCAACAAAGTCAAAGATGCAATACGATACTTTGAATGCGAGTCTTTGCAGGTAATTAAGTCTACAGGTCCAGACAGAGCAACTGGTTAAATCACAGGTTAAAGAGGTGTGAATTGTCTCAAGCCAGGACAGTTGGTAGGATTTCGCAAGCCCAGGCCAGCTGGTGGGAGGCCAACGTAATGCGACATGAATCCCAGGTCCCGGTTGAAGCCGTACTCATGTGTGCGGAACTTGGCTGTAAGTTTCTGCTCGGCGATTCTGCGTTGTCGCGCGTCCTGAAGGCCGCCTTGGAGAACGCTTACCTGGATCCGGAGCAGAGGCTGAATGCCCTTAACTGCTGAAATATTCCCCGACTGGAAGGGAACATTCCTGCCTGGTGATTGTCCCGCGATGTCCGTTCATCCGTGGTCGCAGCGTCTGCATGGTCTCGCTAATGTACCACCCTTCGGGACATCCTTTCCTGCAGCGTATTCCACATCAGAAGCAGAGACGCCATACAATGAGTAAGGTGCACAAAAGCAATCTCCAGGGGAATTAAAAGGGTGTTAGTTCTAGAAACCAGGGAATGGAAAAGAAGCTCCAGGAATATTGAAGTAAAAATAGATCTAATTGAGATGTATAAGATGATAAAAGGCATGGATAAAGTAGACATGGAGCGGATGTCTCCTCTTGTGTGGCAATCTAAAATGGGAGGTCATAGTCTTAGAATAAGGGGCAGCAGATTTAAAACAGAGATGAGGGAAAATTACTTCTCGCAAAAGGTCGTGAATCTGTGGAATTCGCTACCCTAGAGTCCGGTAGATGCGTGGATATTGAGTAAATTTAAGGAAGAGATAAATCAGATTTTTAATTAGTAATGGGTTGAAGGATTATGGAGAACAGGCAGGAAAGTGGCGTTGAGGCAGAGATTAGATTAGCCATGATCATATCGAATGGCGGATCAGGCCCGAGGGGCTGAATTGCCTCATCCTGCTCCTAGTTCTCATGACCAGAAAATCACCCTTTGTTGGCTCACAGTTCCAGTGCAATCGTTAAAAAACTGAAGTCAGCCAAAGATGATTGTCACTTTTCACCACAAGTCAGAAGGAACAGCAGCTTTAGGGCAGTCATCAGCAGGCACAGCCCGAGATTTACCAATTAATCGATGCAAATATTTCTGGTAGAAGTGAGGACCTGGGAAAACTGAGGGCAGCAGGTTATATAGGAGACCACAGTCCAGTCTGCAGGGAGATGCAGAATAGTAAATGCAGGCCTCACCAAACCAGGAACTGCCACACAGTGCAAAAGAAGGTTCAATATTCTCACAATAGCTAATGTGAGTCAAGTCTCTGGTCGCAAAACGTATCCTCCATCAGTCATGCAGCTTCACCCATCATTCCCGCCCCCCCCACCCCCCCCTCCCCCCCACCCAGCAATCACACTTTCTCATCACCGAGTGTCAGAGAAACTTATTCTGCTAGATTTCCACCCCAGGGTTCCAAATCCCAGGGAAGGCCTCCCACTGACCATGGACACTTCAAATGTAACACTTGCTGACCCAAAGGCACCCATTACCCAAATTAAATCCTGTCCTGTTTCTCTCTTCACAAAGGCGGCCAAGCCTGCTGAGCGTTTCCAATACTTCTTAAAATTAAGGAAAGCCACGTCAGTCGAAATGCTAAAGCAGCCTCGTGGTTTCCAAATGGTCATTTGCATTTCCTTAAGAACAAAATAACAGTTATGTATTGAGAAATCCATGGACACAATTGTACGTTCCCCTACTGACGGATATGTAGGTAGCGGGGGGGGGGGGGGGGGGGGGGGGGGGACATTTCTTGATGGCCTCCTGGCCAAGGTTCCACCCACCCCGATTTCTCCACAATTTTATATTTGGCGGGAGAGGTCTCAGTTTGTTGATGTTTGATATTGATGCGGGACAGGAGAACTCCAGTCTGCACTCTCGCACCAACTCACAGCCAACACTTCAACTACACTGGGTAAAACACCACCACTCCAAACAGGGTCTGAACCTAACAGCCCACAGCACAGAGTCACAAACTTTACAATACCTTTTCAGCAGCCCAGAGCATCTCCAGAACTCTCACTACTTGGAGCCTGTCAACACCAGCACATTCACTGCTTGCAGCCTCTATCTTTGCTCCTCTTCACAATGGTTCCTCGTGGTGGTCGCAGCTTTCCAGTGACTGCTTCCCCAGTACGTAGTATGTTCATTGTGTTCCTGTGCAAGACATTATCATAGATAGACATCATCATAGAATGTACAGTGCAAAATGAGGCCATTTGGCCCATCGGGTTAGCACTGGCCCTTTGGCAAGAGCACCCTCCCCAAACCCACACCTCCACCCTATCTCCGTAACCCAACCAAACCTTTTTTTTTGGACACTGAGGGCAATTTAGCATGGCCAATCCACCTAACCTGCACATCTTTGGACTGTGGGAGGAAACCGGAGCACCCGGAGGAAACCCACGCAGACACGGGGAGAACGTGCACACTCCGCACAGACAGTGACCCAAGCCGGGAATTGAACCTGGGACCATGGAGCTGTGAAACTGTGCTAACCACTGTGCTACTGACCCCCAAGTTTATGATATGATTTGGTTAGGGACCAGTAACTTTCTCTCTCTCCTGTGTCTCTCATTGACTTTGCGTCTCTGGTTGTCTCTCGGGTGCTCTCTCTTTGGCACCTTTCGCTGTCCTCTCTCCCACTCCCCTGTCCCTTGAATCCTCACTGGTATTGCATCCTACTCTTGAATCCTGTGTTTGGGTTTTTGCATGTAGGTGCACTGGGCACTTGTCCTCAGCCCAAAGACCTTTAATCACTAGAATGCACATGCACCGGCCACTCCCAATTCACACAGATACGGTGAATCCCAGAGTTAACTGTCACTCTTTGTATTAGATTTCACCGTAATTCAATTTTTATGTTCCTTGTCTAAACTCAAATGTGCTAAGTTCCAGTTTTGAGATAATTAGTCAAAATGCCTTCTTTATGAGTCAAGAACTCATTTCTGCTCCATCAAAATTTCATTTTGTTGTTTCAAGGATATTACTGTGATGCTTTTTACGGAATAGAATCATAGAAAAGTTATAGCACAGGAGGCCATTCGGCCCATCTTGTCCATGCCAGCCCGAGGGCATCCAGGTACCCTTTCTAATCCCATCTTTGTTTTATTTATTGACGGGATGTGGGTGTCACTGGTTAGCATTTATTGCCCATCCCTCGTTGCCCTTCAGATGTGGTGGTGAGCTGCCTTCTTGAACCGCTGCAGTCCTTGAGGTGTAGATTCACCCACAGTGCTGTTAGGGAGGGAGTTCCAGGATGTTGCCCCAGTGACGGTGAAGGAATGGCCGATATATTTCCAAATCAGGGTGGTGAGTGACTTGGAGGGAAACCTCCAGGTGGTGGGGTTCCCAGGTATCTACTGCTCTTGTCCTTCTAGATGGTAGTGGTCGTGGGTTTGGAAGGTGTTGTCTAAGGAACTTTGGTGAGTTACTGCAGTGCATCTTGTAGATGGTACACACGGCTGCCACTGTTTGTCAGTGGTGCGGGGGATTGAATGTTTGTTGAAGGGGGAGCAATCAAGCGGGCTGCTTTGTCCTGGATGTGTCGAGCTGGTGTTATTTCTTCCTGCATCCGTCCATAGCCCTGTATCTTACATCACTTAAGGTGCAGATCCAGGTACTTTTCAGAAGGGTTTAAGGCAGGGGTGGGCAAACTTTTCCGTGCAAGGGCCACATTCAGAAATTCACAATTTTTAAGGGCCGCATAGTATATTAAGTAAAATAATTACTTCACCCGATTATGATTCTGGGCACCTCATATAGGACATAGAACATTACAGCACAGAACAGGCCCTTCGGCCCTCGACATTGTGCTGAGCAATGATCACCCTACGCAAGTCAACGTATCCACCCTATACCAGTAAGTAACCCAACAGCAGCCCCCCGCCCCCCCATTAACCTTAAAAAAAATTTTTTTTTTTAAATAAAAAATTTTTTTTTTTTAAATGACTTGGTGGGCCGCATAAAGACCTTTGGCAGGCCGCATGCAGCCCGCGAGCCGTAGTTTGCCCACCCCTGGTTTAAGGTCTCTGCCTCCACCACCAACTCGGGCAGCGAATTCCAGACTCCCACTACCCTCTGCGTAAAAAAATTCTTCCTCATGTCCCTTCTACACTTTCAACCACTCATCTTGAATCTATGTCTCCTGGTACTAGAATTCTCCACTAGAACAAAACAATCTTATCCTGTCCACTCTATCTCTTCCCCTCATAATTTTGTACACCTCAATTAAGTCACCCCTCAGCCTTATTTGTTCCAAGGAAAATAACCCCAACCTCTCCAATCTCTCCTCATAGCTACACCTTTCTAGCTTTTGCAACATTCTTGTAAACCTCCTCTGCACTCTCTCTAGAGCAATTACATCCTTCCTGTACAGGCATCTCCACATCATCCTTCCTGTAAAGTTGTGACCAGAACTGCAGACAACACTCCAGTCGTGGCTTCACAAGTGTTTAATACAATTTCAACATTATATCCGTACTTTTATATTTTATACCTCTGCCAATGATATGCTTCCATATGCTTTCTTTACAACCTTATCTACTTGAACTGCTGCCTTTAAGGACCTGTGTGCTAAATACACCAAGATCTCGCACTTCATCGACATCTCAATATTTTCCCATTTATTATGTACTCCCTGTAACTCTTTGACCACCCTACAAGCATGATCTCATACTTCTTTGTGTTAAATTCCATCCCTCGGCGGGTCTCCTTTCTAAGATGGCGGCCCACTCCTGGCTCCAGGTTGTCCAGTTTTTCGCGCTCTTTCTTGCCACGCAGGCGCACGGTGTCCTTGTCCCCGGCCGAAAGAAATGCGCATGCGCGCCTGGCTCCCTTTTCCGACACGTGCAAGTGCAGCAGGGACGCCGGGCATGCCGGGACCTGTAGTTCCCCGCCCCCCCCCCCTCCCCTTGCTCTCCTCCTCCGCAGTCTGGTTCCGCCAGGATTCTTCAACTGTCACCAACAACTGGACGACATGCGTTGATGTGGAGGCGCCAGGGGCCGTGCGACTCCGTACGAAAATCAGGCTCAACAAACCACAACTGGCCTTCTCCTCTTAAAATTTGTGGAAGGTCTTTATAATGTAGAACTGTGCCATGAAAAAAAGGTATGTCACCATCCATGGCAAAAGCCCTCCGTGAAAAGTGTAAAAAAGACTTGCAGATCTGTCTAATCTATCATCTTTCAAACTTCAGGAATCCCAAATTTATATCATGGGAACCACTGGCGTGCAGAGTAAACCGAATCACACTAAGTTCCAGTTAATCTTTCCTTGCGACACTACGTTTTGGGAGATGGGTGACTACAGACCTTGTTGGTTATTGCAACATACTTACAATGAAATTTGCTCATTTTCATCGAGAGTGAGTCGCCATAAACAAGTTACACAATTTCACTATTGCCACATGAGTCGTCTTTCAAGTCGTTGCCCACTGTCTTAGCTGTTTACCCTGCGTCACTCATTGTGTTAGGATGTTTCCGTTTTCCTCCAACCTTGACTGTATTTTACACGGTGGCAACAGGCAGTTCACTCAAGTGGCAGCCAAGTGTCTCAATGTTGTGAACTTTGTTGTGGTTGCTTATCTGAGTTATGTAATTTGTCGCCTCAGCTCCATCTGCTGGGTAGTGCTGGGAGATTGCAAAGGCATTGAGCGGAATTTTCCGAAAATTGCAGTCTTGGATGCGGCGAGAAAAGCTGTGTGAAACTCTTTGGGCTGGATTCTCCATTTCAGGGACTATGTCCCCACGCCATCGTGAAAACTGCGGACTTTTACTCCAGAGAAACTGGCGTCAAAAGGCCACAGATTCACAGTCTTGCAGGGGGCTAGGAGGCAGCTGTTGTGGAGCTCGCAGCACCAGCTGCCGACACAACCTGCCGCACTTCCGGGTCAGAGGATGCACATGCATACGGTGGCGGCTTCCAGCGGCTGCGCCACCCGAGTATCCCAAACGGCAGGACCAGATTAGAAATACGCCGTTCGAACTTCGGCCGGTCGGGGGCTGAGAATAGCGAGGCGGGCCTCAAGCAATGGCCGCAGGTGATACCACGAGTGGGCCGCTTTTCGGGGGCCGTAGAATCGAGGAACCGGCACCGGTCCTGATTCCATGCGTGACAATGGATTCTCCACCCCGGCGGCGAACGCGATTTCGGTGTCGGCGTGCGGAGATTCCAGCCCCTTGGCTTCAGAGATGCCTTTCCTCCTGATTAAACGTCACTTTGCGGGTGCGATTCTCTGGCTCCGTTGTGCTCTCGCTCGAGCGGAACGAGGCCGGTGAATAACAGGGCAGGCCAGAAACGAGAACCGTGTCAGGCGCCAAACAGTTTTCGATGCAACCGGCCTGCTTCCGTAGGCGAAATAAGATCCTACCATAGCGTGGCGAGAAACCAATTATCACTTCTGAAGCCCTATTTCCATACAATTAACGAGCCACCCTATATCCAAGGGCTTCCCGTCATTCAGTACGCACATGCGCGGAGGGGGGTTCAAACATACATGGCACCGCCATACCAACCTCTGGATCTTGTGCACCCGTTCGAGAGGCAACCTTGTCCCTGTCCGTCTGTCCCACTGATCACCCATCACCCCATCGACTGCGGAGGCCTCTTGCCGTGCGGCTGAAGTCTATTACAAATAGGGAATTGGCAATCATGGTTAAGTGAGCACTTCGCACAACCCAAGTGGATTCCCGTGGGTCGGCGGGCCATGTGGCATGTGGGAGTTATTGCCTAGAATCTCAATCACACCTTGATGCATGGACACTGTGTCTTTTGTTTTTGTTCGTTCACAGGTTGTGGGCATCGCTGGCTGGGCCAGCATTTTACGGCCATTCCTGAGGGCATTTAAGAGTCAACCACATTGCTGTGGATCTGGAGTCAAATGTGGGCCACCCTAGGTAAAGACATTTGGGAACCAGATGGGTATTTACGACAATCGACAATGGTTTTGTGGTATCCATGGCGGGATTCAAACCCAGGTTCCCAGAGCATTACTCTGGGTCTCTGGATTACTAGACCAGCGAAATACCACTATTCCACTACCTCCCCTTAACATTGCGGGAGCCAACGTATGAAGACTGCAGGAGGCAACACCACACTCACAGCGGCCAACACCCGAACACCCAGGGGATGGGACACAGCTCTGGGCACATGTCCACGGCCGGAGAGTGGGCCAGTTCCACGGGAGGTGGGATGACTGAAGAGATGGGTCATAGGTTCGGAGGTCGGACTGCATTGTGGAACAAAGTGGCAGAGGCATCATACTGGTTGTGCACAAGAGTGTAACAATTTCCCACTGTCTCGATGGTGCTGACCCCCCCCTCACCCCCTACGTACCCTCGCATCTCGTTTCCCCCCTGCCCCAGTGCCCTCAGTGATCGTCAATGTGTTTCGCCTTCCTCGTTCTACTGCTACATCTAGGTGTGTCCCCAGGATGCACATCTGAGGTGGAGGCAGCCAACACCTTACCTCATTCCAGGGCCTTCGATGCCCCTGGCGGGCATACTCTGGGGGCTCTGGGGCTGGAGGGTCCCGGCTCATTTGACAGTGGCACATGCACAGCCATGCCATTGTGTTCCGTGTGCTGGCTGTGAGACATGACCTCATCAGAGGGGTGGAATTCGGGGGAGCTGGTGGCCACCGGGGTCACTCCGTGGGAAGGTCCGGGTTGGCACCAAGCCCACCCACCTCCTGGTCAGTGCCCAGAGGGCCCTGGGGTTCATCCCCCAGTGAGTTGGACATTATAGAATCGTAAAATCTACAGTGCAGAAGGAAGCCATTCGGCCCATCGAGTGCATCATCCTATGGAAAGAGAACCCCACTCAGGTCCACTCCTCCACCCTATCCCCATAACCCAATAACCCCTCCTAACTTATCTGGACACTAGTGGGAAATTTAGCATGGCCAGTCCACCCAACCTGCACTTCTTTGGACTGTGGGAGGAAACCGGAGCACCCGGAGGAAATCCACGCAGACATGGAGAAAGTGTAAACTCCACACAGACAGTCACCTGAGGTAGGAATTGAACCCGGGTCCCTGGAGCTGTGAGGCAGCAGCGCTAACCACTGTGCCATCTTGTCGCCCTGGACATTCTGCCGTGACTCTCAGCCATGGCTGTCACCGACTGCACAATGTCGTTGACACCTCCATTAATGGTGTAAATGTCATGTACCAGACACTCCACTTCGGCCGATACCCTAGCAGTGTTGGCCTTGGTGCCACGCATTGCCAACAACATATCTTGCACATGTAGCCTCTGGGACACCTCCAATCGGCTATGGACAAGCTGGAGTGCCGCTGAGATCTCCCTCTGAATGTCATGGCTGCTCCCTATCGTTTCCATCAGCCCGGGAAAGTCTCTTCCAGAGGCTCAGCATCAGGCTGGGAATCCTGGGATCCAGCAGACCTCGGACTGTTGGCTCACCTGGGGGTTCCTGCCTCCACCTGATGTGCATCAGCAGCTGTGTGGTGTTCACCAAATTGTGCCGCAGAAGCCTGATCACTAGCATTTCCCACCGAGGCACGTCTATCTGCGTTGGTGGAGGGTGGGCATGACAGCTGTGACACCTCGATCGTGTCTTCCTCGGAGCTCTCCTCTGAGGTGTTCTCCTGGGAGGCTGGAGAGGGGGCCACCTGGGATGGACCAGCACCATTGACTGGAGTTCCTGCGGGAGAATGGACATGTGGTTAGTAGGAGGGATGGGTCAGTCAGTTAGGCAATAATAACCTTTCCGTCACTGGAGGCCAGTCAAAGAACAAACAAAGAACAAAGTAAAGTACAGCACAGGGACAGGCCCTTCAGCCCTCCCAGCCTGTGCCGATCATGCTGCCCGCCTAAACTAAAATCTTCTACACTTCCTGGGTCGGTATGCCTCTATTCCCATCCTATTCATGTATTTGTCAAGATGCCCTTTAAATGTCACTATCGTCCCTGCTTCTACCACCTCCTCCGGCAGCGAGTTCCAGGCACCCACTACCCTCTGTGTAAAAAACTTGCCTCGTACATCTCCTCTAAACCTTGCCCCTCGCACCTTAAACCTATGCCCCCCAGTAATTGACCCCTCTACCTTGGGAAAAAGCCTCTGACCATCCACTCTGTTTATGCCCCTCATAATTTTGTAGACCTCTATCAGGTCGTCCCTCAACCTCCGTCGTTCCAGTGAGAACAAACCGAGTTTATTCAACCGCTCCTCATAGCTAATGCCCTCCATACCAGGCAACATCCTGGTAAATCTCTTCTGCACCCTCTCTAAAGCATCCACATCCCCTGGTGTGGCGACCAGAATTGAACACTATACTCCAAGTATGGCGTTCTATACAGCTGCAACATGACTTGTCAATTTTTATACTCAATGCACCGGCCAATGAAGGCAAGCATGCCGTATGCCTTCTTGACTACCTGCTCCACCTGTGTTGCCCCTTTCAGTGATCTGTGGACCTGTACCTAGATCTCTCCGACTGTCAATACTCTTGCGGGTTCAACCATTCACTGTATATTCCCTACCTGTATTAGACCTTCCAAAATGCATTACCTCACATTAAGATTATGTTCAGATTAAACTCCATCTGCCATCTCTCCGCCCAAGTCTCCAAACAATCTAAATCCTGCTGTATCCTCTGACAGTCCTCATCGCTATCTGCAATTCCACAAACCTTTGTGTCGTCTGCAAACTTACTAATCAGACCAGTTACATTTTCCTCCAAATCATTTATATATATTACGAAGAGCAAAGGTCCGAGCACTGATCCCTGCGGAACATCACTAGTCACAGTCCTCCAATTAGAAAAGCACCCTTCCATTGCTACTCCCTGCCTTCTATGGTCTAGCCAGTTCTGTATCCACCTTGCCAGCTCACCCCTGATCCCGTGTAACTTCACCTTTTGTACCAGTCTGCCATGAGGGACTTTGTCAAAGGCCTTACTGAAGTCCATATAGACAACATCCACTGCCCTACCTGCATCAATCATCTTTGTGACCTCTTTTAAAAACTCAACCAAGTTAGTGAGACACGACCTCCCCTTCACAAAACCATGCTGCCTCTCGCTAATACGTCCATTTGCTTCTGTCTCGAAGAATTCCCTCCAGTAATTTCCCTACCACTGACGTAAGGCTCACCGGCCTGTAGCTCCCTGGATTATCCTTGCTGCCCTTCTTAAACAAAGGAACATCATTGGTTATTCTCCAGCCCTCCGGGACATCACCTGAAGACAGTGAGGATCCAAAGATTTCTGTCAAGACCTCAGCAATTTCCTCTCTAGCCTCCTTCAGGCTCCGACACCATGGCAGAGCAACGGGCCCTGGACGTGGTTGGCGACCCTGAGGAAATCAAAGTGGCCGGGATGGAGCTCGGACGTGAGACCCTGCTTATTGTGGTTCCCCGCGACACCTGTGTTAACCCCTCACCACCCAACACCACCCAATCCATCCTAACCCCCGCCCTCACCCCCACACCACCGTCACCCCCACCCTCAACCCCGCCCTCACCCCTACACCACCATCACCCCCACCCTCATCCTCTTCACCCTCACCTCCACACCACCTTCACCACAAATCACCCTCACACCACCTCCACTCCCCCCAGCCCACGGTCGAATCTTGTGTCTTGCAGGAACTGCTGGTGATGGGGTGGGTCCACCTTGTGTTCCCCAGCCAATGCCACAATATGTGTGTGAACCAGCGACAAGGTCACCGACACGGATGGGAGCCATATGCCTGTCACCCAAGACACCCTGGAGCTCGAGTCCGGGAATGACTTTGATTTCCTGTCACAGCCGTCTCTCAACACGGTAGCACAAGTGGATAGCACTGTGGCTTCACAGCGCCAGGGTCCCAGGTTCGATTCCCTGCTGGGTCACTGTCAGTGCGGAGTCTGCATGTTCTCCCTGTGTCTGCATGGGTTTCCTCCAGGTGCTCCGGTTTTCTCCCACTGTCCAAAGATGTGCAGGTTAGGTGGATTGGCCATGATAGGTTGCCCTTAGTGACCAAAAACATTAGGAAGGGTTATTGGGTTATGCGGATAGGGTAGAAGTGAGGGCTTAATTGGGTTGGAGCAGACATGATGGGCCGAATGGCCTCCTTCTGCACTGTATGTTCTATGTTCTAACACCCTCCACCATTCCAGAGACACTGACATCGTTTGGGCACTTTCGTGAAGAGGCTCCTGGGACAGCCCCTGTTGCTCACCTGTTCAGGTACATCAGGTGAAAGTAGGAACTCTCAAGGGGCCGAATGGTCAGAGGGCAGACCGCCCCCAGGGGCTAGCTGCTGTCCAGACAGGTTTTGGTATTCTGGAACAGACTGTCCTATCTATAATGGAGATGCAGTCGCAGAGTCAAGGACTACATGAAGGGTTGTAGGCGCGCATCCCGCACCTGAGCGTCCGGTGCACGGTGGCCCTGGCGCACATGTCGTGCGGCCTCCCATGCCTGCCTGGGATCCATGCCCTGCCCACCCTCGCCCTACCCCACAGCCTCCTCTCCTTTCCTTCCTGCTCCTCCTGCATGACACCCCTCTGCCTCGCAAAGTTGTGGAGGACACAGCAGGCTACCATGATGCGGGCGACCCTCTCAGCTTCATACTGGACATCCCCTCCAGAGCGGTCCAGGCACCTAAACCGCATCTTCAGGATGGCGAAGCACTGCTCGATCACACCCCTGGTCGCTGCATGGGTGTCGTTGTTGCCGGTCTCCGCGTTGTTCGATGGCCTTCGGATTGGCGTCATCAGCCACATCCGCAGTGGACAACTCTTGTCTCCCATGAGCCAAACCCCTACCAGACATCAGGCGCAGATGGCATGATGTGCAGCTGATGGTTGCACATCAGCTGCACGTTCATCGAGTGGAGCCCCTATCGGTTTGTGTAGAGCAGCCTGTCATCTGCTGGTCCTTGTAGTGTAACCTGCATCCCGTCAATTGCCCCGGGGCATGGCGGCAAACGCCGCTGCCCGGGCATCCTGGTGGGTTCAGTCCATTGAAATGGATGTATTGTGTCAACTGGGCATATAGGGCCTCCGTGATGCCACAGATGCACCTGTGCACCGAGCGCTGTGAGATTCCAGACAGGTCCCCACTCGGTGCCTGGAAGGGTCCCGTGGCATAAAGGTTCAGGGCGACCAGCACCTTGACGTCCACCAGTGGGGTCCTCCCCATTTCACCATGGTCAGGTGCGCCATGATCTGGCAGATATGTCGCACTGCCCCCTGCTCAGCCGGAGCCTTCAACAGCATGCCCGGTCCGGCAGGTACTCGAATGACATGCGCTGCTGGTACACTCGAGGCCTCATGCGCACCTCCTTTGCACCTCCTCCTTCTCTTCCTCCTCTTCGGCCTTTTGGGCAGCTGGCTCTCCATCCTCAGTGGCTGCTCCCAGATCTGCCCTGCTGCATGCTCCACTGCTGCACCTTCCTCCTCCTCGAGCAGCTCCAGCTCGTACAGCTGCAAGATATCCCCCAGGGCAGCAGTGACTAGGATGAAGGCCACCATTACTGATTGTATTCCAATATCCATTGTCTGCAGGGGGTGAAAGGTTGACATATTAGCATGATGCGTACCCCCATGCCCAACCAGTTCGAACGGGCTACATAGTGCCGCCTGTTGGCACTGCAAACTCTGCCCCCACATGTTCTCCCCACACTCCTGGCCCCATTCGTGCCCGGCACTGGGGGAGGCTACTGGCACTAGCAACTGTCCCTGCTGTCAGTGGTACAGACGGCTGGCACGGCACTTGCCAGCGGTATGCTCTGTGGCACCCGTCCGGTGCAGTTGGAAGCGCTACAGTGGGCGTTGTCCTTGGGTTGGCCGTCTGGTGTCCCGCCGTAAGTGTCAGCTGCGTGGAGGGGGGGAGGGGGGGTGAATGTTGTAGCAGCCATTATGCGGGGGGCACTCTACAGAACCAAGGCCAAGGTGGGTGGTCAGCGGGCTGCGGAGCAAGATGGCAGCCTTCCAGGCCACGACAATGGTGGGCCGTGCTTGGACACTGTCTCAGTCCCGTGGGGGGTCACCTTGCCCACATCGCCTGTTCCCCCGTCACGGCCACCCCCACCCGCACCCCCCCCCCCCCCTCCCCCCCCCCAACCAGCCTGGCCAGTGTCCGACCCGGCAACCCACGACGACGCCTCTCCCTGTTCAATCTCCTCTCTCTCCCTCATCAACCATGGCATTTCTAAAAGCACAAGTGAACCTCGCCGTTGGGAATTCGTCCCAGTGGAGGCCGGGAATCACGGGGTCTCCGGAGAATACTAGGCCGAGCTTGCAAATGATGCCAATGGCGCTTACTGTACTTGCGTCCTAGAACGCATTCACACCGCTGTCGAGATGACGCTGAATTGCGATTTGGCGTGAAATTGGCGGCCGCCATGATTTTGGCAGCAGAACCGATTCTCCGCCCAATCGCGTTTCCTGTTTTCGGCATTGGCTGATCGGGAATTCCACCCTTTATCTTTATCTACGTCTTTCCCTGTTAATGTCTTCAATACTTCGAGCAGACCGCCCCTTAGCATTCTACATTCTAGCGAAAACAGGCCTAATTTGTGTAATCTCTCCTCATAACCTAACCCCTGAAGTCCTGGTATCATTTTAGTAAACCTATGTCGCACTCGCTCCAAGGCTAAAATGTCCTTCCTCAGAACAGTCGTCCAAGTGGGGTCTAACCAGGGGTTTGTACCGCTGCAGCATAACCTCTGTGTCTTTATACTCCAATCCTCAGTTCGCCTTTTTGATTATTTTCTGCACTTGTTCGTGTTTGCCAATGTGTTCTAGATTCACAGCAATGTGGTTGACTATTAACTGGCCTATGGAATGTTTGGTTCAAGGATAATTCGAGATGGGTAACAAAAGCCAGCAATGTCTGCATTCTATGAAAGAATAAAGAAAAAATCTGAACTCTTTTTATCCAAGGAGTAATCGGCTTCTTTTATTCTCCAAATCAAAACCACTACTGAATAACTGCATTGGAATTAATTTGCCATTTATGTGCCCATTCTGCAATTTTGCTAATGTTGTCTTGGCCGTGATTCAGCAGACTTGAGTTAAAGTGTGCTGAACGGCATGTTTAGCGTGATATTTCTCGGTGCCTGCAATGCCGAAAAATATCCCACTTATCAACGGCACTTTGCTCTTTTTGGCCTCTCGAGGAACTCTCCGTCAAGCCCACTCTTTGAGTAATTTCCTGCACTGACGGGCTCAGCTCACAAGTGCAGGAAGACTACTCACGGATCAGGGTGCCATTTTTAAAGGCAGCCCCAATATTTCGACCTCTCTCAGCGCCCCACTCGGGCCCCCTTACTTCACCCAACCTACCTCTTCCAGGGTCCTCGGGCCCCCCTCGCCCCATCTTTTATGGACTAGACATCCCTGGGCTGACCCAGCCTGGCAGTGCCACCCAGAGACCAGTGCCAAGCTGCCATGCTGGGAGTGCCAAGGTACACAGGAGTGTCAAGGTGTCACCCTATTCTGTCCCCGACTACCTGGGGCCCCCAACTCCCTAGCGAGAACGCCCCTAGGTGCCATCATGGCTGGTTAACGCCCAGTTCAATTCTGTATCCTGGGTAAATTGGGCATGTGCATATTTAAATTAGCCTAATGGGACATTTAAATATATGTGCCTGGATCTCACCGAACGAGAACAAGGGGCGGGATTCTCCGACCCTCCGCCGGGTCGGAGGATCGCCGGGGGGGGGAGGGGGGGGGGGGTGTGGCCGGAATGAATCCTATCCCTGCCGGCTGCCGAATTCTCCGGCGCCGGGATTTTGGCGGGGGCGGGAATCACGCTGGGAGCGGCCACCCCCCGGCGATTCTCCGTCCCGCGATGGGCCGAGTGGCCTCCCGTTTCCGGTGGGTCCCGCCGGTGTAAATGACAACAGGTACTTACCGGCGGGAGCTGGCTCCACAGGCGGCCTGCAGAGATCTCGGGGGGGGGGGGGGGGGGGATCTGGCCCCGGGGGATGTCACCACGATGGGGGGGGGGATCTGGCCCCGTGGGATGTCACCACGATGGCAAGGCCTACGATTGGGGCCCACAATCCGCGGGCGGGCCTGTACCGCGGGGGCACTCTTTCCCTCTGCACCGGCCGCTGCCAACCTCCGCCATGGCTGGTGCGGAGAAGAACCCCCTTGCGTATGCGCTGGGATGATGCCAGCACTGGCTGGCGCTCCCAAGCATGCACCAACTCGCGCCAGCCGGCGGAGGCGCCAAGCCCTTCCGCGTCGGCAGGCGCGGCACAAACACTCTGGCGCTGGCCTAGCCCCTGAAGGTGCGGAGGATTCCGCACCTTTGGGGCGACCCGACGTCAGAGTGGTTCACGCCACTTCTTTTGCACCGGAGTGGCCCATTCCACCGGTTCGTGGAGAATCCTGTCCAAGATCCAGATTGCGACGCCTCGCAAGATTCTGTTGAATCTCACGAGATATTTCGAGTGTTGTAAACCTTGTTGAATCTCGCAAAATTCAATGGCAAAATTCAGGTGCAATGAGGCTGCTGAATCACACTCCTTGTTTTTTCCCACTTGACCTGAGACCTGGGCGGAAATGCAGTGATGGCTTTCCCATCAGGCCGCGCTTCTCACAAACTGGAGCAGAAGAGGCCCAACCAGATAACTACATAAATGTCGTGACTACAAGAGAAGGCCTGAGACTCGAGTGGCTCAATTTGTAATTCCACAAAACCTTTTCTGCATCCACAAGACACAAGACTTGTGTCCAGTGAAATATTCCATACTTGTCCGAATGGAGATCTTAATCCTCAAGTATCTCAACTCCATTCACTCCTATCTTACTGTGGAAGGTCAAAGTCTACAGATGCAAGGTAACATGTGCAGGCTCCCCTCCAAACCACAAAGCATCCCCACGTGGAATAATAACGCTGTCTCTTCAGTGTTGTTGGATCAAAATCCTGGAAAACTCTTCCTCAACAGCACTGTGGATATCCCTACACAACATGGACTGCAGACATTCAGGAAGGCAGCTCACCACCAACTTCATGCCATAAGACCATAACCACAAGACCATAAGAGATAGGAGCAGAATTAGGCCACTCGGCCTAACGAGTCTGCTCCGCTATTCAATCGTGGCTGATACTGGGCGAAATTCTCCGACCCCACGCAGGGTCGGAGAATCGGCCGGCGGCGGCGTTTATCCCGCTCCCGCCTTGTTAGGAATTACCCGACCCGTCATAAAACGGCGTTGTTCAAATCCCACCGGCCGCATCGGAGAACAGCTGGCGCCGGCGGGATGTCATGTTATTTTTAGGGTGAATAATTCTCCGGCCCGGATGGGCCGAAGTCCCGCCGACGTGGCCATGGGTCACGTCGGCGAAAATCAAAGTAGGTTTATAACGGCGTCAACCATTGATGATGGTTGACGCCGTTCAGTAACCTACATCAAGTGCGCGGGGGGGTGGGTAGCGGCGTTGGAGAGGGGTGGGGAGGGGGGGGTAGCGACGTTGGAGAGGGATGGGGGGGGGGTCGCAGCGTTGGAGAGGGGTGGGGAGGGGGGTCACGGCATTGGAGAGGGGTGGGGAGGGGGGGTAGCGGCGTTGGAGAGGGGTGGGGGGGTAGCGGCGTTGGAGAGGGGTGGGGGGGTAGCGGCATTGGAGAAGGGTGGGGGGGTAGCGGCGTTGGAGGGGGGTAGGGGTGGGGAGGGGGGGTAGCGGCGTTGGAGGGGGGAAGGGGTGGAGAGGGGGGTAGCGGCGTTGGAGGGGGTAACGGGTGGGGAGAGTGGTGGGGGGTAGGGGTGGGGGGGAGGGATGGATGAGGTTAGATGGAGGATGATTTGGGAGGGAGGTGGGGGTGGTTCAATGCAGTGCCCCTGTGGAATGCCGAACCCTCCCTCTTTTCCCCGCCCCCACACCTGGGGTAAACACAGAACCTAAACCGCACTGTAAATCTGTGCCAGTGCACAGGGGGATCAAATAGCTCTGGAACAAAGGGCAGGATGAAGAGAATGTGAGAGAGAGAGAGGAGAAAGGGGGAGGGAGGAGAAAGGGGGAGGGAGGAGAAAGGGGGAGGGAGGAGAAAGAGGCCCAGGGGGTGGGGAGGCAGAATTAATCCAAATTCCTGCTTATTTCCTCAGACTCTTCAAAATGTTGTTTCTCCCCTGGATTAGAAAAGGTGCCTTTATAATTCACAGCGCAGAACCCTTTCTGCGCTGTGAATTATAAAGGCAGAACCCAGAAACTTTGCCAAAAGTTTTTCCCTCTCCGCGCGTTTTTCCTGTTGTTGTGAAACTGACCTGAAATCGCAGAGGCTGAAGCTGAAATAGACAAATCCAGACACATCTCCCACCCCGGGATCCCAGCATTTCCCTCTGCATTCTAACCAGGCAATATTCCTGGGTTTAGGCAGATTGCAATATACTCACCAAAGCCCTGCTCTCAGCCAGAGGACGGACGGGACTCCCTCTCTCTGTCTCTCTCTCTCTGTCTGTCCCCACAATCTCCCTCTCTCTCTCAAACAAAGACAAGGCAGCTGGGAGGAAGGGGAGCCTTGAGGAAGATCTGCTGATGCCCCCATCCAATGGATGCCCGGGGCCAACGCACCGTCACCCCTCCACCCTCTGCACGCCGCTGCCCCCTACCCCTACCCCCCCTACCTCTACCCCTACCCCCTCACCCCTACCCCCCCACCCCTAACCCCCCACCCCCCCATCCCTACCCCCCTACCCCCCCCCACACCCCTACCCCCCCACACCCCTACCCCCCCCACCCCTACCCCCCTCCAATGCCGCAACCCCCCCAACGCCGCAACCTCCCCCAACGCCGCAACCCACCCCAACGCCGCAACCCACCCCCCACTCTCCCCAACGCCGCAACCCACCCCCCACCCCCCCAACGCCGCAACCCACCCCCCAACGCCGCAACCCACACCCCCACCCCCCCAACACCGCAACCCACCCCCCCAACACCGCAACCCACCCCCCAACGCCGCAACCCACCCCCCAACGCCGCAACCCACCCCCCAACGCCGCAACCCACCCCCCCCAACGCCGCAACCCCCCCCCCAACGCCGCAACCCACCCCCCAACGCTGCAACCCACCCACCCCAACGCCGCAACCCACCCCCCCAACGCCGCAACCCACCCTCCCAACGCCGCAACCCACCCCCTCCCCCCCCCAACGCCGCAACCCACACCCCCACCCCCCCAACGCCGCAACCCACCCCCCTCCAACACCGGGCGGCGTTGATGATGTCGCCCAACATCAACCGACGCGCCACTTCCGCAGCGTGTGAAACTGATGCGTATAGCATCAGTCCGCTGCTGGCCCTTTCGAGAACGGAGATTTAGGCTTAAAAGCAGGCCCCGACGCCGGAGTCACCGGCGCCGCTTTTGCCCGCCGGTAATGGGCGTCACTTAGGTCTTCGGTGAATTTCGGCCACTTACCCATCCCCATTCTCCTGCCTTCTCCCTATAATCCCTGATCCCCTTATTCATCAAGAACCTCGAGTACAAATTCATAACCTATCCCTTCGAATCCTGACAAAAAGCCAACATACCAAAAGACAATCCGATGCTGTTGGAAATTGTGATGTAACAATACTCTGGAGATACTAACAAACCTCCCTCTCATCCTTCAGCTGCACCATTCCTTTCTCCAGTTGTTTCCCTTCACCCTTGTGGTACTGAAAACAGGCTGAGAAGATACACATCGGCCAGGAACAGAAACAGTCTCATGAGGCCGCGGCTGGAATTGATACTGGCCATCTGCAAAAGCACTCAAGTCAAGGCATGAACTTGTTACTGCTGCATGGACTTTGTGAATACCCACTCCAAAGACTATGAATATGTAACAAACTTCCAGACACTGATGATCAACTTTGCAGCAGGACAAAGAACAGACAAAAGAAGCCAACAGACTCCAGAATGAGCTGATGGCTAGTCACACAAGGGGGGTTTCAGAGGACAATGGGTATTGATAGAATCACCACAGATAGGGCTGGTTTAGCTCAGTGGGCTAGACAGCTGGTTTGTGGTTCAGAATAAGGCCAGCAGCACAGGTTCAATTCCCGTGCCAGCTGAGAATTCTGAATTCTCCCTCTGTGTACCCAAACAGGTGCCAAAATGTGGCGACTAGGGACTTTTAACAGTAACTTCATTGCAGTGTTAATGTAAGCCTACTTGTGACAATGAAGATTATTTATATTTATTTATTCATAAACAGCAGTATTCTCTTTCCCATTAACAAGTTGGGGTCTGGCTGGGACAATGGCCAGTGGTGGCCGTATACCTATGATTCAATCCTAGCTTGCCAGTATAAAGAAAGGAACATCAAACAGATCTTGAGCGATAACCTGGGAGTCCCCCAGGCACAACCATCACAAGAAGACAGGACCCTGGGTTTCGGGCTCCGAGAAGACATCCACATCGAGTGATCGTAGTCTACCAGCCTCCTTTACTCAGTTGGTAGGATTTCGCCCACCATCTGGCCTGGGCCTGTGAAATCCTACCAACTGTCCTTTTTGCATCTAATCTAAGTGCTGTAAACACCAGTATTGGAAGTGTGCATGTTAAATTGTTATATTATTCATCAAGATTGAGGAACTATATTATTATGTGCATGTATATCCAGAATGCCACAAAACTCACCATGCAGTCAATCAGGTGCCGAACAACAACGTGTCAATCCGCAGCACATGGTCCGACCTGAGGAATACGTTCGAAGAAAGCCTTTGCATTTTGTTTCCAAAAGTGTGATTATTTCAAACTTCTGGGAACCACAAGACATGACAATTCATGAGATGAAAAGTCATATGATTTGTTCAAATGGAATACAATGTAACAGGATTTGTGGCTAACCTTATAGGTAAACCGGCAAGTGAATGCAGAACACATTGCGCACAAGCTGGCAGGGCGTTTTAACAGCTCCAACTCAGTCAGTGGTTTGTTGTCTGGTAACCCAATTTCCAATTAATCCTTTTCCTTTCATAGCTTAATCATTCTGGAATTCCACCCCTAAATTTCTCTCTTTTAACATAGAACATTACAGCGCTCACCAGTAAATGTTGCTATATTTATTTGGTGATAAATATGGCAGTCAATATGGTCGTCTTCCATAATCCTAATTATGTTTACACTTAGAGTCACCAGGTATCTCTCGATACCGCCACAAGGTTCAAACCCGAATACTGATCAAAGAGCCAATACACCAGTTAGTTAGTTCAAAGTCAATACTATTTATTTACACACACAGTAGGATCTACTCATGCACAAAGTACTACAAACTAAACTATTGCTAATGCTAACGCCTATACTTAACTTCAGGTGCCCACTCAGTCAGAGGAACAATGGCCGTTGTTCGGATCTGAAGTTGTTGGGTTCGAAGAGGTACAGGGGAACAGCTAAGGTCGTCCGTCTGGTAGCGAGCGTTGACCTTGAACTTACTTGCTTCTGGTGATGCTGGTGGACGGGTCTCTCCGCTTTGAGAGCCAAGTCCAAGAGAGTGATTCTCTCGTGGGGGTTCCTTCTTATACCTGGAGGGGTTTCACGTGCTTTTAGGCGGGCCTTAAACTTGGCCCCAATTAATTGGGCCGCTTCTCAATCACTGTTATCTATCTTGACCAATAAAGGGGTGGGTGCCCTGATGGCTGGGCGTGTCTTAGGTGGCCGTTGGCCTGGCTTTGTTTGTGCTTTCGGTTTGGGGAACTGGCGCCGGGATGTCTGAAACAGTATCAGTTGCTTGAGTGTCTTTCCTTTGTTTCCCGGATTTGGACCATCAATATGCGAATCGACCTAGAGTTTCAATTACGTCTGGGAGCTGCTTCTCCAATATGCATGCAGGCTCTGTGCCTGCTTGTTTTCCTGACATTGTCCACATTTTCCTACATTCTTTGCTAGCGTCCATTTTGTATTCTGGAAGGACCAGACAATCGGGTCAGGAAAATGTAGCTAATCCATTCGCCAGCTGTCGGTGGGAAATGGAGGGGGAGTTGTGGAAGCCTTGTGGAAGGCACGTCCACGTGTATTACTGTCCCAGGAAGGTGAAAGCAAATTTATATTGGCACGCTTTATCCAATGGAATGGACCAAAAGCCACGATTAAAACCTTCCAAGCTTTTGGTCATCTGTCCTATCAATTTTTTGGCTCAGTTTCAAGTTTTGATAAATAACACATTCATAATTCATTAATTAAATGAATGTCTTCATCAAAGAAGATGCTGTGCAAGTCACGGTGAAAGAGAATGTAATTCCGGGAAGCCTGAAGGGTTAAAAATTGATAAAGATGAGGTATTGGATATACTGGGCGGGATTCTCCCACCCGCCGCTGGGTCAGATTCTCCGGCCCACGATGGCCCAAAGTCCCGCTGGTTCTACACCGGTCTTGCTGGTCTTCGGTGAATTTCGGCCACTTACCCATCCCCATTCTCCTGCCTTCTCCCTATAATCCCTGATCCCCTTATTCATCAAGAACCTCGAGTACAAATTCATAACCTATCCCTTCGAATCCTGACAAAAAGCCAACATACCAAAAGACAATCCGATGCTGTTGGAAATTGTGATGTAACAATACTCTGGAGATACTAACAAACCTCCCTCTCATCCTTCAGCTGCACCATTCCTTTCTCCAGTTGTTTCCCTTCACCCTTGTGGTACTGAAAACAGGCTGAGAAGATACACATCGGCCAGGAACAGAAACAGTCTCATGAGGCCGCGGCTGGAATTGATACTGGCCATCTGCAAAAGCACTCAAGTCAAGGCATGAACTTGTTACTGCTGCATGGACTTTGTGAATACCCACTCCAAAGACTATGAATATGTAACAAACTTCCAGACACTGATGATCAACTTTGCAGCAGGACAAAGAACAGACAAAAGAAGCCAACAGACTCCAGAATGAGCTGATGGCTAGTCACACAAGGGGGGTTTCAGAGGACAATGGGTATTGATAGAATCACCACAGATAGGGCTGGTTTAGCTCAGTGGGCTAGACAGCTGGTTTGTGGTTCAGAATAAGGCCAGCAGCACAGGTTCAATTCCCGTGCCAGCTGAGAATTCTGAATTCTCCCTCTGTGTACCCAAACAGGTGCCAAAATGTGGCGACTAGGGACTTTTAACAGTAACTTCATTGCAGTGTTAATGTAAGCCTACTTGTGACAATGAAGATTATTTATATTTATTTATTCATAAACAGCAGTATTCTCTTTCCCATTAACAAGTTGGGGTCTGGCTGGGACAATGGCCAGTGGTGGCCGTATACCTATGATTCAATCCTAGCTTGCCAGTATAAAGAAAGGAACATCAAACAGATCTTGAGCGATAACCTGGGAGTCCCCCAGGCACAACCATCACAAGAAGACAGGACCCTGGGTTTCGGGCTCCGAGAAGACATCCACATCGAGTGATCGTAGTCTACCAGCCTCCTTTACTCAGTTGGTAGGATTTCGCCCACCATCTGGCCTGGGCCTGTGAAATCCTACCAACTGTCCTTTTTGCATCTAATCTAAGTGCTGTAAACACCAGTATTGGAAGTGTGCATGTTAAATTGTTATATTATTCATCAAGATTGAGGAACTATATTATTATGTGCATGTATATCCAGAATGCCACAAAACTCACCATGCAGTCAATCAGGTGCCGAACAACAACGTGTCAATCCGCAGCACATGGTCCGACCTGAGGAATACGTTCGAAGAAAGCCTTTGCATTTTGTTTCCAAAAGTGTGATTATTTCAAACTTCTGGGAACCACAAGACATGACAATTCATGAGATGAAAAGTCATATGATTTGTTCAAATGGAATACAATGTAACAGGATTTGTGGCTAACCTTATAGGTAAACCGGCAAGTGAATGCAGAACACATTGCGCACAAGCTGGCAGGGCGTTTTAACAGCTCCAACTCAGTCAGTGGTTTGTTGTCTGGTAACCCAATTTCCAATTAATCCTTTTCCTTTCATAGCTTAATCATTCTGGAATTCCACCCCTAAATTTCTCTCTTTTAACATAGAACATTACAGCGCTCACCAGTAAATGTTGCTATATTTATTTGGTGATAAATATGGCAGTCAATATGGTCGTCTTCCATAATCCTAATTACGTCTGGGAGCTGCTTCTCCAATATGCATGCAGGCTCTGTGCCTGCTTGTTTTCCTGACATTGTCCACATTTTCCTACATTCTTTGCTAGCGTCCATTTTGTATTCTGGAAGGACCAGACAATCGGGTCAGGAAAATGTAGCTAATCCATTCGCCAGCTGTCGGTGGGAAATGGAGGGGGAGTTGTGGAAGCCTTGTGGAAGGCACGTCCACGTGTATTACTGTCCCAGGAAGGTGAAAGCAAATTTATATTGGCACGCTTTATCCAATGGAATGGACCAAAAGCCACGATTAAAACCTTCCAAGCTTTTGGTCATCTGTCCTATCAATTTTTTGGCTCAGTTTCAAGTTTTGATAAATAACACATTCATAATTCATTAATTAAATGAATGTCTTCATCAAAGAAGATGCTGTGCAAGTCACGGTGAAAGAGAATGTAATTCCGGGAAGCCTGAAGGGTTAAAAATTGATAAAGATGAGGTATTGGATATACTGGGCGGGATTCTCCCACCCGCCGCTGGGTCAGATTCTCCGGCCCACGATGGCCCAAAGTCCCGCTGGTTCTACACCGGTCTTGCTGGCATAAATTGGACTAGGTCCATTACCGGCGGGACCTTGCGGCGCGGCCGGGGTCCTGGGGGACGGGGGGGGGGCAGGGCGATCTGGTCCCGGGGGTGCCCCCATGGTGGCCTGGCCTGCGATTGGGGCCCACCGATCCACGGGCGGGCCTGTGCCGTGGGGCACTCTTCACCTATGCGCCGGCCATGTCAGCCTCCGCCATGGCCGACGCGTAGGTGACCCCTGCCCTGCGCATGCGCGTGGTTGATGTCAGCAGCCACTGACATTCCCGCGCATGTGCGGACTCGCGCCGGCCGGCGGAGTCCCTTCGGCCCCGGCTGGCGTGGCGCCAAAGGCCTTCCACACCAGCCGGCAGGGCGCCAACCACTCCAGGGCAAGTCTAGACCACAAGTTGTGGAGGATTCCGCACCTTTGGGGTGGCCCGATGCCAGAGTGGTACACACCACTCCGTCCCATCGGGACGCCCCGCCCCGCCGGGTACGGGAGAATCCCGCCCACTGCTTGTACTTCAGGCGGTATTCTCCCCCCCCCCCCCCCCCCCCACGCTGGGTGGGAGAATCGCCGGGGCGCCATGCGAATCATGCCGCCCCGACATCTGCACACGATTCTCCCACCCCCCCCCCCCCGAAACCAGCGGCGCGAGAATCACGCCAGGCCGCTTGGAGAATCACTGCAAACGGCGAGCGCCGATTCTCCGACCCGGATGGGCCAAGCGGCCGGCGAAAAAAATGACAGTCCCGCCAGCGCTGTTCTAACCTGCTGTCGGGCCGGTGGGACCTGGGGCTTCAAGAGCCGGGAGCAGCCTGTGGGGTGGAGGGGGGTCCCAACCCCGGGGAAGCCCTCCAGAGTGGCCTGGTACGCGATCGGTACTCACCGATCGGTGGGCCGGCCTCTCTGTCGGCGGGCCTCCTTCCTTCTGCTGACGAGCCTGAATCCATGCGCCATGTTTGTGCGGGGCGGCCTGGGGGAGGACGGCCACCCCGCATTCGCTAGTTGGCACCGGCCCAACTGCGCATGCGCGGGACCCAAGGTGTCGGGTCTTTTACACGGCGCCGGGTCTCTTAATCGCGCAATGCCTTTGCCAGCCCCACGGAGGGGGGAGAATAGGGGTCTGGGAACGGGCGCCGATGCCAGAGTAAAACACTCCGGTTTTTACTCCGGCGTCGGCACTTAGACTCCCGTTGGGAGAATCCCACCCTACAAGTTTTGAAAGCAGCAGGATCAGATGAGATGTATGCAAGGATACTGAGGGAAAGGAAAGTGGAAATTGTGAAGACACTGGTTTTAATTTTCCAATCTTCCTCAGACATGGAAATGGTGCCAGAGGACTGGAGAATTGCAAATGTTACATGCTGGTTCAAAGAAAACTGTAAAGATAAGCCCTGCAATCATAGGTTAGTTAGTTAAACCTCAGTTATGGGGAAGCTTCCAGAAATGAGAACAAAATTGATGCATCATCAGAAACGGTCTCCGGTTGTCTTTGACAGAGATGACTAGAAACAGGCATTCAGGAACTTCCAAACATATATTAATTATGTACAATTATGTACATGGACAAATAAGCATGACATTCCTTCCAGAAACAGCACTTTCTGAGTTCTCGTGACATGTGATCTGACATCACTGAGGATGTATATTAGCATATACTACAAAAATTCATAGTCACTCGGGCGAATTCTGGTTAATTAAGAAAAGCCAGAATGGATTGGTTTAGTTAGATTGCATTTAACTACCATGCTGGAGTTTTGTTGATGATAGTAATCTTTATTATTGTCACAAGTAGGCTTACATTAACATTGCAATTAAGTTACTGTGAAAATCCCCCAGTTGCCACATTCCGGTGCCTGTTCGGGTACACTGAGGGAGAATTCAGAATGTACAATTCATCTAAAAAGCACGTCTTTCAGGATTTTTGGGAGGAAACCGGAGCACCCGGAAGAAATCCACGCAGAGAATGTGCAGACTCCTCACAGACAGTGACCCAAACCGGGAATCGAACTCGGGTCCCGGGTGCCATGAAGCAACAGTGCTAACCAGTGTGCTACTGTGCCGCCCTGAGGTAACAGAAGGTTGATAAGGGTAACGCTGTTGATGTGGTGTGCAAGGACTTCCACAAGGAATTTGATAAAGTGCTGCACAACAGATTTCTGAGGAAAGTTAGATAAAAGCGCCACAACGTGGAAACAAAATTGGCATTGAGTACAAAAGCAGAGAAGTTATGTTAAACTTGTATAGAACATTGTTCGGCCTCAACTGGAGTATTGCATTCAATTCTGGATACCGTACATTAGGAAAGATGTGATTCTCTTCCAGAGAGTGTAGATAAGATTCATAAAAATGATTCCATGGATAAACAACTTCAGTAATTGGAGAGGTTGGGATTTTTTTTGCCTGGGAGAAGGGAGGTTGAGAAAGGAGCAACAAATCACGAAGGGCCTGGGCAGAATAGATAGGGAGAAATTGTTCCCATTCGTGGAATGATTGTGAACAAGAAGAGACAGATTTAAGGTAGTTGGTAAGAAAAGCAATGGAGACAGGAGGAAAACGATTTCACACAGCGAAGTGTTGGGATCTGGAATGCACTGCCTGGGAGTGCGGTGGATGCACATTCAATCGAGGAAATTGAGAGGGAATTCATCCGAAAAGTAAGAATGTGCATTGTTACGGGGGGAAGGCTGGCGAGTTGCTGACATTAAATTGTTCCTTTGGGGAGGCAGGGAAGAAACGATGAGCCGTCTGTGATGTAATGTATTCTGTGATTCTGTGAATGCAATTGTGAAGCAAGTGGAAAGATGTTAAAGGCGTAAATTCAAGTAGTTGTTGCAATGTAGGAACTGGCACAGGAATTATTGAATTCAACAGCCACATTAGTCATAGCAATGACTCCAGTGGTGGAAGGATTGACCACTGATCTCCATGCGTGATCACCTTCGGGTTGTCTTGTAGCCGTTTGGAGTTTTGCTTCGATGATAGTTTGTGTGCCAGTCGCTGGTTAATTGGAAGTGCCTCGGGATAATTGTGTGCATTATCCTATGATTTTTGTGTCACCAAAAGAACCTGCTCTCATTTGTATCCTCTGTCTGCACGGAAAGTTCTTTTGTTAGATTTAGTGCTTCAGATTTCCTGTTTATTTGGCATTGAAAGCCTCTGCCTATGTCAGATTAGTATTTTCTGAGTGCCACTTGTAATTCAGCAATTCTGAGGAAGTAATCTATTTACATGTTGAATGTTGATTTCAGATCTATATTTAATACTTTCAGTTCTCTTCTATTTCCCATTTGTTTTTCTACGCAGCTGTAAGTTATTGGAGTTTCTAGATAGCTTGAGTCTTTGCATAACCACTGGACTCTGTAAATGAACTTAAGATTGCTCCAGAACATTATTTCACCTCTGAACTCCCATAGTTCACCCATTTTCCCCCATTGCCCGGTGACCTCCACCGGCTTCTGGTCAGACAATGCTTCGATTTGAAAATTCTCACCTTGGTTTTTAGATCACTCCACGGCCTTGCCCAATCCATCCCTGTGGTCTCCTCCAGACCTGCTAACCTCTGAGATCATTGCATTCCTCCAAATCTGTCCAGTTGCACATTCCCAATTTTAATCAATCCAATATTGGGTATTTGTGTCTGCAACTGCCTAGGATCGAGGCTTCAGGAATTCTCTCTCTAAACCTCCCCATCTCCATATCTTACTTTCTTCATTTAAGGGACCGGCTGGGTCACTGTCTGTGCGGAGTCTGCACGTCCTCCCCGTGTCCATGTGGGTTTCCTCCGGGTGCTCCGGTTTCCTCCCACAGTCCAAAGATGTGTGGGTTAGGTGGATTGGCCATGATAATTTACCCTTAGTGTCCAAAAAGGGTAAGTGGGTTAAGGGGATGGGGTGGAGGAGGTATGTGCTTGAGTGGGGTGCTCCTTCCAAGAGCCGTTGCAGACTCGATGGGCCGAATGGCCTCCTTCTGCATTGTAAATTCCATGATACTATGAGCGTCATATTTGTTTTAACCTGTCTGTGAAGAGCCTTTAGACATGCAGGGCACAAAATAAATACAAGTTGTTGTAAATATCAAGACACAACATGAAGGGTGAAGAACAGAGAAATGAAACTGGCAAAATTGCTTTTTGCAATCATTGTATGACATGCCTGATATATCGTTCAGTTGTAATGGAATTGGATATCATTAGCGGGCCTGACCTGGAGTTCTCCGGCCTCCACAATTTTACACCTCCCCACTGGGGCGAATTCCCGACATCGAGGATCACTTGTGCTTTTACAAATCATGAAATTGGTGCCATGTCTGATGAGGTAGAGAGATGATGTGGAGATGCCAGCGTTGGACTGGGGTGAGCACAGTAAGAAGTCTTGCAACACCAGATTGAAGTCCAACAGGTTTGTTTCAAACACGAGCTTTCAGGTGAATGAAGAGGTATGTTTCAGCAACATTTATATAGACAAAGTCAAAGATGCCAGACAATGCTTGGAATGCGAGCATTTGCGGGTAATCAAATCTTTACAGATCCAGAGATGGGGGCAATCCCAGGTTAAAGAGGTGTGAATTGTCTCAAGCCAGGACAGTTGGTAGGATTTTGCAAATCCAGGCCAGATGGTGGGGGGGTGAATGTAATGCGACATGAATCCAAGATCCCGGTTGAGGCCGCACTCATGCGTGCGGAACTTGGCTATATATATTTATGTCCACCATCTGGCCTGGACTTGCAAATTCCTACCAACTGTCCTGTCTTGAGACAATTCACACCTCTTTAACCTGGGATTACCCCAATCTCTGGATCTGTAAAGATTTGATTACCCGCAAATGCTCGCATTCCAAGCATTGTCTGGCATCTTTGACTTTGTCTATATAAATGTTTCTGGAACATACCTCTTCATTCACCATCCCAATACCCCAACCTACACCGCATCATCCCGGTACCCCAGCCCCCTCTCCACCATCCCGGTACCCCAGCCCCCACCCCGCCATCCCAGCCCCCAACCTACACCGCCCCATCCCGGTACCCCAGCCCCCTCTCCACCATCCCGGTACCCCAGCCCCCACCCTGCCACCTCAGTACCCCAACCTACACCGCACCATCCCGGTACCCCAGCCCCCTCTCCACCATCCCAGTACCCCAGCCCCCACCCCGCCACCTCAGTACCCCAACCTACACCGCACCATCCCGGTACCCCAGCCCCCTCTCCACCATCCCAGTACCCCAGCCCCCACCCCGCCACCTCAGTACCCCAACCTACACCGCACCATCCCGGTACCCCAGCCCCCACTCCACCATCCCGGTACCCCAGCCCCCGCTATCCCAGCCCCCAACCTACACCGCACCATCCCGGTACCCCAGCCCCCTCTCCACCATCCCGATACCCCAGCCCCCACCCCGTCATCCCAGCCCCCAACCTACACCGCACCATCCCGGTACCCCAGCCCCCACTCCACCATCCCGGTACCCCAGCCCCCACTCCACCATCCCGGTACCCCAGCCCCCACTCCACTATCCTGGTACACCAGTACCCACTCCACCATCCTGGTACCCCAGCACCCACCACGCCATCCCAGCCCCCAACCTACACCTCACCATCCCGGTACCCCAGCCCTCATCCCGCCATCCCAGTACCCAACCTACACCGCACCATCCCGGTACCCCAGCCCTCACCCCGCCATCCCAGTACCCAACCTACACCGCACCATCCCAGTACCCCAGCCCCCACTCCACCATCCCAGTACCTCAGCCCCCACCCCGCCATCCCAGTACCCCAGCCGCCATCCCAGCCCCCAACCTACACCGCACCATCCCGGTACCCCAGCCCCCACTCCACCATCCCGGTACCCCAACCTACACCGCACCATCCCGGTACCCCAGCCCCCACTCCACCATCCCGGTACCCCAGCCCCCACCCCGCCATCCCAGCCCCCAACCTACACCGCAACATCCCGGTACCCCAGCCCCCACTCCACCATCCCGGTACCCCAGCCCCCACTCCACTATCCTGGTACCCCAGCCCCCACTCCACCATCTCGGTACCCCAGCACCCACCACGCCATCCCAGCCCCCAACCTACACCGCACCATCCCGGTACCCCAGCCCCCACCCCGCCATCCCAGTACCCAACCTACACCGCACCATCCCGGTACCCCAGCCCTCACCCCACCATCCCAGCCCCCAACCTACACCGCACCATCCTGGTACCCCAGCCCCCACTCCACCATCCCGGTACCCCAGCCCCCACCCTGCCATTCCAGTGCCCCAGCCCCCACCCCGCCACCCCAGTACCCCAACCTACACCGCACCATCCCGGTACCCCAGCCCCCACTCCACCATCCCGGTACCCCAGCCCCCACCCCGCCATCCCAGCCCCCAACCTACACCGCACCATCCCGGTACCCCAGCCCTCATCCCGCCATCCCAGTACCCAACCTACACCGCACCATCCCGGTACCCCAGCCCTCACCCCGCCATCCCAGTACCCAACCTACACCGCACCATCCCAGTACCCCAGCCCCCACTCCACCATCCCAGTACCTCAGCCCCCACCCCGCCATCCCAGTACCCCAGCCCCCACCCCGCCATCCCAGCCCCCAACCTACACCGCACCATCCCGGTACCCCAGCCCCCACTCCACCATCCCGGTACCCCAACCTACACCGCACCATCCTGGTACCCCAGCCCCCACTCCACCATCCCGGTACCCCAGCCCCCACCCCGCCATCCCAGCCCCCAACCTACACCGCAACATCCCGGTACCCCAGCCCCCACTCCACCATCCCGGTACCCCAGCCCCCACTCCACTATCCTGGTACCCCAGCCCCCACTCCACCATCTCGGTACCCCAGCACCCACCACGCCATCCCAGCCCCCAACCTACACCGCACCATCCCGGTACCCCAGCCCCCACCCCGCCATCCCAGTACCCAACCTACACCGCACCATCCCGGTACCCCAGCCCTCACCCCACCATCCCAGCCCCCAACCTACACCGCACCATCCTGGTACCCCAGCCCCCACTCCACCATCCCGGTACCCCAGCCCCCACCCCGCCATTCCAGTGCCCCAGCCCCCACCCCGCCACCCCAGTACCCCAACCTACACCGCACCATCCCGGTACCCCAGCCCCCACTCCACCATCCCGGTACCCCAGCCCCCACCCCGCCATCCCAGCCCCCAACCTACACCGCACCATCCTGGTACCCCAGCCCCCACTCCACCATCCCGGTACCCCAGCCCCCACCCCGCCATTCCAGTGCCCCAGCCCCCACCCCGCCACCCCAGTACCCCAACCTACACCGCACCATCCCGGTACCCCAGCCCCCACTCCACCATCCCAGTACCCCAGCCCCTACCCCGCCATCCCAGCCCCCAACCTACACCGCACCATCCCGGTACCCCAGCCCTCATCCCGCCATCCCAGTACCCAACCTACACCGCACCATCCCGGTACCCCAGCCCTCACCCCGCCATCCCAGTACCCAACCTACACCGCACCATCCCAGTACCCCAGCCCCCACTCCACCATCCCAGTACCTCAGCCCCCACCCCGCCATCCCAGTACCCCAGCCCCCACCCCGCCATCCCAGCCCCCAACCTACACCGCACCATCCCGGTACCCCAGCCCCCACTCCACCATCCCGGTACCCCAACCTACACCGCACCATCCCGGTACCCCAGCCCCCACTCCACCATCCCGGTACCCCAGCCCCCACCCCGCCATCCCAGCCCCCAACCTACACCGCAACATCCCGGTACCCCAGCCCCCACTCCACCATCCCGGTACCCCAGCCCCCACTCCACTATCCTGGTACCCCAGCCCCCACTCCACCATCTCGGTACCCCAGCACCCACCACGCCATCCCAGCCCCCAACCTACACCGCACCATCCCGGTACCCCAGCCCCCACCCCGCCATCCCAGTACCCAACCTACACCGCACCATCCCGGTACCCCAGCCCTCACCCCACCATCCCAGCCCCCAACCTACACCGCACCATCCTGGTACCCCAGCCCCCACTCCACCATCCCGGTACCCCCAGCCCCCACCCCGCCATTCCAGTGCCCCAGCCCCCACCCCGCCACCCCAGTACCCCAACCTACACCGCACCATCCCGGTACCCCAGCCCCCTCTCCACCATCCCGGTACCCCAGCCCCCACCCCGCCATCCCAGCCCCCAACCTACACCGCACCATCCCGGTACCCCAGCCCCCACTCCACCATCCCAGTACCCCAGCCTCCACCCCACCATTCCCGCATCTCGACTCCCACAACCTCCTCCCGACAGGCTGGCACTAGCCGGCGGAGCATCATGCATCCCACCCAAGAGCAATGCTCACAGTAGCCCCTGTGGGGGGGGGGTGGGGGGTCACCGGGTGGGGGCCATGGAGGGTACTGCTGGCAAGTGCTGCTCCAGCCGATGGTACCCCTGGCAGCAGGGACGGACGCCAAGGCCTGAGGCCCCCCTGGTGTTGGGCAATGACACGGCCAGGGGTGCGGAGAGGAAGAGGGGAGGGTGACATGCGGGGGCAGAGTTTGCAGTGCCAACGGGGGCCACCATGTACCCCATTGGACTTGATTGGGCATGGGGGTATGCACCATGCTGACATGTCGGCCTTTCACCTCCTGCAGTCAATGGACATTGTAATTCAACCCGCAATGGTGACTTTCCTGCTAGTCACTGCTGCCCTGAGGGATGCCCTATGGCTGTACGAGCTGCAGCTGCTCGGGGTGGAGGAAGCTGCAACAGCGGAGTGTGCAGCAGCGGAACAGGAGGCAGCCGCTTAGAATGGAGAACTGGCTGACCAACAGGCCGAGGAGGAGGAGGAGGAGGTGGTGAAAAGGAGGTGCCGCATGAGGCCTTGCGTGTACTGGCAGTGCAAGTCATTCGAGGATTTGCCAGACCGGGCATGCTGTCAAAGACTCCGGCTGGACTTGGGGACAGTTCTGCATATCTGCCAGTTCACCTGACACCACGGCGGAATGGGGGAGGACACCCGCTCTGGTGACCGTCAAGGTGAACGTCGCTCTGAACGTTTTCGCCGTGGGGTCCTTCCAGGTGCCGAGTGGTGACCTGTATGGGATCTCACAGAGTTTGGTGCACAGGTGTAGCCACACTTCCACGGAGGCCCTTTGTGCCCAGTTTGTACAATATATCTATTTCAATGTGGATCGAGCCTGCCATCGCCAACATGCCCCGGGTCCTGGGGTTGATCGACAAGATGCATGTCTCTTTGTGAATACCTGCAGATGATAGGCCATTCTACGCAAACAGAAAGCTTCCACTCGATAAATGTGCAGCTTGTGTATGACCATCAGATGCGCATCATGCACGTCTGCATCCGATACCTGGCAGTGTACACGACACCTTCATCCTGGCACACTCGACAATTCCAGGCCTCTTCGAGGTACATCTCCAGCTGGGAGGGTTGGGCCCTGAGTGACAGGAGCTATCCACTGCGGTTGTGATTGATGACACCTATTCGAAGGCCGCAGAACAGATGCGCCAGGGAGAGGAGGTGGGGAGTTCCAGGTGCTGCGGAGTTCCGGCACTTCCCTTGTGCGAGTCACTGGCACCTCGGTAGCACAGTAGCGCTGGGGTTAGCACAGTTGCTTCACAGCTCCAGGGTCCCAGGTTTGATTCCCGGCTTGGGTCACTGTCTGCACGTTCTCCCCGTGTCTGCGTGGGTTTCCTCCGGGTGCTCTGGTTTCCTCCCACAGCCCAAAGATGTGCAGGTTAGGCGGATTGGCCATGATAAATTGCCCTTAGTGTTCAAAAAGGTTAGGTGGGGTTACTGGATTATAGTGATAGGGTGGAGGTGTGGGCTTAGGTAGGGTGCTCTTTCCAAGAGCCGGTGCAGACTCGATGGGCCAAATGGCTTCCTTCTGCACTGTAAATTCTATGATTCCTCCTCGGACAGGGGTGCGAGTGGAGCTAACTCCTGAGGTTCCCCGGCATCTGGCTTGCCAGTCCTGGAGGCCCACCTCGTCTCAGTCAGTGTCTGCGTGCAGTGGACCATCTCCATCTGGGACTACGCCACATTACACTGTGACTGTGCCACCACCTTCTAGGTCTGTGCAACATCAGCCAGTGACTGCGCCATCTCCCTCTGGGACAGGGCCATCTCCATTTGTGTTTGTGCCATGTCGACCAGCACCTGGGCAATGTCGCCAATTTTCTCAGTCATGGCCCGCTATGACTGGGCCATGCTCAAGAGTGCCGCTGCAATTTCCAGGTGGCTCTCACACATGGCCAATGCCTGCACAGAATGTCCCAGGCTTTGGACATGCTGACCCATTGCCGCAACCCTCGCCCCCCAATGCCTCCAGCGCGGATGCCACCCAAGTGGTGTTGGCCTGTGCGGCACGCATGGCCGGCACCACCTCCTGCTCCTGCACGCGGTTAGACTCCTCCACCTGCCCGCCGACAGCCCCCTCATGCATTCCCTGGCTCCGCGACTGCATCTCCACAATCGATGGCACTTCTGTTCCAGAAGACCGACACCCATCTGGACGGTAGCTAGTCCCTGGGGTCAGACCGCCCTCTGACCATCCGCTCCCTAGGGAGTTCCTACCTCCACCTGATGTACCGGAGCATCTGTGTGGTGAGCACCAGATAGTGTCCCAGGAGCCACTTCACTAAAATGCCCAACCAAGGTGAGTGTCTCTGGGATGGTGGAGGATGTTGGAGACAGCTGTGACGAGAGATCCATGTCAACATTGGACCCAAGCTCTTGGGCGGCTTGGGTTTTGGACACATTGGTCCACTCTGAGTCGGTATCATCGTTGCTGTTTGGCTCCCTGGGTTGGGGCTGTGGCTGGGGGCAGGGGACACCAGAAGGGCAAGCTCCATCACTGGTGGGTCCTGCAAGACACAATAGACAAGATGCATGATTAGACCGCGTTCCGGGGGGGGGGGGGGGGGGGGTTTAATTTCCTTTGTTTTCATTTCTTTTATGTTGTTTTATTAATTTAGTCCATGGACCGATAATCAGAATGTGCCTTTAGAACAAAGACCAAAGAAGAACAAAGAACAAAGAAAATTACAGCACAGGAACAGGCCCTTCGGCCCTCCCAGCCTGCGCCGATCCAGATCCTTTATCTAAACCTGTCTCTTATTTTCCAAGGTCTACTTCCCTCTGTTCCCCGCCCGTTCATATACCTGTCTAGATGCCTCTTAAATGATGCTATCGTGCCTGCCTCTACCACCTCCACTGGTAAAGCGTTCCAGGCACCCACCACCCTCTGCGTAAAAAACTTTCCACGCACATCTCCCTTAAACGTTTCCCCTCTCACCTTGAAATCGTGACCCCTTTTGGGAAAAGCAGAAGATTGAGGTTGAAGCAGCCTGCTTGTCAGTACACTGTTTCCCCAGGTTTTGTTTTTAGCCGGACATTTTGGCACCGAATGGATCTTAGGAACCAGATTTGTTTGGGGGGGGAGAGGGGAGGGGAGTGGGGGGGGGGGGGGGGGGAGTCTGACCGATTGGCTGGCTGACAACCATTGGCTGTCTCCTGCTTTGCTGAAGGGTAAAGAACTGCACTATTGTTCTGAAAGCAGTGAGTGCCCGGCACATCCTTTATTGTGAACCTGGAATAAAGCAGAGTCTGCGTAGAAGGTCGACGACCTTGCCAGGGAAAACCATCTGAAGCCTAGACGGAAGAAGTATCAAAACAAAAGCTGAACTTCATAAAGACACGAACCAGAAATCATCCCAGTGCATCAATGTTCTTTATCCTTTTATCTTTTACATATTTTCTTTGTCTTTTCTGTTATTTGTCTGTATGTGTAGAGAGTAGGGGTAGTTTGGAAGAGGGAGTTGAGAAACGGGTATTAGATGGTTACATTTTCTGTCTGTTTAATTATAACACTGTACATAATTGTTAAAGTTACAAACCTGGTGGGTGCAGTTAATTGGGCTCAACCAAGACCTTGGGTAATTTTAATAAAATCTTATTTGACCTGTGTTGCCACTCCGGGTCAAGTGGGGCTGGAATTGACTGCACCCTGGCCCAGGGTGTGGTATCAGAATCATTTTCTCTGTGTTTACCCTACCAAACCCCTTCATTATCCTAAAGACCCCTATTAGGTCTGTGTTGTGTTCTGTGATATAACCGTTGTAATGATGTACAGAGAACATGTAGTTGTTTAACTAGAAAGATGATTTATTAACAAACACGTGGAAAGGTAACTAACAAACGATAATACAGACAATGGCTACTAAAGGAATTCAGTGAATCCTCCTGGAACTATTCTAAGTGCGACTATCCCCTTGTACATCTTACTCCCAACTGGCGGGTATCTCAAGTCACGTGATAGATATACATCGCCACCAGCTGGTCAGAGGTCGCATAGCTAACTATATACAGAACTGTGCACCGTTCTTTCCTGACAGCAAATCCCATTTGAATTTCCCTTCAGCCCAAGGCCGAGGCATAGGAATCTTAGAACAGGAGTAGGCCCATCAAACCTGCACTACCATTCAGCTAGATCACGGCTGATCATTTACCTCAGTGTCACTTTCCTGTATTATCCCCATATCCCTTGATAGCATCCATTTCCAGAAATCTGTATTGAACATGCTGAATGAGTGAGCTTCCACAGCCCTCTGAGGAGGCGAATTCCAAAGATTCACCCCACCCTCTCAATGAAGAAATTCTTTCTCAGCTCAGTCTTAAATGGCCCGGCCCTTATTCTCAGACTGTGTCTCCTGCTTCTGATCTCACCTGCCAAAGGAAACATCCCGGCCGTGATATAGTGGCCATGCTAGCCGCATGCGGAAACTCCAATATGGTTGAATCTTACAAGAGGTCAAAAACGGGATTTGCGGCAGCGAGATTTCGCTTTGATATCATCCCCCCACCCCCCACCTCCTTCCCCCATGTTGCAACTCGGTTCAATCTCAGGAAAGTCATGAGCCAGGTTAGCAGTCCCAGGGACAGGCGCTCTAGGGAGCACCATTGGGGGAGTTCCCTTATGTGCGGTGGTGGGGGAGGAGCGATGCCTGTGAAGGGGATGGTCCACTGCTTATGAGGAGGAAGGTGATGCATGCGTGGGGGGAAGAGGCCAATGTCTTGGGGCCTCACGGTAGCATGGTGGTTAGCATCAATGCTTCACAGCTCCAGGGTCCCAGGTTCGATTCCCGGCTGGGTCACTGTCTGTGTGGAGTCTGCACGTCCTCCCCGTGTGTGCATGGGTTTCCTCCGGGTGCTCCGGTTTCCTCCCACAGTCCAAAGATGTGCGGGTTAGGTGGATTGGCCATGCTAAATTGCCCGTAGTGTAAGGTTAATGGGGGGATTGTTGGGTTACGGGTATACGGGTTATGTGGGTTTAAGTAGGGTGATCATTGCTCGGCACAACATCGAGGGCCGAAGGGCCTGTTCTGTGCTGTACTGTTCTATGTTCTATGTCTGTGAAGGAAAAGGGCGATGGATGTGAGAGGAATGTCCAGATGCTCGCTTGGGGGAAGAGGGAATGCCTTGATGTTTGTCCATGTCTGCGGGGGCGGGGGCGGGGGCGGGCGGGGGGGGGGGGGGGATTGATTTTAACTGCAGACCAGAGCTTCCTTTAAAAATGTGCCATGATCTCTGTGGAGCCTGTCATGACTGTACTATCAAATCCTGCCCTACCATGCCCCAGAGAGTTTGAGCACTGAGTGCCAGTAAATCGAGTGAAAACTCAGCTGTGTTTCTGGAGAGATGCACTTCTGTTTTCAGTCTGGACCTGACTGATTTTGATAAAATTCCGCCCCCTATTTTTCTTGGGTTACTTGCTTTTTTAAGGCTTCCAGTTTTATTTCAGCAGTGCAGTTCATAGAATCATAGAATCCCTACAACACAGAAGGAGGCCATTCGGCCGATCACGTCTACAATGACCATCTGGACGAGCACCCTGTCAAGGCCCTCTTCCCCCACCCTATCTCTGTAACCCCATAACCTCACCTTTTGGACACTGAGGGCAATTTAGCATGACCAATCCATCCAACCTGAATATCTTTGCACTGTGGGAAGAAACCGGAGCACCTGGAGGAAACCCACACAGACACGGGGAGAACGTGCAGACTCCACACAGTTACCCAAGGCTGGAATGGAACCCGGGTCACTGACCCTGTGAGGCAGCAATGCTAACGATTGTGCAGCCCCACATCGGTTCATACATAATGGGCGAGATTCTTCGCAAATGCGGAGAATCGTAAAGGCTGCCGTGGGACAGGCCGTGACCCACGGCAGCCTTCACACACACTTCCGGGGCCAATTCTCCCCCCCGGGCGGGGCTAGGAATGCGGCCCCGTGCGTCACAGGGAATCGTGCCCAATGTACTTGATAGTATTGTGAGTAGGATTATTAAAATCACTTTGACACTGCGCGATTCTCCGCCCCCCACGCCGGGTGGGAGAATAGCAGGAGGGCCACCCGACATTTTTCACGCCCCCCCCGACGCCCGACACACGCCACGAATCGCCGCTCGCCGTTTTTTACGGCAAGCGGTGATTCTCCGAGGCCGATGGGCCGAGCGGCCGGGCCCTCATGCCCGTTTCAACACGGCAGCAAACACACCTGCTCGCTGCCGTCGTCAAACGGGCACCAGATGCCAAGGCTGTGCCAAGGGGGGCATAGTGCCCACCGATTGCTGGCCGTGCATCCGTAACGGACGCACTCTGTTCCCTCCGCCGCCCCGCAAGATCAAGCCGCCACGTCTTGTGGGGCGGCTGAGGGAAAAGACGGCAACTGCGCATACGCGGGTTGGCGTTGTCCAACCTGCGCCTGCGCGGCCGATGATCCGGCGTGACGCTTGACGTGCGGCCTTGCCGACCGTCACCGTGACGCACGGGGCCCCACTCCTAGCCCCGCCCGGGGGGAGAATCGGCCCCGGAAGTGGGCGTGAAGGCTGCCGTGGGTTACGGCCTGTCCCACGGCAGCCTTTAGGATTCACCGCATTTGCGGAGAATCTCGCCCGTTCTTGAGCACCTTGTGATTTTAAAAGTGTAAAATCTCATAAGTACCTTGAGTGTTAAATGCCTGAGTCACAAACTGAATTTTTTTCATTGATTATACTAACCTCATCCCTGATTCTGTCATTCACCTCTTGGACTGACTTTAAAATTGGAAATAAATATGAGAACACAAGCATGTAGTACTGTCAGATTAAAAATCTCCGATTAATTGGAAACCAAAACTGCAAATTCTTCACTCATTAAACTATATTACAATTTAAGAGGAGCAAAGTTGCAGGGAAATTACAGAAATTGGAGTATATTGGATTGGATTGGATTTGTTTTATTGTCACGTGTGCCGAGGAACGGTGAAAAGTATTGTTTTGCTTACAGTCCAGACGGATCGTTCCATACATGAAAAAAACATATAATGTACATAAACACACAATGTAAATACATAGGTACAGGCAACGGGTGGGCATACGGAGAGTAGTGCTGCTCAATAGTGAAGGTGCGTGAAGAGATCCATTCAGTCCATAAGGGATTCATTCAGGAATGTGGGCCGGGATTCTCCCCTACCCGGCGGGGCTAGGGGGTCCGGGTGTAGTGGAGTGGCGCCAACCACTCCGGCATCGGGCCTCCCCAAAGGTGTGGAATTCTCCGCACCTTTAGGGGCTAGGCCGGCGGCGGAGTGGTTTCCGCCACGCCAATTGGCACCAAAACCGACACCAACAGGCCTTGGCGCTACGCCGCCTGGCGTCGGGGCTGGCCGAAAGGCCTTCACCGGTCTGCGCATGCGCTGGTGCGTCAGCGGCCGCTGATTTCACCACCGGCGCATGTGGGGTAGGGGGGTCTCTTCCGCCTCTGCCATGGTGGAGGCGGTGGCGGCGGCGGAAGAAAAAGAGTGTCCCCACGGCACTGGCCCGCCCGCCGATCGGTGGACCCCGATCGCGGGCCAGGCCACCGTGGGGGCACCAATCCGGCCGCCACCAGAGGTGCTTGAAACCACGTCGGCGGGATTGGCATGTAGGCGGCGGGACTTCAGCCCATCGCGGGCCAGAGAATCACAGCGGTGGGCACGCCGATCGGCGGGGCGTGATTCCCGCTCCCGCTGATTCCTGGGTAGTGGAGAATTCCGGCCACGGCTGTGGCGGGATTTACGCCGGCCCCGGGTGATTCCCCGACCCTGCGGGGGATCGGAGAATTCCATCCCAGGTAACAACGGAGAATAAGCTGCTTTTGAACCTGTCTCAGACTTATGTATCTCCTGCCCAATTAAAGAAGTTGGGAGAGTGAATAACCTGGATGGGAGGGGTCTTTGATTATGCTGTCCGCTTTGTCACCGCAACGGGAGGTGGAGACAGAGCCAACGGATGGGAGGCGGGTTTGCGTGATGGTCTTGGTGTGTTCATGGCTCTCTGTAGTTTCTTACAGTCTTGGGCCAAGCAGTTGCCATACCAGGCAGTGATGCAACCAAATAGGATGCTTTCTATCGTTCATCTTTAAAAATTGGTAAGAATCAGTGTGGACATGCCGAATGTCCTTAGCTTCCTGAGGAAGTACAGATGCTGTTGTGATTTCTTGATTGTAGAGTCGACGTGGGTGGACCAGGACATATTGTTGGTGATGTTTACACCGAGGAATTTGAAGCTGCCAACCATTTCCTCACCTTGGCAGCATTGATGCAGACAGGGATGTGGGTATGATACTTTGCTTTCTGAAGTCAATGACCAACTTTTTAGTTTTGCTGACATTGAAGGAGAGATTCTTGTCATTACATCACCCCACTAGGTTTTCTATCTCCCTCCTGTATTCTGACTCATCATTGTTCGAGATCTGACCCATTACGTTCGTGTCATCAGCAAACTTGTCGTTGGATTTGGAGCTAAATTTTGCCATGCAGTCATGTGCTTTTAGGGAGTATAGTAGGAGGCTAAATACCCAGCCTTGCGGGGCCCTGGTATTGAGGACTATCATAGAGGAAGTGTTGTTGTTTATCCTTGCTGATTGTGGTCTGTTGGCCAGGAAATCAAGGATCCAGTTGCAGAGTGAACAGCTAAGTCCTAGGTTTTGGAGCTTTGATATGATCTTGGCTGGGATTATGGTGTTGAAGGCGGAGCTGTAATCCATGAATAGGAGTCTGATGTAGGAGTCCTTGATGTCGAGATGCTCTAGGGATGAGTGTAGGCCCAGGGAGATGACGTCCGCTGTGGACCAGTTGTGGCGGTATGCAAATTGCAGTGGATCAAGGCATTCTGGGAGTATGGAGTTGATATGCCTCATGACCAATCTTTCAAAGCACTTCATAATGATTGATGTCAAGGTCACCGGATGGTAGTCATTGAGGCACGTTGCCTGGTTCTTTTTTGCCACTGGTATGGTGGTGGTCTTCTTGAATCAGGTGGGAACCTCAGAACGGAGTAGGAAGAGGGCGAAAATGTCCACAAACACATATGGCAGTTGATCGACGCAGGATGAGTGCATGACCAGGGACCCCGTCAGGTCCTGTCGCTTTCCAAGCGTTCACTTTCAAGAAGGCTGATCTGACTTCGGAAGCTGCGACAGTAGGTATGGGTGTGTTCGAGCCTGCTGGGGCTGTTGACAATGGTTTGATGGTTTCCTGCTTGAACTGAGCATAGAATGCATTGAGCTCATCGGGGAGGGGTGCCCTGCTTCTGGACTCGACTTCACTTTGTAGCCTGTTATGTTGTTTAAGCCTTGCCGACGAGAGTCCATGACGTTAGTCTGTGACTAGCTTTGTCTGATGTTATCTCTTGGCATTCCTGATGACTTTGCGGAGGTCATAACTGGATTTCTTGTATAGGTCAGGGTCGCCTGTCTTAAACGCCTCAGACCTGGCCTTCATGAGGGAGTCAATCTTGCCACTGAAGGCCGGGGGGGGGCGGGGGGGCCTCCGCTGTGGCCTGGCTGCGATCGGTGCCTACCGATTGGCGGGCCGGCCTCTCGGGCTTGGGGCCTCTTTTGTTCCTGCCGGCCCTTGTAGCATCGGGGTCGGTGTGGAGAAGAAAGCCACTGCACATGTGTGCATTGGCGCCGGCCCCACTGCGCACGCGCAGACCCACACAACACCAGTTTCAAAATTAGGCATCCAATTTGCATGCTGTGGTGTGATTAACCACATCTGCCAAGCTTTCTTTCAATATCAACCACTCATTCACCCTTTTACTTCCAAGCCAAGTATGAATCGTGTTTGACCCCTAATTTCTGATGATCCATCAGCGACATTTGCATACGGTGTCCTTTAAAATATGTAGAGGCAAATCAACATAATGCGTGACTTAATGAAGAACCTGGCAGTGATGGCGTTCCCAGAAACTTGCTTAACTTTAGACTGCGATCCAGCTTCTGAGTGGAATCCAGGCCCCTCTGAGACGTACGTTTGTAGATCTTAGATGAAGCCAAAAAAAGAGTTGTATTTAAAAAACACTTTTTGTAAACTCAGGACATTGCGAAGCATCTGCAGCCAACTAAGTACTTCTGAACTCTATGGTCGCACAGGAATCACGGCAGCTAATTTATACACAGCAAGCTCCCACAACTAAGAATCTGATCATGACCAGATAATTTGCTTGTCAGATGTTGACTGACGAATAAATATTGGCCACCAAGGATCTTCTTTGAAATAGTTTCATGGGCTCTTTCACGTCAACCTGAGCAGGAAGATGGAGGAACAGTTCAAGGTCTCAACCAAAAGACATCACATCTGACAGCGCAATTCCCTTGTTACGGCACCAGAGCAACAGCTTTGATTTCCACGCTTAACTCCTGGTGTGGGACTCGAACCCCGAACCTTGTGGCTCAAAGACAAGAGTACAACTGAGCCACCGCTGACGGTAGTCATAGATTTACATTGGGTGATTTTTATGGTGAGATACCATGACATTAGTTAAATGGAAGCTCTCGCAGTTCACGTTATCCATGGAATTGATATGAGGGACCGGATTCTCTGGTTCCCCAGCTGCATATTACTCGGCAGCACGGCGTTCGTTGGCGGTGTGATTCTCTCCTCCCGACGCTTGCCAACAGGATTTCCCATTGAGGACACCCCACCCCACCAGGAAACCATGGGCGGGGGTGCGCTGCCGGTGGCAACTGAGAATTGCAATAGCCAGAGTATTCCGGCCAAGGTTTATTGATGTCCAAATGGATGCCATGTAGTATGCCCGTCAACTCACTAAATATTGCTGGTATATTCCTCTGTGCTGGCTATTACTGCCAAGTGTTTCAGTAGTGATTTGTACAGCAGTCTGGGTAATCAAAGGCAGAGGATAATCATGCTGATCCCATTACCAGTATCCAGTAAGCAGGATTCAGATACACTGCACCCCGATTTTAAAAAGGGGAGAGTGATCAAACAGACCCCTGCAAGCCAGTTAGCCTTATGTCAGTGATGGGGAAAGTTTTGAAGACAATAATTCAAGGCAAAATTAATTGGCATTTTGAAACTGCTGGATTAATTAATGAAAGTCAGCTCAAATTGTTGAAGGAAAATTGTGTTTGTCAAACTATTTAAGTTCATTGGTGGGTTAATGAGGCTTTCTTATTGATTAGTTCACAGGATGTGGGCATCGGTGGCGAGGCCATAATTTCTTGCCCTTCCATAATTGCCCTTGAGAAAGTGGCAGTGAACCTGTTTGAACTGCTGCAGTGCACGTGTTGTAGAAACCCCCACAGTGGCATTCGGGAAAGTGTTCCAGGATTTTGACCCAGAAACAATAAAGAAACATCGATATAAGTCAGGATGACATGTGGCTTGTAGGGGAATTTTCAGCAGGATGGTGTTCCCATTCATCTGCTGCCCTTTATGTTGGGGTTTGGATGGTGCTTTTATAATAATGATTATTGTCACAAGCAGGCTGACATTAACACTGCAATGAAGTTACTGTGAAAAGCCCCTTGGCATCACATTCTGGCGCCTGTTCAGGTACACAGAGGGAAGATTCAGAATGGCAAACTTACCTAACAGCACGCCTTTCGGGACTTGTGGGAGGAAACCGGAGCACCCGGAGCCTTGGTGAGTTTTTGCAGTTCATCTTGTAGATGGTACACATTGCTGCCACTGTGTAACAATGGTGAAAATAGTGAATGTGAAGATGGTGGATAGGGTGCCAATCAAGTGAGCTGCTTTATCCTGGTTGGTATCAAACATCTTGAGTGTTGTTGTAGCTGCAAGGTAAGGGGAGAGTATTTAATCACACTCCTGACTTGTGCTTAGATGATGGACAAGATTTGGAGATTCAGGAGGTGTGACATCCACCCAGCGTTTGACCTGCTCTTGTAGCTGCAGCAGGCATTTTCAAAATCGGGGTCGCGACCCGCGGGTGGGTTGTGGGCGGGTGTCGGGGGGGGGGGGGGGGGGGGGGGGGGGTCGCGGAGCCATCCGTCGTGGCGCTCCCGATTGCGCAAATTTGTGTGCAATAGCCGCAGCAGCCAGCTTTCAAAAATGCCTGCTGCGAGCGGCCTTCAAAATCGTGACAGGCGGCGATTTGATGCCACATCGCAATTCTCCATCGCCTCGGCAGCAGCATCAAAGTGTTCCGGAACGCATGTACAGTAGATATCGTTTGCATATAATTAGCGTGCCCGACCTAGTATTCTTCTGGGCCTTTGCGATTTTCCACCTCCGATGGACCAAGTTCCCGATGGCGCGGTTCACTTGTGCTTTGAAAAATCATGGAACCGTCGTGGCAGCTGCTGAGGGAGAGAGAGGGCGTACGAGGGTGTTCAACATCGCCATAGTTTGCTGATAATTGTGCAGCTGGCTAAGGGGTCTCTGCCAGGGCCGGGGGCAGTAGTGGGGGGAGGGTGGCCAGGATGTGGGTTGGCGGGTCGGGGTGGACGGGCACGGAACACCATTGCTACAGCTGGCAAGGCAGCCATGCAGCTGCGCACGCCACGAACAGCACACATTGAACTTAGTGCCACGTGCCGTATGGGTGTGCCCCAAGGCTCCCCTGCCTAGGTGCCCTCTGACCCCAGCTGACCCATCAGCTGTATGGCATGCTCCAGCACAACTAGTGCCACCTTGTTGGCTGGCATAAGTGTGTGTGGGGATAGTAATGTGTATGTGGGGTTGCAACTTGTCAGTCTCCCAAGTGTCATTCACGGACCTGGTGAATCCAGTACCATTTTTCATTGGAATCGATTGTGTTCCACGCGGCACCAGTGCTAGCCCCGTAACAGTAGCGGAATCAGTCCAGGTGTGGCGCCAGTTTTTCTGCCGTGAAAGTCGATGAATTCTGCGTTGGCGTCAACACATAGCGCTGGATTCTCCATTCCTGCGTCTACGTGCTGACGCCAACGGGAGATCCATGGTGTTTCGCGATGGGAAAATTGGCACCTCACCCGCACTGATTCAGGTACCGGCGAGGGGCTCGCAGCGGCGGCGCGTGAAGCACCCGTGGAACACGTGAATGTTGATTTGGAGGGAGTGGAGCATCGCGACCCGGCGTCAAACTGCCGCCTCCCACGATCTTTGCCATTTTCCGCCCTATTGCGTTCACGATTTTAGCGTCGGGTAATGGAGAATCCCGCCCCTGGTGTTAGAAAAGGAGAACCCCGCCCAATATAAATTCAACTGTGCAATTTTAGAGGTTGCCTCCCAAAGTCCGTTGGAAGGTCCCCTCCCCCAATAACACAATTCCTGCCCCCCCATCAGACCCCCACAACAGAGACACCCCCACAGGAGACCCCGCATCAGACCCCTATATGAGACCCCCAACAGAGGTCCACTCCATCAGACGCCCAACAGAGACCTAATCAGAGACATCTCTTATTAGAGACTCCGCCCATTGGAGACGTCTCCCCCATCAGAACCCACCATCAGAGAGCCCCAAAGAGACCTCTATCAGAGACCCCTGCCTGAAAGCAGTCCAGGCAGCAGGGTGACAAATCACTGCATTTTCACTCACCCTTTCCTAACATCTGGTGCCTCAGACACATGTGTTTAAAGCACCAACAGCTACAAGTGTCAGAAGCTTCCTCCATAAGACATAGCAGCAGAATTAGGCCACTCGGCCCATCGAGTCTGCTCTGCCATTCAATCATGGCTGATATTTTTCTCATTCACAATCTCCTGCCTTTTCCCCATAACCCCAGATCCTCGGAAGGCAAGTGCACATGAAACGGTTTGAAATCCCTTGACTGCCTTTGAAATGCAAGTCTTCCATTCAATTTCACACAGTAGTACATTGTATTTCCCAGCGCTTGACAGTTTTCTTATTCCAGAGACAGCTGCTTGATGGATTGATCTTTCTTTCCGACTTGAATGCTTTGATGCTAACTGCAATGTTTAATAACACTCTTGCATCGAAAGCAACTAAGGGATCTGGATTCCTCTATTTCACAGCAGAAGGCGGCAGCTCCTTTCAAAAATTCTTTCATGGTGAGGTTGTCACTGGCTGGGCCGGCATTTATTGCTCAATCCTGAGGGCATTTAAGAGTCAACCACATTGCTGTGGATCTGGAGTCACATGTAGGCCAGACCAGGTAAGGACAACGGATTGCCTTCCCCAAAGGACATTTTTGAACCAGATGGGTTTTTATGATGATCGACAATGGTTTCATGGTCACCTTTCAACTTTTAATTTGAGATTTTTATTGAATTAAAATTTTATCATCTACCATGGCGGGATTGGAACCCGGGTCCCCAGAGCATGACTCTGGGTCTCTGGATTACTAGTCCAGTGATAATACCACTGCACCACTGCTTTCCTTTTTTATGTGGGGAGGAGCTGTCATTCATAGCAATGTTGTTTATAACCACTGTGGTTAGCATCAATGGAGGGTATTTACGATGCATGAAAGGAATGATAAATAAACAAAGTCCTGAAGCAGTTGTGTCTGGATCTGATGGGAGGTCTCTGTTGGGGGGGTCTGACGGAGTGACTGATGAGGGGATAGTGGGGGGAGGGCTGCAGCTGAGGAACCTCAGTATGGAGTCACCTTCAAAATGGCGGCCCAATACCGGGATTGCGGCAGAATCCTGTGAGCTCTTCTCCATGCATAATTTTGCAAGGAAAAGTGGAGGGAATTGCACCTGGGTGCTGCTCCTAGTGGCCAATTCTGGGCACCGCACTTTAGGAAGGGTGTCAAGGAGCTGGATTCTCCGTTTGGGAGACTAAGTACACACGCCGGAGTGAAAACGGTGCTGTTTTACACCAGAGAACTGGCGCAAAAACGGGCACCGATTCGTCGTTTTGCTGGGCGCTAGCAGGGAGGCAGCACAGAGCTTCCAGGTCTGAGCTGCCGATGTGGACCTGAGCATTGTCGGGTCCGTGGCCGTGCATGCGCACGTCGGCGACCTGCAGTGGCTGGACTGACGGGTTCACGACGGGTGAGACCACATGTGGCCCACGCTGTTGGGAACTCGGCCGATCGGGGACAGAGCATTGCAGGGCGGATACGTGGCACGGGGGGCAGAGCATTGCTAAAGCACCGCCACCCCGATTTTGGCATCTTCGGGGATTCTCCGCCCTCTCGCTGAACTCGATTTCGTCGTCGGGGAGCGGAGAATCCAAGGTCTTTGAGACGATGCAGAGATTTGCTAGACTGATATCAGCAAGAAGGGACTTCAGATATTTGGAGGCAGGAGAGAAGTTAGATATTTTCTCTTTATAACAGGGGAAGTTACTAGGATATTTGCCGGAGATGTTCAAAACCATGAAGAGTTTGGCAGAGGAAATGAGGAGGACTGGATGTTTCGCTTATTTCCCATTTCTTTCATTTTTCCGTTTTCATCTTTTATGTGTAATGGATTAAAAACACAATTTACCTTTAAATCGAGCAAAGGGGGCAAGATTTTCAGATTCTGAGGCTATGTCCCCACGCTGGCGTTTGATGCCAGAACAAATGGTGTAAAACGTCCACTGATTCCACATTTTGCTGGGGGCTAGCAGGAAGGCAGCGTAGAGTACCCGGGTCTAGCTATTGATACGGCCCGGAGAATAGCCGGGTCCATGGGCGCGCTGCGCACGGCGGCGGCCTGCAGCAGCTGCGCCGTACAACATGGCAGCAACTGCTCGCGGCCCTGCCCTGCAAAATAGTTCCCCCCCCTTTGGCCCCCAACCCCCGATAAAGTCCCCCCCTGCGCACGGATCTGCCCTCCCCTACTATGGTGGCGCTGGACTGAATCTGCAGCCGCAACGCTGAGTTCCCGATGGATGAGACCACACGTGTCCCGCTCCGTCGGGAACTCGGCTGGTTGGGGGCGGAGCATGGGGGTGGGCCTCAGGCAAAGTCCTGAGCCCGTGGATACATGGCGCCGCATACTCGCAGAGTATGCTGCTTTGGAGGGGGCAGAGTATCGCGAAAGCGGTGCTGCCCCCGATTTGGTCGGGAACTTTGATTCTCCGACCAGTCGCAATTTCGGCATCGGAGAATCCAGCCCAGGAAGTGAGGAACTCAAAAGTTACAAAAATAGTACATTGTGCTAGCTTCCGAATACCAGAACTCAGACTTATTGGCACCTGTGAGATCAGATGGACTTGGTTCGCTTGGTAGCCAAAAGACCATATTATGGCCAGCAACAGGCGGTGATTTGGTCCTACCCAAGTGGGATGGTTTGAAGAGAACCAACGAAAGGATAGTCAGATCCTGGATGCTCAGATTAGAAACTGTGCGAGTCTCTCCATCCATCTGTCCATACGTTCATCCACCCCTCCCTCCCTCCCTCCGACCCTCCATCCATCCATCCATCCCTCCATCCATCCATCCATCCTTCAATCCATCCATCCGTCCATCCATCCATCTATCCATCCATCATTCCCAGCATGCCCCTATCTCCTAAACATAAAAAAGCATCCATTCTTTATACAGTTCAAACAATTACAAAGCCCACCTCGGCTGGATACAACCCAAGCATAATGAATACTGGTTACTAGGCAATAGGAGGCTTCATTGTCAGTTCACAATGAATAGAAGCCCCTCAAGATGTTTCCCCCCCCCCCCCCCCACCCTCCCCCTATCAATTGTCCTCAGGTCTTCTTCCTATATCACAAACTGAGACTTGCTTATCTCACCGTTGTTACAGACGGGGACCAGACGGAACGGCACTTGTCTCTCAGGGGATCGGAGGGGAGGAGGTAGAAACCTTTCTTTTGGGTTTTTGAGAAATAGCGACCCAAATGGTGCGGTCAAAAGAAAAGTGGATATGACCCATGTCAGGAATAAAAGAATGAATAGGGTAAGAGTAGGGCCAGTCAAGGACAGTAGTGGGAAGTTGTGCGTGGAGTCCGAGGAGATAGGAGAGGTGCGAAATGAGTATTTTTCATCAGTATTCACACAGGAAAAAAACAATGTTGTCGAGGAGAATACTGAGATACAGGCTACTAGACTAGAAGGGCTTGAGGTACATAAGGAGGAGGTGTTAGCAATTCTGGAAAGTGTTAAAATAGATAAGTCCCCTGGGCCGGATGGGATTTATCCTAGGATTCTCTGGGCAGCTAGGGAGGAGATTGCTGAGCCTTTGGCTTTGATCTTTAAGTCATTTTTGTCTTCAGGAATAGTGCCAGAAGACTGGAGGATAGCAAATGTTGTCCCCTTGTTCAAGAAGGGGAGTAGAGACAACCCCGGTAACTATAGACCAGTGAGCCTTACTTCTGTTGTGGGAAAAGTCTTGGAAAGGTTTATAAGAGATAGGATGTATAATCATCTGGAAAGGAATAATTTGATTAGAGATAGTCAACATGGTTTTGTGAAGGGTAGGTCGTGCCTCACAAACTTTATTGAGTTCTTTGAGAAGGTGACCAAACAGGTGGATGAGGGTAAAGCAGTTGATGGGTGGTGTATATGGATTTCAGTAAAGCGTTTGATAAGGTTCCCCACGATAGGCTATTGCAGAAAATACGGAGGCATGGGATTCAGGGTGATTTAGCAGTTTGGATCAGAAATTGGCTAGCTGGAAGAAGACCAAGGGTGGTGGTTAATGGGAAATGTTCAGACCGGTGTCCAGTTACTAGTGGTGTACCACAAGGATCTGTTTTGGGGCTGCTGCTGTTTGTCATTTTTATAAATGACCTGGAGGAGGGCGTAGAAGGATGGGTGAGTAAATTTGCAGATGACACTAAAGTCGGTGGAGTTGTGGACAGTGCAGAAGGATGTTACAAGTTACAGAGGGACATAGATAAGCTGCAGAGCTGGGCTGACAGGTGGCAAATGGAGTTTAATGCAGAAAAGTGTGAGGTGATTCATTTTGGAAGGAATAACAGGAAGACAGAGTACTGGGCTAATGGTAAGATTCTTGGTAGTGTGGATGAGCAGAGATCTCGGTGTCCATGTACACAGATCCCTGAAAGTTGCCACCCAGGTTGAGAGGGTTGTTAAGAAGGCGTATGGTGTGTTAGCTTTTATTGGCAGAGGAATTGAGTTTCGGAGCCCTGAGGTCATGTTGCAGTTGTACAAAACTCTGGTGCGGCTGCATTTGGAGTATTGCGTGCAGTTCTGGTCGCCGCATTATAGGGAGGATGTGGAAGCATTGGAAAGGGTGCAGAGGAGATTTACCAGGATGCTGCCTGGTATGGAGGGAAGATCTTATGAGGAAAGGCTGAGGGGCTTGAGGCTGTTTTCGTTAGAGAGAAGGTTAAGAGGTGACTTAATGGAGGCATACAAGAGGATTAGATAGGGTGGACAGTGAGAGACTTTTTCCTCGGATGGTGATGTCTAGCACGAGGGGACATAGCTTTAAATTGAGGGGAGATAGATATAGGATGGATGTCAGAGGTAGGTTATTTACTCAGAGAGTAGTAAGGGTGTGGAATGCCCTGCCTGCAACAGTAGTGGACTCACCAACACTAAACGCATTCAAATGGTCATTGGATAGGCATATGGATGGTAAGGGAATAGTGTAGATTGGCTTCAGAGGGGTTTCACAGGTCGGCACAACATCGAGGGCCGAAGGGCCTGTACTGCGCTGTAATGTTCTATGTTCTATGCAGAGTAAATTGACGGGGTGGCACAGGAATTTTAGTCTTTCCCGCCAGAATGGGAAACTAAGAATTATGAGACAGTAAAAAAGGTTGTTTGGGTGTTCATGAATTGGTTCCTGAAACATTTAGGCAAAGGTTTTGGAATTTAAGGATAGCCGAATTCAATACATCAAGCAGGACAATTTTGATAGATGGATATGCGCATTGGAAGTTGAAACTACCTATGTGGCTCTGAGAGCGGCAATTCTCTGAGAGAGGGAATTAAAGAATATCCTACGTTCTATCATAAGAACCCATGTTGAAGACCAGAGGGTGAAGACTGCTGAGCAGGCAGCAATTGTGGTGAACAATTGCCAGCTAAATTAAAATCTTTGTTCCATCACCACCACCCCCATAATTCTGACAAGGATAGAAAGTGGGAGAGTAAAAGGAAGTTGCCAGGATTAAGAATGGATAGCAGGGAATGCTCCGAGATCGCCTCCTCAGACCAGGAAGGAATGGACTGAGGATGGATGTGAGACTCAAAAGCCCAGGTGTTACCATTGTAATAAGGTGGGACACGTTCGTTCAGCAAGGAAAGCCCATAGGACATGTTGGAGTTCATAAGGAGGATTTTGAAAAAGGAACAAAAGAACAGGGCAGGGCAGACTGTAGCTTTAACTGGACTGAGGAGACCTGAGGGAAACACTGGTGTTGCAGAAGGTGTGAGTAATGAGGTAAAAGAGAGATATGTCCGGCTTTTATCTAAAGCGATCACCCCATTTTCATCAACTGAGGTAGTCAAGCAAAATATTACAAAGAGATATTGATAACGTGATTTGGTGAAACTAGGGTGGCACGTTAGCACAGTGGTTAGCACAGTTGCTTCACAGCTCCAGGGTTCCAGGTTTGATTCCCGGTTTGGGCCACTGTCTGTGCGGAGTCTGCACGTTCTCCCCGTGTCTGCGTGGGTTTCCTCCGGGTGCTCCAGTTTCCCCCCATATTCCAAAGATGTGCAGGTTAGGTGGATTGGCCATGCTAAATTGCCCTTAGTGTCCATAAAAGGGAGGGTAGGTGGGGTTACTGGGTTGCAGGGATAGGGTGGAGGTGTGGGCTTAAGTAGGGTGCTCTTTCCAAGGGCTGGTGCAGACTCAGTGGTCCAAATGGCCTCTTTCTGCACCGTAAATTCTATGATTCTATGATGGCAGATAGACTTCAACATAGCTAAGTGGGAGGTCATTCATTTTGGAGCAGGAAGGAATAGATCTGGATATTAATTTAACTGGTCGGGAAACTATTGGAAGCAATTCTGAGAGACAGAATTAATCTGCATTTGGAGAGGCAGGGATTAATCAAGAAGAGTCAACATGGTTTTGTTCAGGGAAGGTCATGTCTGACCAACTTAATTGAATTTTTTGAAGAGGTACCAGGGGTGTAGATGAGGGAAATGCATTTGACGTGGTCCACTTGGACTTCAGCAAGGCTATTGATAAAGTCCCACATGAGAGACTGAGAGTGAATGTAAGAGCCCATGTGATCCAATCAAATTTGGCGAATTGAATCCAAAATTGGCTGAGTGGCAGGAAGCAGCAGGTGATGACAGAGGAGTGTTTTTCTGAGGTGAGTGACTGTCCTTTAAATCAAGAAAACATTTGATCCAGCGTGACATCAATGAGCCCTAGAACATTTGAAGTTGTTACTACCCCTATGGAGGCCACGGGGTGTGGACCATCGGTTCCCTGTGACCTCCACAGAATGTGACCCCGGTAACGGGGCGGGGCGCCCTCAATGAGGGGAGCCCTCACAGTGTAAAAACCACGACCTGGGTGCAGCTCGAGGAGGAAGATCCTTCGGGAGTGGAACGTTATTGCGTACCTTGAATAAATCTATATCATTGCATCCAGCCAACTGTTCCATGGTATTCACTTTGCGCGGATTCTGCTCTGGCGATGAGGGTTAAATGGAGCTGCCGTCAGTGCCGAGTGCTATGGATCCGGACCATTTCGTTTAGAACTCAGGCGGTCTCGAACCTGCCGGCAGAGATGCCTCACATTGGAAAGCTGTAGCTGTACGATGCAGGTACCAATGATTGGGGCAACACATAGAACACAAACAACATGTCTTTCGGACCAATGCAATTATTGGGGACGAATATCAAATGATAATACTGCTCATGGCTTGTGGTAACCAACCTACAGCATGATAAAAGGCTTGGCTCACCCGGATGCACTGGATATGCCAACTTTTGCCGCCTGAGTGGCCCTTGTGGGGGACTACTTCAATCCCAAACCCCCTCTAATTGTTCACCGGTTCAGACTTCATACTGCCACCCAGGCCCAGGGCGAATAGAGTGATGACTTCTTGACCCGATTGCCCAAGCTGGCTGTGACCTGCAAGTTTGACACCACACTAATTTAGTCTTGCCGGATAACGTTCCAGACGAGAGACACGGTTTACCATCACCTTATTGCCACACAGGCATCAGGCTTCATCACAGGTACAACCCGGGCTGCCCAGTCAGAGGATTGAACAGCACGGATCTGCGAGATCCTTTAGACCTGCAAGACTGTTTGGTCTGTTGAAACCGTGACGCGGTGACACAAGGTAAAGATTTAGCTGAAACTCACCTGGATCTGCAGTGGATGATTGACATAGTCATCTCCCATGAAAGCACTGAGCAGGGCGTCCAGGAGCTCTGGGGCACGGCGGTCCTGAATCTAGGTTGCCCGTCCAACCGCCGTTTGGTTTTGCCACGACCTAAAGAAGCGGAATACTGTCGGTGGCACCATTACCAAAGGGACTCAGGCTTCTGCTGCAGAGGCCCGAAAACCACTGCACAACACCTAGGGGACCTAGGGGACCCAGATGCCGGGTGCGGGTCAGTAACAGTCAGCTGCTGGGACCAAAGCGATAGATGACATTGTGAGAGCTACCCCCACCACACCCCCCCCGCCCATACATAAGCACGGTAGCAGAGTGGTTAGCACTGTGGCTTCACAGCACCAGAGTCCCAAGTTCGATTCCCGGCTGGGTCACTGTCTGTGTGGAGTCTGCACGGTCTCCCCGTGTCTCCGTGAGTTTCCTCCGGGTGCTCCGGTTTCCTCCCAATAGTCCTGAAAGATGAGCTGTTAGGTAATTTGGGCATACTGAATTCTCCCTCTGTGTATCTGAACAGGTGCTGGAATGTGGTGACTAGCGGCTTTTCAGAGTAACTTCATTTGCAATGTAAGCCTACTTGTGACAATAAAGATTATTATTATGGAAAGTCGGACAAATCTCAAACACGCAATAAAGAGGGCTAAAAGGGGTCATGAAATATCTTTGGCGAACAGGGTTAAGGAAAATCCCAAAGATTTTTATTCGTATATAAGGAGCAAGAGGGTAACTAGAGAAAGGATTGGCCCACTCAAAGACAAAAGAGTGAATTTATGCGTGGAGTCAGAGGAAATGAGTGAGCTTCTTAATGAGTACTTTGCATCGGTATTCACCAAGGAGAGGGACATGATGGATGTTGAGGTGAGGGATGGATGTTTAAATACTCTAGGTCATGTCGGCATAAGGAAGGGGGAGGTTTTGGGTATTCTAAAAGGCATTAAGGTGGACAAGTCCCCAGGACCGGATGGGATCTATCTGAGGTTACTGAGGGAAGCGAGGGACGAAATAGCTGGGGCCTTAACAGATATCTTTGCAGCATCCTTGAGCACGGGTGAGGTCCCGGAGGACTGGAGAATTGCTAATGTTGTCCCTTTGTTTAAGAAGGGGAGCAGGGATAAACCAGGGAATTATAGACCTGTGAGCTTGACGTCAGTGGTAGGCAAACTGTTGGAGAAGATACTGAGGGATAGGATCTATTCACATTTGGAAGAAAATAGACTTATCAGTGATAGGCAGCATGGTTTTGTGCAGGGAAGGTCATGTCTTACAAACCTAATAGAATTCTTTGAGGAAGTGACAAAGTTAATTGACAAGGGAAGGGCTGCAGATGTCATATACATGGACTTCAGTAAAGCATTTGATAAAGTTTCCCATGACAGGTTGATGGAGAAAGTGAAGTCGTATGGGGTTCAGGGTGTACTAGCTAGATGGATAAAGAACTGGCTGGGCAACAGGAGACAGAGAGTAGTGGTGGAAGGGAGTGTCTCAAAATGGAGAAAGGTGACTAGTGGTGTTCCACAGGGGTCCGTGCTCGGTATAAGTGGTCTGATGAGCAAGTTTGCAAATGATACTAAGATTGGTGGAGTTGCAGAGAGCGAGGCAGACTGTCAGAGAATACAGCAAAATATAGATAGATTGGAGAGTTGGGCAGAGAAATGGCAGATGGAGTTCAATCCAGGCAAATATGAGGTGATGCATTTTGGAAGATCTAACTCAAGAGCAGACTATATGGTCAATGGAAGAGTCCTGGGGAAAATTGATGTACAGAGAGATCTGGGAGTTCAGGTCCATTGTACCTTGAATGTGGCAACGCAGGTCGATAGAGTGGTCAAGAAGGCATACAGCACGCTTGCCTTCATCAGACAGGGTATTGAGTACAAGAGTCGGCAGGTCATGTTACAGTTGTATAGGACTTTGGTTCGGCCACATTTGGAATACTGCGTGCAGTTCTGGTCGCCACATTACCAGAAGGATGTGGATGCCTTGGAGAGGGTGCAGAGGAGGTTTACCAGGATGTTGCCTGGTATGGAGGGTGCTAGCTATGAAGAAAGGTTGAGTAGATTAGGATTGTTTTCATTGGAAAGACGGAGGTTGAGGGGAGACCTGATTGAGGCCTAAAAATTATGAGAGGTATGGACAGGGTGGATAGCAACAAGCTTTTTCCAAGAGTGGGGGTGTCAATTACAAGGGGTCACGATTTCAAGGTGAGAGGGGAAAAGTTTAAGGGAGATGTGCATGGAAAGTTTTTTACGCAGAGGGTGGTGGGTGCCTGGAATGCTTTGCCAGCGGAGGTGGTAGAGGCGGGTACAATAGCATCATTTAAGATGCATCTGGACAGATATATGAGCGGGTGGGGAACAGAGAGAAGTAGGCCTTGGAAAATAGGCAACAGGTTTAGATAAAGGATCTGGATCGGCGCAGGCTGGGAGGGCCAAAGGGCCTGTTCCTGTACTGTAATTTTCTTTGTTCTTGTTCAACCCCACCGTTTGGCCGGGTGCAACCACCTCCCATGTGATTGGGCTTACTATGTTGACGCCAAAGACACATCCTACCAACAGCTGCACTGAGTGGCAGCGCCGACGGTGTCTCTGATCCACGTTGGCCCGCAGGTGAATGGGCACCCCATCCAAATGGGGCTCGATACCGGAGTGGCAATCTCCATGGTCAACCGCCACACATTTGATCAATGTCGGTCAGGCCTCCAGATGTTGGCACTGCTGAACACAGGTGCCCGGCACGCTACAGATACAGGGAAGCTGTTAGCGATTGCGGGCCCATCAGTATCCCATTTACATATGAACAGCAATCCACAAGTCTACCACTGGTAGTGGTGCATGGTAGCGGGCTGCATTTTCTAGGCTGCGACTGGCTGCCGCACCTCCGCCTGGATTGGCAGCGGGTCTGCTGCATGTACCCAAATGGACCGGAAGGATTCTTGGCGAGGGTCCCCATCATTTTCCATGAAGGGCTGAGACCATACGGGGGCCGTGGCCAGAATTAATGTTGACCATTGGCGCAGCCATGCTACTTCCGAGCCTGACCACTCCAGTATGCTCTAAGGCAGGGGTGGGCAAACTACGGCCCGCGGGCCGCATGTGGCCCGCCAAAGGTCTTTTTTTTTTAATAAACAATTTTATTGAGGTAGTTTTTGGCTTTATAAACAGTTACAGACATCATCAGAAAGGAAGCAAAAAAGGCAAAAATGTGCAAACATCCACGTACTTTCAATACTTCCATCGTAACATATTGCACAAGCCCACTCCCCTCCCACCGGTACTACCCGCCATATTTTCCCTCCTACTCTACTCTACCCCCCCCCCCCCCCCCCCCCCCCCCCCCCCCCCCCCCCCCCCTGCTGACGCTCACTCTCCCGCAAAGAAGTCAATAAATGGTTGCCACCTCCGGGTGAACCCCTGCACAGATCCCCTCAAGGCGAACTTAATTTTTTACATCCCCAGGAAACTCGACGTGTCCGCAAGCCACCACTCAGTCTTCGGGGGCTTTGAGTCCCTCCACGCCAATAATATTCGTCGCCGGGCTATCAGGGAAGCAAAGGCCAACACATCGGCCTCTTTCTCCCCCTGGACGCCCGGGTCTTCCGAAACCCCAAAAATTGCCACCCCTGGACTCATCACCACCCTTGTTTTTAGCACCTGGGACATGACCCCCGCAAATCCCTCCCAGTACCCCCTCAGCTCAGGGCATGCCCAAAACATGTGAACATGGTTCGCTGGTCCTCCCGCGCACCTAGCGCATTTGTCCTCTATCCCGAAAAATTTGCTCATCCGAGCCACCGTCATATGGGCCCGGTGAACGACCTTAAATTGGATCAGCCCGAGCCTAGCACATGTCGCGGTTCGCCAAAGGTCTTTATGCGGCCCACCAAGTCATTAAAAAAAATTTTTTTATTTTTTAAAAAATTTTTAATTATTTTTTTTAAGGTTAATGGGGAGGGCTGTTGGGTTACTTACTGGTATAGGGTGGGTACGTTGACTTGAGTAGGGTGATCATTGCTCGGCACAACGTCAAGGGCCGATATGTTCTCTATGAGGCGCCCAGAATCATAATCGGGTGAAGTAATTATTTTACTTAATATACTATGCGGCCCTTTAAAATTGTGAATTTCTGAATGTGGCCCTTGCACGGAAAAGTTTGCCCACCCCTGCTCTAAGGCCTAAGGTGGACACCGAATTCGATAGATTGGAAAGTTTGGGCATTATCCATGCTGTTCAATCCTCTGACTGGGCAGCCCCGGTTGTACATGTGATGAAGCCTGATGCCTGTGTGGCGATAAGATGATGTCTCTTGTCTGGAATATTATCCGGTCCTTCGCATTGAGGATTTATATGCAAAACTTTATTGTGGTCGGTCCTTCGCCAAGCTGGACATTAGCCACACATACCTCCTGTTGGTTTTGGACTCCGGCTTGCGATACTTCGTGATGATAAATGCACACTGAGTGCTGTACGAATATGCCCAGTTGCTTTTCGGGGTCTTCTCAGCATGTGCTATCTTCCAAAGAGTGAAGGAAAACATCCTGTGGAGCTTGCCCCAAGTGGCGGTTTACCTGGATGATGTCCTAATTATGGGCTCCTTAGTCCATGAGCATTTCCAGAACTTGGCCGAAGTCCTGAGGCATTTCAAGGCAGCCAGCATCCGGGTAAAATGCATTTTCAACATGGCAAAGGTCACATATCTGGGTTACTACATGGACCGCCATGGCCTACATTAAGTCAAAGTGCAGGCCATCCAACAGGCCCCCGTCTTGGGAGCACTGAGATGTAACATCTCTCCTTACAGGGTTGGGGCTGTTCTCGCCCATCACATGGATGGTGGTTCAGAGCATCCCATAGCATTCGCATCCAGGATACTCGCTGACGCAGAGAGGAACTACGCAGGGATCAGGAAGGAGGGTCTCTCCGTCGTCTTTGGAGTAAAAATATTCCACCAATATGTATTTGGGCATACATTTATGGTGTTCCCGGACCAGAAGCCCGAAAGGGCATGTTCAAAGAGGATCGGGCGATTTATCCGCTTGGATTAGGCTTTGGGCCATGTTGCTGGCCGCTTGCGAGTATGCGCTGGAACTTCATTCGGGAGCAAAGATTCCCCACGCAGATGCATTGAGCTGCCTCCCCCTTTCCACCAGGCCGGTGACGCCAGCATCAGCCAACAAAGTCGTCACTACCCTCCAATTCGCATCTCCATTTAGCTACCAACGTTAGCACACAGGGCTAAATCGCTGGCTTTTAAAGCAGACCAAGGCAGGTCAGCAGCACCGTTCAATTCCCGTACCAGCCTTCCCGAACAGGCACCGGAATGTGGCGACTAGGGGCTTTTCACAATAACTTCATTGAAGCCTACTCATGACAATAAGTGATTTTCACTTTTAGGGGCTGTTTAGCACACTGGGCTAAATTGCTGGCTTTGAAAGCAGACCAAGCAGACCAGCAGCAGGGTTCGATTCCCATAACAGCCTCGCCAAACAGGCACCGGAATGTGGCGACTAGGGGCTTTTCACAGTAACTTAATTTGAAGCCTACTTGTGACAATAAGCAATTTTCATTTCATTTCATTTCATGGACTTCTTACCAGTCACAGCATCTTGTATCTGAGGTAAGATCCAGATAGATCCGAAGTTATCCCGTGTCTGCCATATCATTCAGTATGGAGCCCCACGCCGGGCTTTGCCAAACGATTTGAAGGTCTTTGTTTATAAAATTCAGGAGCACATCATCGAGGACAGTGTTACCTTGTCGGGAACATATAGTACCGGTGTGGGGTGCGGCCCATTTTTGTGCGGCCTCCACAACGTACACCCGGGTGTGTCGAAGATGAAAATGCTGGCCTGCAGCTACATCTGGTGGCCCGGGATTGGCATGGACATTAAGCAGTTGCCCAGCTTTGTGTGCCTTGCCAGGAACATCAGAAATTGTCCCCAGCAGCGCCCCTCCATTGTGGAAATGGCCAGGTCGGTCCTGGTCCCACCTCCACGTTGACTTCACGGGTCCTTTCCGGGGAGCGATGTTTCTCGTCACCTCACCATGGACCCCCCCAGTCGATGGAGGTCCAGCAAATGCCACCGCTTGGGCCAGAACTGAATGAGTGCTCCAGATTTTCAGCAAGCACGGTATCCCCAAGATGCTGGTCATGGACATCAATCCCTCGCGGACGGGTGGCCTTCTTGAGCGCAGGATTTGGCACTTAACTGACCGCAAACGGGAATTGCCATGGACGCGCCACCTCATATCACCTGGCCTCCAACAAACGGGCGGTCCTTACATTCAAACAGAGCATCAAGAAGCAGATCTATGGGTCTTGGGAGACTCATTAGCACAATTATTGTTCTGCTATCGGACCACGCCGCATTCCACGACGGGTTGCGCCGGCCAAATTGTGCCTCGTGGGTTCTAGACGTGGTATTGTCGCAGTCCAGGCCGATCACTTACAAAGTTGAGTGTCAAACGGACACATGGACAACCTCCGTAGCCACATTCCCGATGTGCCAGTCCCAGGATTCCCTGGTCGAGCGTTTTCAGCCGCCCCCACTGTCACCGCCGTTGCCCTTGGCTCCTGTAGCTGTCGATTCAGGATGCAGAGATGCCTGACGAGTCCAACTCTGGACACAAAAAGCAGCACAAAACCGACCTGGCCAATTACCACCCCATCTCCTCTCAACCATCAGCAAAGTGATGGAAGGATCGCCATCACTGCTGTACATGGACGTTCAGCCGCCGGTGGAGACTGCCATCCCGGACACCGACGCTGCAGTAACCTCACCAGTCCTGCCTCGGCGCTCCACGCGCATGTGCTTGTCTCCTGTCCTGACACTGTACAGATGCCGCCCAAGCGTCGTCCCTGGGTGAAGAGAACAAGGGGTCCCTCCTGCCAGTCAGCCAATGAGTATACCACTCCGGACTCGCGGGTGGCAGGGGGGGAGGGGGGAGGGGAGGAGCAGTTGGAAGGGGGAGAGGAGGAGGAGTGTTTCAACCCCCATGGAGGTCACGGGTGTGGATCATCTGGTGCCCCGTGACCGCAAAAGAATACAAACTTTTCCGGTAACGTGGCAGTGTTTCCCCCTTAACGAGGGGAGCTCTCATGGTATAAAAACCCAGACCTGGATGCAGGTCGAGGGGGGAGATCCTTCGGGGAGTGGAGAGTTATTGTCTACTTTGAATAAATCTATATTGTTGCATCCAGCCAACTGTTCCATGTGTATTCACTCTGCGCAGACTCGATAGAAGTCAATGGGAACCGGGGAAAAAACTCCACCGCTGGAGTCCTATCAAACACTAAAACACATGGATGTGGTTGTTAGGGAGTTCCTCAGGGTAGTGTCCTAGGCCCAATCATATTCGGATGCTTCATCATTAACCTTTCCTCCATCATAAGGTCAAAGGGGGCGACTCAGTTGCCCATGATTGCAAAATGTTCAGCACTTTTTGTAACTCTTCAGATATTGAAGTAGTGTGTGTCTATGTAAGAACATAAGATGGGGCGGCATGTGGCGTAATGGTTAGCACTGGGACTACAGCGCTGAGGACCCGAGCTCGAAACCCGGCCCTGGGTCACTGTCCGTGTGGAGTTTGCACATTCTCCACGTGTCTGCGTGGGTTTTACCCCCACATCCCAAAGATGTCCAGGTTAGGTGGATTGGCCACGCTAAATTGCCCCTCAATTGGAAAAAAAATAATTGGGTACTCTAAATTTATTTTTTAAAAGAACATAAGACCGGGGAGCAGGAGTAGGCCTTCTGACCTCTCGAGCCTGCTCCGCCATTCAAGAAGATCATTGCTGATCTTTTTGTGAACTCATCTCCACTTGCCTACCACTCACCATCACTTTTAATTCCTTTCCTATTCAAAAATCTATCTTTGCCTTAAAACCATACAAACGAGGAAGCCTCAACTGCTTCTTTGGCCAGGGAATTCCACAGATTCACAACCTTGTGGGTGAAGAGGTTCCCCCTCAACGGTCTTTTGGGGCCTCACGGTAGCATGGTGGTTAGCATCAATGCTTCACAGCTCCAGGGTCCCAGGTTCGATTCCCGGCTGGGTCACTGTCTGTGTGGAGTCTGCACATCCTCCCCGTGTGTGCGTGGGTTTCCTCCGGGTGCTCCGGTTTCCTCCCACAGTCCAAAGATGTGCGGGTTAGGTGGATTGGCCATGCTAAATTGCCCGTAGTGTAAGGTTAATGGGGGGATTGTTGGGTTACGGGTTACGTGGGTTTAAGTGGGTTGATCATTGCTCGGCACAACATCGAGGGCCGAAGGGCCTGTTCTGTGCTGTACAGTTCTATATTCTATGTTCTAACTCAGTCCTATATCTGCTCCCCCTTATCTTGAGGCCATGCCCCCTAGTTCTAGTTTCACCCACCCATGGAAATAACCTACCTGCTTCTATCTTATCTATTCCCTTCATACTTTTCTATGTTTCGAGAAAATCCCCCCTCATTCTTCTAAATTCCAATGCGTATAGTCGCAGTCTACTCAGTCTCTCCTCATAAGCCAATCCTTTCAACGCCGGAATCAACCGAGTGAATCTCCTCTTGCACCCCATTCAGTGCCAGTACATCCTTTTGCAAGTATGGGGACCAAAACTGTACACAGTACTCCAGGTGTGGCCTCACCAGCAACATAACCTCCCTGTTTTTAAACTCCATCCCTCTAGCAATGAAGGACAAAATTCCATTTGCCTTCTTAATTACCTGCTGCACCTGCAAACCAAATTTTTGCGGTTCATGCACAAGGACTCCCAGGTCCCTCTGCACAGAAGCATGCTGCAATTTTTTACCATTTAAATAATAGTCCATTTTGCTGTTATTCCTACCAAAATGGATGACCTTGCATTTATCAAAATTAGGACAATTTCTGTCCCGATGTCTCGCTCTTTCTTCTTTGATGATAGATTCATGATAGGGCAGCAAGGTAGCACAGTGGGTAGCACTGTTGCTTCACAGCTCCAGGGTCCCAGGTTCGATTCCCGTCTCTGAGTCACTGTCCGTGGAGTTTGCACATTCTCCCCTTGTTTGCGTGGGTTTCGCCCCCACAACACAAAGATGTGCAAGGTAGGTGGATTGGACACGGTAATTGCCCCTTAATTGGAAAAAATGAATTGGGTACTCTAAATTTATTTAAAAAAAACATTTGCTGTTTTCCAATCTGTCGGAATCGGCCCCGAGTCCAGCAAATTTTGGTAAATTACCATGAGTGCATTTGCTATTTCACCCGCCATCTCTTTTACTACCCTGATATACTTTCCATCAGGGCCAGGTGTCTTGCCTACCTTTAGCCCCATTAGCTTGCCCAACACCACCTCCTTAGTGATAATCATCATTTCTCAACCCTCAGCTACCATAGCCTCCTTGCCATCAATTATTGACATGTTATTTGTGTCTTCCAATATGAAGACCAACACAAAATACCTGTTCAATGCATTGGCCATTTCCTCATTTACCATTATTAAATCCCCCTTCTCATCCCACTAATCTTTGCCACTTTGTATGTATTTTCTTTGTATGCAACATGACCTACAACATTCAGGCTCTGTCTGATAAAGTGGCATGTTACATTTGTGTCACACAAGTGCCAGGCAATGATCATGTCGGCAAGAGAGAATGTAACCTTCTCCCCTTGACATTCAATGGAATTACTGTCACTGAATCCCCCATTAATCAACATCCTGGGGATTTGCATTGACCAGAAAATGAACTGGACTCGCCATATAAACACTGTGGCTAGGAGAGTCGATAATAGGCTGAGAATTCTGCAGTGAGTAACTCACTTCCTGACTCCCCAGAACTTGTCCACTATCTAAAAGGCACAAGTCAGGGGTCTAATGGAATACTTTCCACTTGCCGGGATGAGTTCAGCTCCAACAACACACATAAAGCTTGACGCCATCCAGGACAAAGCAGCTTGTTTGATTGGCACATTAAACATTCACTCACTCCCACTACGACACCATCTACAAGATCCACAGCAACAACTCACCAAAGCTCCTTTGATAACACCTTCAAACCCACAACCTCCACCACCTAGAAGGACATGAGATGCCCACCATCTGCAAGTTACCCTCCAAGCCACACACCATCCTGACTCGGAACTATATCACCATTCCTTCACCGTCACTGGGTCCTGAAATTTCCTCGCACTGTGGGTGTGCCGACAACACGTGGGGCGTGATTTAACCGGAAAAATAAATGTCCGGTTTTATGGGCATTTAGCAGGGCATTCTACGGCAGCTGCAGCGCTCAGAAACTCCCTGCTAGTCAATGGCACTTTGCTGTTTTTTTTGCCTTGTAGAGTTTTTCTCTGCCGAGTGTGCATTTCGAATCATTTTCTGCCACTGAGCCCATTTGCAATGTTACAATGTAAATGGATAATTGCTGAATCAAAGGAGCTTGAGCTTTGCAGTGATGCCTCTCTACATTGTGTCCTCTCCAATCGCAAACTAACTTTAATCCTGTCGTATTTATGAACTCGGACTCTTGGAGAGCAGACAAAATTGTCAGTCAATGTCCAAATGAAGAATCGGACGAATTGAAAAGTTAGCCACTCTTTTCCTGAATGCTGTACCTCGATCAAAATTATTTTTCAAAGGCTATGCAGCATTTTAATTTTAGGAGAGTTCAGAGAGGAAGCTGAGCTTTCTGTATTTTTTTGGTTCATTTAAGGAATGTTTGCCGAACGCTGAATGACCTTGGGAAGGTGGTGGTGCTCAATGCGCTTGCAGCACGGTATCTATCTGGCCCAGGTGAGAGCATTGATTGGGTGTTCCAGATTTTTGACCCAGTAGCAGTGAAGGAACAGAGGAAACCCACTGCTGCCCTATCATGAATCTATCATCAAAGAACTTCTTGGTCAGGATGGAGTGTGGCTTGGAGGGGAACTTGCAGGTGCATCTGCATCTCCCATGCATCTGCTAACCTTGCCCCAGGTGGTCGAGCTAATAGATTTGAAAGTTGCTTGGAAGGTTTTTAAAAAATTATTCATGGGATGTGGGCATTGCCAGCTGGGCCACCATTTCTTGTGCAGAGTAGGTTAAGGATCTGATGTCACATGTAGGCCAGACCAGAATTACAGATTTCCTTCCCTAGAGGGCATTAGTGAACCAGATGGGTTGTTACTGCAATCAACATTGGTTGGACTTTTTAAATTCCAGATTTTTATTGAATTCAAATTACTCCCTTCTGCCAGGGTGGGATTTGAACCCAAGTTCTCAGAGCACTACCGGGGGTCTCTGGATTACTAGTTCAGCAACAATAACACTGTGCCACTGCCTCCTCTAAAGTTCCAAGCATTGTCTGGCATCTTTGAATTTGTCTATATATATGTTTCGGGAACACACCTCTTCATTCACCTGAGGAAGGAGCAGTGCTCCGAAAGCTAGTGTTTGAAACAAACCTGTTGGACTTTAACCTGGTGTTGTAAGACTTCTTACTGTGCCCACCCCAGTCCAACGCCGACATCTCCACATCATGGCCTCCTCTAAAGTTGTTGCAGTGCATCTTGTAGATGGTACACATTGCTATCATAAGTGCCGGTGAAGGAGGACATAAAGGTGGATTGAGTATCAATAATGTGGGCTGCTTTGACCTGAATAGTGCCAAGATTCTTGAATGCTGTGAGACTTGTACTCCTCACTTGTGCCTGGTAGATGCTGAACAGAGTTTGGGGAATCAAGAGGTGAGTTACTCGCTGCAAAATTCCCAGCTACTGACCTGCTTTTGTAGCTACGTGTATTTCTAAGGCTGGTCCAGTTTAGTTTCTGGTCCAGAATGTTGATAGCAGAGGTTTCAGCAATGATAATGCCATTCAATGCCATGCTGTGATATGCTACCTTAAAGATATCTGGCGGGATTTTCCATTCCTGAGACTAAGTGTTGACACCAGCGCAGGATTCATGGACTTCCACGACAGCAAAACTGGTGCCCCACCTGGACCGATTTGGCTACTGTTAAGGGGCTAACACCTGCCATGTGGAACACAATCAATTCCAATGGGAAATGGTGCCAGATTCGTTGGGTCCATGATTGACACTCAGGAGGCTGACGAGCTGCAGCCGCATATTCACACTGCAATCCCCAGACACACCACCCCAGCCAACAAGATGGCAGCAAGAAGAGTGGCACCCCGTTTCACTGATGTTGAGCTGGAGACCCTCCTAGACACAGTGGAGGAGAGGCGGTTGACCCTGTACCCCGGCATGGTAAGAAGGCTGCCAGCTGCCTCCGTCTGCCGTGCCTGGGCTCAGGTGGAAGAGGCCGTCAGCACCGTGAGCATCACTGTCCAGACCAGCCAGCATCACCATACAAAACTGCACAACCTCCTCGGGGCGGCCAGGATCAGTAGGCAACACTGTGACCCTGGCACTAACCCACGTCCCAAACACCCGTAGCCCGTCCACTCCCCCACCCAGAAGGCGGCCAAACCCCCACCCTGCACCACATACCTGGCATCCATATTGCCCACCATGGCGGGGTGCCCTGGCCACTGAGGCCACCAGCTACCCACCCCTTGGGCTGCCTGCGTCAGACTGTCTACCACTGCCATTTTCTGTTCTGCCTGCCCGCCCCCCAGGAGAAGGCCACTCATAACCTCTGGGAGCGGGAGAAAACTGGAGGGGGAGCGCCGGACCTGCAGCCCCTCACCGTGGCAGAGCAGAGCAGAGAGCCCTGGATGTGGTCAATGGCCCGGAGGAAAGGGAGGTTGCCAAGTTGGAGAGTGGCCGCGGGAAAGGAAGTGATATGTTGCTGAGTTGCGGTTCCCCGTGACATATTGATCAACCCTCAACACCACAACCACAGTACCCTCACCCCAAACACCACCCCCACAACATCCTCGCCCCCCGTTACCATCTGATCCGTGGTCTAATCATGCGTCTTGTCTTGTATCTTACAGGTCCTGCTGGTGAAGGGGCGTGTCCATCCGGTGTCCCCCCACCCCCTCAGCTAGTGCCACAGCCGGAGGACCCCCCCCGTACACCGAGCAGTGATGAGGAGAGCAGTCCAGATGACAGCCCTCAACCCGAGGTTCAGGACACCCTGGAGTTCGAGTCCGATGTTGATACAGATTTCCAGTCAGAGCTGCCTCCAGCATCCTGATGTGTTGACTTGTGTAGGCTTGAGAGATGAATAGACACTTCCAACACAGATGAAGGTTCAACTCAATTTTATTTGCGACTTCTAACTAACTAACACACGATGACTGTGGGTCTAAATAATGCAAACTTGAACTAGAGACCTAAGCCTTGTCCGAACCAGTTGATTCTCTCAGCACGTATTGTGAGTCTGTGCTGGGCTGAATAAGTTCCTGTTACACTGAGAGGCAGCACCCAGAATGAGCGGGAACCGTGGTGCCCTCTGCCTTTATAGTGTGTGTATTCTAACTGGTGATGGCTGCGGTGTTTGTACATGTTGATTGGTCCCTGTGTGTGTCTATCAGTGTGTGTCTGCACCATGATATACTGGTGTATATTATGACACATCCCAGTGACACTCACCCCGGTTGGGCACTTTAGTGAAGAGGCTCCTGGGACACTATCTAGTGAGCACCACAGAGCTGATCCAGTATATCAGGTGGAGGTAAGAACTCATGAGGGGGCAGACGGTCGAAGGACAGGCCAATCCCAGGGACTAGCTGCTGTCCAGAATGATTTTGGGCTTCTGGAACGGACAGTCCCATCGAATGGGGAAATGCAGTCGCAGAACCAGGGACTACATGAGGGGTTGTCGGCCAGCATCCAGCACCTGTGGGTGCAGGTGCAGGAGTCCAACTGCGTGCAGGAGCAGGAGGTGGTGCCAACCATGGGTGCCACCCAGGCTGAACACCGAACAGGTGGCGTCCGCGGTGGAGGCATTGGGGGTGAGTGATGCGGCTATGGATCAACATGTCCAAGGCCTGGGACATTCTGCACAGGCGCTGGCTGAGGCCCAGGAGAGGGTTTCCGCCTCACAGCCAGTCATGTGCTAGAGTCACGTGGATATTGTAGAGGAGCTTCTGAGCATGGCCCAGTCACGGCGGGCCATGGCTGGGAACGTCGGGGGCATTGCACAGGGCTGGCCGACGTGGCGCAGACACAAAGGATGATGTCCCAGTCCCAGAGGGAAATGGTGCAGCCACTGGCTGATGTGACACAGACCCAGAAGGTTGTTTTTAAAAATTCATTACAGGAAGCGGACGTCGCTGGTTAGGCCAGCATTTATCGCCCATCCCTAGTTGCCCTTCAGAAGGTGGTGATGAGTTGCCTACTTGAACCGCTTCAGTCCTTCAGGTGTAGGTACACCCACTATGCTGTTAGGAAGGGAGTTCAAGGTTTTTGCCCCAGCGACAGTGAAGGAACGGTGATATATTTCCAAGTAGGATGGCGAGTGACTTGGAGGGGAACCTGCAGGTGTTGGGGTTCCCAGGTATCGGCATCTCTTGTCCTTCTTGATGTTAGTGGTCATGATTTTGGAAGGTGCTGCCTAAGGAACCTTGGTCAGTTACTGCAGTGCGCCTTGTAGATGGTACACACGGCTGCCACTGTTCGTTGGTGGTGGAGGGTTTGAATGTTTGTGGAAGGAGGAGCAATCAATCTGGCTGCATTGTCCTGGATGGTGTCAAGCTTCTTAAGTGTTGTTGGAGCTGCACTTATTCAGGCAAGTGGAGAGTATTCCATTACACTCCTGAATTGTGCCTTATAGATGGTGGATAGGTTTTGGGGGGTCAAGAGGTGAGTAACTTGCTGTAGGATTCCGAGTCTTTGACCTGCCCTGATAGCCACAGTATTAATGTGGCTCGTCCAGTTCAGTTTCTGATCAATGGTAACCCCCAGGATGTTGATTGTGGGGGATTCAGCGATGTCATTGCAATTGAATGTCAAGGGGCGATGGTTAGATCCTCTCTTGTAGGAGATGGCCATTGCCTGGCACTTGTGTGGCGCGAATGTAACTTGCCACTTGTCAGCCCAAGCCTGGATATCGTCCAGGTCTTGCTGCATTTGGACATGGATTGCTTCATTATCTGAGGAGTAGCGAATGGTGCTGAACATAGAACATACAGTGCAGAAGGAGGCCATTCAGCCCATTGAGTCTGCACCGACCCACTTAAGCCCTCACTTCCACCCTATCCCCGTAACCCAATAACTCCTGAACATTGTGCAGTCACCCGCAAACATCCCCACTTCTGACTTTATGATGGAATGGAGGTCATTGATAAAGCAGCTGAAGATGGTTGGGCCTCAGACACCATCCTGAGGAACTCCTGCAGTGATGTCGTGGAGCTGTGATGATGGACCTCCAATCACCACAACCATCTTTCTTTGTGCCAGGTATGACTCCAACCAGCGGTGAGTTTCCCCCCTAATTTCCATTGACTCCAGTTTAGCGAGGGCTCCTTGATACCATACTTGGTCAAATGTTGCCTTGATGTCAAGGGCAGACACTCTCACCTCACCTCGGGCATTCAACTCTTTTGTCCACGTTTGAGCCAAGGCTGTAATGAGGCCAGGAGCTGAGTGACCCTGGCAGCACCCAAACTGAGCGTCCGTGAGCAGGTTATTGCTGAATAAGTGCCGCTTGATAACACTGCTGATGACTCCTTCCATCACTTTGCTGATGATGGAGAATAGACCGATAGGAAGGTAATTGGCTGGGTTGGATTTGTCCTGTTTCTTGTGTGCAGGACACACCTGGGCAATTTTTCACATTGTCAGGTAGATGCCAGTGTTATAGCTGTACTGGAATAGTTTGGCTAGAGGTGCAGCAAGCTCTGGAGCACAAGTCCTCAGTACTATTGCCGGAATATTATCAGGACCCATAGCCTTTTCAGTATCCAGTGCCTCCAGCCATTTCTTGATATCATGTGGAGTGAATCGTATTGGCTGAAGACTGACATCTGCGATGCTGGGGAGCTCTAGAGGAGACTGGGTTGGATCATCCACTCAGCACTTCTGGCTGGAGATTGTTGCAAATGCCTCAGCCTTGAATTTCGCACATATATGCTGGGCTCCTCCATCATTGAGGATGGGGATATTTGTGCAGCCTCCTCTTCTAGTGAGTTGCTTAATTGTCCACCACCATTCACGGCTGGATGTGGCAGGACTGCAGAGCTTAGATCTGATGTATTGGTTGTGGAATCGCTTAGCTCTGTCTATTACTTGCTGCTTGTGCTGTTTGGCACACAAGTAGTCCTGTGTTGTAGCTTCACCAGGTAGACACCTCATTTTCCGGTTTGCCTGATGTTGCTCCTGGCATGCTCTCCTGCACTCTTCATTGAACCAGGGTTGGTCCCCTGGCTTGGTGGTAATGGGAATATGCTGGGCCATGAGGTTGCTGATTGTTGTTGAATACAATTCTGCTGGTGCTGCTGATGGCCCACAGCGCCCCCTGGATGCTCAGTCTTGAGTTGCTAGATCAGCTCGATGTCTATTCCAGTTAGCACGGTGGTAGAGCCACACATACGATGGAGGGTATCCTCAATGTGAAGATGGGACTTTGTCTCCACAAGGACTGTGCAGTGGTCACTTCTACCAATACTGTCATGGACAAATGTACCTGCAGCAGACAGATTGGTGAGCATTAGGCCAAGTATGTTTTCCTCCTTGGTTGTTCCCTCACCACCTGCTGCAGTCTCAGTCTATCTGGGTTCTTTAGGACCAGCCAGCTCAGTCCGTAGTGGTACTACCAAGCCACTCTTGGTGATGGACATTGCAGTCCCCCACCCAAAGTATATTCTGCACCCTTGCCACCCTTAGTGCTTCCTCCAAGTGATGTTCAACATGGAGGAGTATTGAGTTATCAGTTGATCGTGGGCAGCACAGTAGCACAAGTGCATAGCACTGTGGCTTCACAGCGCCAGGGTCCAAGGTTCGATTCCCCGCTGGGTCACTGTCTGTGCGGAGTCTGCACGTTCTCCCCGTATCTGCGTGGGTTTCCGCTGGGTGCTCCGATTTCCTCCCACAGTCCAAAGACGTGCAGGATAGGTGGATTGGCCATGACAAATTGCCCTTAGTGACCAAAAAAGGTAGGAGGGGTTACTGGGATACGGGGATAGGGTGGAAGTAATGGCTTAAGTGGGTCAGTGCAGACTCGATGGGCTGAATGGCCTCCTTCTGCACTGTATGTTCTATGTTCTAGTGGCAGTACGTGGTGATACGATGGTTGTCCAATACATTGAAAGACTCTTGAAGGCCATGTGTGCGAATTGGGGAGTCAGCTATACCACTTTATCACGGCATTAGTACGTGATCCGTACATGCCATGTTGCATCTTAGAGTGACTCCACTCAGTGCATTTGTTCCCTCTGTGGAGCTGCTGTTCAGCAGGGTGGACAAACCTCCCCAGTCATCACTTATTCATGCTCCCAGGAGTAAGTGATGTGTTCATCGAGAAACAGGGGAAGATGAAAGTTGCCCATGTCTGCCTTGGGGATATTTGAAAAACTACCCAACCTGAACATCAGGCAGAAATTCTGAGTAAAGCACCCAACTAGATATATGAAGTAAGAATGCCAAATGACAGGGCAATGTAACAAAACAGGTATCACAACCAGAAACACAGAATAACCCTAATGTAACCAAAAAATGGTCTGAGCTGCAACACAGATAAAGAAACCCAGACAGCATTCTGAAAACATGCAGCAGTTTCCAGTGAAGATCATAATACCCAAAGCTGGACAGATCAGCAAACAACTAATAGAGATAGAGAAATACAGCACAGAACAGGCCCTTCGGCCCACGATGTTGCGCCAACTTTTGTCCTAGGTTAATCATAGAATTTTGGACAATTTTTCATGGCCAATCCACCCAACCTGCACATCTTTGGACTGTGGGAGGAAACCGGAGTACCCGGAGGAAACCCACGCAGTCACGGGGAGGATGTGCAGACTCCACACAGACAGTGACCCAAGTCGAAATCGAACTTGGGACCCTGGAGCTGTGAAACAATTGTGCTATCCACAATGCTACCGTGCTGCCCTTAAGAAGTTAACCTACACTCCATTATTCTACCCTAATCCAAGTACCTATCCAATAGCCGCTTGAAGGTCCCTAACTTTTCCGACTCAACTACTACCACAGGCAGTGCATTCCATGCCCCCACTACTCTCTGGGTAAAGAACCTACCTCTGACATGCCCTCTATATCTTCCACCATTTATCTTAAATTTATGTCCCCTTGTAATGGTGTGTTCCACCCGGGGAAAAAGTCTCTGACTGTCTACTCTATCTATTCCCCTGATCATCTTATAAACCTCTATCAAGTCGCCCCTCATCCTTCTCCGTTCTAATGAGAAAAGGCCTAGCACCCTCAGCCTTTCCTCGTATGACCTACTCTCCATTCCAGGCAACATCCTGGTAAATCTCCTTTGCACCTTTTCCAAAGCTTCCACATCCTTCCTAAAACTAATATATTTAAGATACTTGTCAATGTATTGCCCTGTTTCAAAGTGCATTTAGACACAATCGGCGCAATTCCCCGTCCCGCCACTCCAGTTTTCTGGTGTGGCGTGTCCCCTTCGGCGGCAGGATTATCCGTCCCGCCAGCCGGCCAATGGGGTTTCCCATTGTGGGCAGCCCCGCGCTGTTCGGAAATCCCCGGGTGTGGGTGCGCTGCCAGCACAACAGAGAATCCCGACAGCGGAGAATCCAGCCCAATGTTATGTTGTTTTTCTCGAACGTGAATAGGTTTTTTTTTATTCATTCAGGGAATGTGCGTGTCGCTGGGCTCGCATTTATTGTCCACCTGCAACTACCCTTGAACTGAGTGGTTTGCTCGGCCATTTCAGCAGGTGTTGAAGAGTCAACCACTTTGCTGTGGGTCTGAGGCCACATGTAGGCCAGACCAGGTAAGGATGGCAGATTTCCTTCCCTGAAGGACATGAGTGAACCAGATGGGTTTTTACAGCAATTATTAGACTTTTAATTCCAGATTTTTTTATTGAATTCAAATTTCACCACCATGCCGTGGTGGAGTTTGAACTCGGCTCCCCAGAGCATTATCCTGGGTCTCTGGATTGCTAGTTCAGTGACAAAACCACAACGCCACCATAGAACATAGAACAGTACAGCACAGAACAGGCCCTTCGGCCCTCAATGTTGTGCCGAGCCATGATCACCCCACTTAAACCCACGTAACCCCGTAACCCAACAATCCCCCCATTAACCTTACACTACGGGCAATTTAGCATGGCCAATCCACCTAACCCGCACATCTTTGGACTGTGGGAGGAAACCGGAGCACCCGGAGGAAACCCACGCACACACGGGGAGGACGTGCAGACTCCACACAGACAGTGACCCAGCCGGGAATCGAACCTGGGACCCTGGAGCTGTGAAGCATTGATGCTAACCACCATGCTACCGTGAGGCCCTATAAGGGAGGTTAGTTAGAAAAGGGGGATGTTGTGATATGGTGTGCATGTATATTTAAGGGCTTGTGACTTAAACTCCTGACAACTACCTTGACAGGGTGTGTTGCCCTCAGTGTTGGGGTTACTGGGGGGGTAGGTAGGGTGCTCTTTCCAAGGGCCGGTGCAGACTTGATGGGCCAAATTTTTATTGAATTTAAATTTCACCATCTGCCATGGTGGGATTTGAACTTGGATGTCTAAGTTACTAGTCCAGCGACAATACCACTACGCCACCACCTCTGCTTATAGTCTTATTTTCAAATAAAGAACTCACATTGTTTCACCAATTCTTGTGCATGATTGTTACATTTATATCAGAGAAGAAGAAGAATGCTGCATGTCAGCGGTGGGGAAAGGAGATATTGGAAATAAGACCAAAAACTTGGTCAGAGAGGTAGACTTGGAAGGGTGTCTAAAATGAGGTAGGAAGTTGGGGAGGGTGAGGCAAAGGAATTCCGGAAGCTGGTTTTGCCTTTTCTAAACCACAGTGTGTCTTAACTGGTATACGGTGGACAAATGACTATGCGACTCAGTTTGTAAAACAGAACAATATTTATTCACGCGCACACAATGGTTATGGTTATTCAATCACACACTCCCAATCATAGGTTACACTATACACCAATAGTTTCAAGATCTTAACTTAACTTGGTAAGAAGTCTTACAACACCAGGTTAAAGTCCAACAGGTTTGTTTCAAACACGAGCTTTCGGAGCACGGCTCCTTCTTCAGGTGAACATTCACCTGAAGAAGGAGCCGTGCTCCGAAAGCTCGTGTTTGAAACAAACCTGTTGGACTTTAACCTGGTGTTGTAAGACTTCTTACTGTGCTCACCCCAGTCCAACGCCGGCATCTCCACATCATTAACTTAACTTGGCAGTGACTAACAAGTACTGAACAGATATAGGCCCGTTATCTGTAGTTCCGGTCTTGTAGTCCTCTCTTAGTTGGTTATCAATCTGGTTCTCTTCTGGCACTGGTCTTCCTTCTGTTGGTAACGTGAATGGTCTCCTTTGTCGGCCGGTGGAAGTCACCCTTGTTCGTTACTGATGCTCAAGAGAAAGAATGAATCTGTGCAGTAACTCTTATGCTGTTTGAATTTCGTGACTCTTTTGGTGGGCCGTCTCTGGATCATTTGTCAATCAATTGATCAATGCTCCATCAGCCTGATCGATAAAGCCCAATCAAGGGGCTGCCACATCAATTTTAGATGGGCACTCAGTGGCCATACGTGAAGGTGTTGGAAACATGTAGGCCCCTCCAAATAAGGAAGTTAGGTGCCGCTGTGTCTGGTAAACAAGTGTGATTAACAAGACAGCTTTATTGATCCCGTTGGTGGTCTGGAGATAGCCCTTTACTAATATTATTCGCATCAAGCTGTGAATTTGTTTGAAGTCTGCAAAGCCTTTTGCTGTAGCTCTATTTGATCTGTCTATAGCCTGCTTGTCCATACCCTTGATCACTTTTCCCAGCATCCCTTGCTGGATACCATTTTAGGTGGCCACATATGGATCCTGGGAAGCTGAGGACACAAATGCCCAATGCTCGATTGACTAAAATTGGAATGTGCAACAGGATAGAATTGGAGGAATGCAGAAATCTCAGAGGCTACAGGGATAGGATGTAACATGGCCATGGGTGTGATCTAAAAACCAAGATGAGAATTTTAAAATCGGAACATTGCCAGAGCAAAAGCCAATGAAGGTCATCAAGCAATGGGAGAATGGATGAATAGGACCTTCAGAGTACAAGAAATTAAATAATGGGCGGGATTCTTCAGCTGCATCCGCCCGGCAACCGGAGAATCCCGCCCAAGGTCAATGTCTGCCTCCCGCCCGTGGCGCTCTTGCGGCGGGCGGGGTGGGAGAATCCAGCCCAATGTTTTGGAATAATCATGAGTTCATATACAGGAATCCAGTGGTTATACAAAGACTCAAGCAATCGACAAACTACAGTAACTAAGATCTGCATAGAAAAACAACGTAGTGAACTGAAAGTGTCAAAAATAGATCTGAAATCAATGTAAATAGATTACTTTCTCAGAATTACTAAATTACAAGTGGCGTTCAGAGAATGCTAATCTGACAGAGGCAGAAGCACTGAATACAAACAACAGGAAATCGAAAGCACTAAATCTAACAAAGTAGACTTCCGCTCAGACAGAGGTATATAAATGAGAGCAGGTCTGCCTGCAGACACAAACGTCAGAGAAAAATGCACAGAATTATCCTGAGGCACTCACAATTAACTAGCAACTGGCACACAAAACGTCATCTGAACAAAACTCCAAACAGCTACAATATAACCTGACGGTGATCAGTCAGGGTCAATCCCACTGGTGAATTAAGTGATATTAATGTAGCTGAGATTCAATAATTCCTGCATTAATTCCTACACTACAACAACTATTTGAATTTATGTAGCACCTTTTAAGATCACCAAACCTCCCAACGTGCTTCTCAAGAATGTTGATCATCAAACTTGGACTCAGCCAAAGATAGAATAGGTAACAAAAAGCTTGGTCGTTTTGAAGAGGCATCTTAAAAGAGGAAAAGTATAGAGACTTAATGAAGGAATTCTGGAGTTACTCACTATGATGGGAAAAGGATTAAATGAAGACTGGGCTACCAAGGGGCTGGTTTAGCTCACTGGGCTAAATCGCTTGCTTTGAAAGCAGACCAAGGCAGGCTAGCAGCACGGTTCGATTCCCGTACCAGCCTCCCCGGACAGGCGCCGGAATGTGGCAACTAGGGGCTTTTCACAGTAACTTCATTGAAGCCTACTTGTGACAATAAGTGATTTTCATTTCATTTCAGTCAGTAAACCACTGAGTGAGTCAGAGCTATCAGAATTCATTCAGCCTTAGCTTCTGCCCAATGTGGTTTAATGTCACATGCTAGTTTTACTGTCTGGTTAGCCACAAACGTATTTTTCTCCATTTGAGAAAATTGTGTGGCTTCTGACCTCATAGATGCCTTCAATACTGGTGTTTACAGGATTCACATTGGGCCCAAAAGGTGAAGGTAAGGGTTTTTGATCTTTATCCTCCCAGTTCCTCTGAACTATTCTTGCACGCAACAACCTTTGTAGACGATGTTTACCTGGGCACCAAGAAGTGTGCTGCCCCCTGATGAGACCAGCAATTCACTAGACATGTGCATTGAGATATGAACAGTGGTTTTAATCTACTTACTACAGAGCCAGCCTGTTACACGTTGAACTCTCGATGAACTGGTCGGCTGGCTCTGGGCATCGATATTTACACTGCAGTCCAGGGGAAGGACTCCCAGAGCTAATCCCAGAGCTACTCCCCCTAGTGGTCGGGCAACGCAACTGCGCTTACAATCGTACGGTCTCATATATATATCACAGTGTGAATTACAGAGTTACGTTCACCACACCCCCAACCCCACTATGCACCCCCAGAACCTTGTTCAGTTTCATTGTGGTCATATGAAAGCAAAATACTGGAGATGCTGAAAGTCTGAAATAAAATCAGAAAGTGCTGGGCAAACTCAGCAGGTCTGTGGCGAGAGAAGCAGAGTTGACGGTTCGAGTCCATATGACTCCTCTTCATTGTCTTCATTGCTTTTCAATGTATATGAGCCGAGAAAAGAGTCAACAGAATATTCTACTGTTTGGTGTATCGGAGTTGAGCCCGAACATAACACAGCGAAATGACGGGTAAGACAAGACCAGCAGGCAGGTCAAGGCTAAAGATCCCATTGAGAAGCGAGAGGCACTTTAGTCTAGATGGTGGAAGAATTATAACTAAAAACATCCCACGCACCAGCATTTCTTCTCCCTTGCCAATGTTCTGCCCTGGCCCCACCAACCCCCACCCCGTACAGCCATAACATTTTTCAGAAAAGCAGAAATAAGGCAGAAATACCCCACATCAATAGGGAAAGGAAACTCCCCTCGGAATCTATACTTAATTTTTAAAAATTCATTCTTGGGATGTGAGCCGTTGGCAAAGCCAGCATTTGTGGCCCATGCTTAATTGAACTTTAGAAGCTGGTGGTGGCTTTCCTCCTTGTACTGCTGCAACCCACCTGGTGTAGGTAAACTTTACAGCTTTGTTATGAAGGGAGTTCCAGGATTTGGGCCCTGAGACAACAAATGAACAGCAGTACAGGTCCACTCAGTTCGGAGTGAGTTTCGCTTGGATGGATACGTGCAGTTGGTGATGTTCTCCTGCGCCTGCTGCGCTTATTCTTCGAGGTGGTGGAGGTCACAGGTTTGGAAAGTGCTGTTGAAGGTGCTTTGAAGAATTGCTGCAGTGCCTCTTGTAGATGGTACACACCAGTCCTGTGGTGGCGGGAGTGAATATTGAAGGTCATGGGGTGCGAATCAAGTGGGCTGATATTTCCCGAATGGGGTCGAATCATGACGGGTTTGGAGTTGGACTCATCAAGCAAGTGGAGAGTATTCCACCACACTCCTAATTTGTGCCTTGTAGATGGTAGACAGGCTTTGGGGAGATGAGGCATGAGTTACTCTGCAGAGAATTGCCAGCCTCTGACCTGCTCTTGTGGCCTCAGCGATTTTCCTGGTTGATATTTGCTCACTGTGCTGCAAATTAACAACCATTCCTGAGACTTTCTTGGTTAGCGTGTCTCGGTTCCATGCCGATTATTCACTATATATTTTTGGATGAGCTCCAAAATTGGTGCCTTTTGTTAAATAGGAAGGTGTTTCCAGAAAACTGTTTCCGTAATTGATTCAGCTAACCCAGTTTTCTCAATGGCTTTCTAATGCACTATCTAGGCTTCCATAAAGGACCAGTCATGGGAAGGAGAATGGAGTTCCCTGAGCCTGTGAGCAGGTTCCCCACAAGGAGTCCCCACAAAGATGATTGATGCAGGTAAGGGCAGTGGATGTTGTCTATATGGACTTCAGTAAGGCCTTTGACAAGGTCCCTCATGGCAGACTGGTACAAAAGATGAAGTCACATGGGATCAGACGTGAGCTGCCAAGATGGATACAGAACCAGCTAGGTCATAGAAGGCAAAGAGTAGCAATGGAAGGGTGCTTTTCTGATTGCGCCTGTCATAGGTCAGGGGTGGGGTAGGGACAGAGTGACGAATTAATGTTCTGTCCTGACACAAAGGAAATCCAAGCATAAAGAAGACTATTATTCCCATTGGTCCTGATTTTAACTTAACCTGGTTTCTGCACTGCAGAGTCTGATGCAAAAGGAGCAGTTAAAATGAGGCCCAAACGAAATCACATAGTGCTCAAGCAACATCATTATTTTTATTCATTTATGGGATGTGGGGATTACTGGGTCGGCCAATATTTATTGCCCACCCCTAATTACACTTGGTCAGAGGACATTTAAGAGTCAACTACGTCACTGTGGGTCTGGAGTCACATGTTGGCCAGGTAAGGATGGCAGGTTTCCTTCCTGAAAGGGTATTAGTGAGTGAGCCTAGTTTTGAGTGCGAATAAAATTGGATATCCTAAATTAAAGAATTGGACACTTTAAATTAAACTATGGTCAGCTTCAGCAAATGGCCTGCTGGGAATTCTGACTTGGACAAGTTTGAATATAGAACATAGAACAGTACAGCACAGAACAGGCCCTTCGGCCCTCAATGTTGTGCCGAGCCATGATCACCCTACTCAAACCCACGTATCCACCCTATACCCATAACCCAACAACCCCCCCCCCTTAACCTTACTTTTATTAGGACACTACGGGCAATTTAGCATGGCCAATCCACCTAACCTGCACATCTTTGGACTGTGGGAGGAAACCGGAGCACCCGGAGGAAACCCACGCACACAAGGGGAGGACGTGCAGACTCCACACAGACAGTGACCCAGCCGGGAATCGAACCTGGGACCCTGGAGCTGTGAAGCATTTATGCTAACCGCCATGCTACCCTGCTGCCCTAATATGCCCTATATACAGAACTCAGACAGGTTGCCTGGACATGTCTGACCAGCCTTGTCAATCGCCCAATCAGAGATCAGCGCTTATTGTCCACAGCCTGGAGTGAACCAGACTCCTGGAAGCCCCGAGTTCCCACCGTTACCTTATTGGGTAAGAGGGCACTTGTAGGCCGCACTATCGAAGACGGACACATGGGATGGGCCCAGATGTCCTGTCAACAGGCCATCAATTGGACTGATGGGTGCTGAGACTCCCTCCTGAAGCCTCATTGGCAGGAGGCGAATGGAGGTGGCAAAAGGGTGTGAAGAAAAAGGAGATAAAAATAGACACCTGTGGCACACTGACAGCGACGTGGTAGGTGACCTTGACCATTTGAAGAACTGACCAAGAAGGAAGAAAGAAGCAGCCAGTAAGACCCACCTTTGTGACGACAGAGCAGAGGGACTCAGGAATTGGACCCACTCTTCAACTGAACCATCTTTGTGGGTAGTTTAACCGAATCGTGGGGGTTTCTTGTATATATATTTGGGTTAATTTATGGGTTAATTGCGTATTTAATAAAGATTGTTGAATTCATATTTGTGCTTGTTCTTTGTTCTCCTTGCTATTAAAGACACCCAGGTAAAACCTTAAGTAAGTAAACTCATTGAAAGTATCTGAATTTGGACAGATACAACACCAGATGATATTTATGATAATTGGTAATGGTTTTGCGGACATTGCTGGATTTTTTAATTTCAGATTTTTATTGAGTTCAAATTTCACCATCTATCATGGTGGGATTTGAGCCCAGGTCCCCAGAGCATTACCACTGGTCCCTGGGCTACTAGTCCACTAACAATACCATTAAGCCACCACCTTCCTTTGTGATGACCATCCTTCAACTCCCTTCAGTGCGCAGAAGTATTCAACTGACGTTTAACAGATCGTAGATTTTCTTCAGGAAAAAACGCAAAGCCATCACAGCAAAATTTGACTATGTTTCACACATCAGTTAACAACAGCAATATATGCCATGGAATTTTCAAAGTCCCAGCTGATACAGTATGTTCTGTATGCCGTGGGTACATTGTTTAACATAAGGTCAGTGCACAGATCAAGTAATGGGGGTGCGAACATGCTTCCCTTTTCATTATCCTAATTCCTGTGTTTGAGTGACTACATGTATTTTTATATCTCATTCTAGCCTGTAGGGAAGAAAATGTACTGGAAATAAAATAGTAAGGCACTTGTAGTTAATGTTCCTATGCTTTTAGTTTTTTGTCACGAGCAGATTGGTTACAAGGTGAATTTTTAGAATAAGCTTTATTAGTGTCACAAGTAGGCTTACATTAATACTGAAATTAAGTTACTGTGAAAATCCCCTAGTCGCCACACTCCGGCGCCTGTTCGGGTACACTGAGGGAGAATTCGGAATGTCCAATTCACCTAACAAGCACATCTTTCGGGACTTGTGTGAGGAAACCGGAGCACCCGGATGAAACCCACACAGACACGGGGAGAACATGCAGACTCTGCACAGACAGTGACCCAAGCTGGGAATCAGAAGCCAGGTCCCTGGCCCTGTGAAGTAACAGTGCTAACCACTGTGCCACCGTGCCGCCCAATGACAGGTTGGATTGGATTGGATTGGATTTGTTTATTGTCACGTGTACCGAGGTACAGTGAAAAGTATTTTTCTGCAAGCAGCTCAACAGATCATTCAGTACATGGAAGAAAAGGGAATTAAACAATTCAAAAAAATACATGAGAATACATAATAGGGCAACACAAGATATACAATGTAACTACATAAGCATTGGCATCGGATGAAGCGTACAGGATGTAGTATTAATGAGGTCAGTCAATAAGAGGGTCATTTAGGAGTCTGGTGACAGTGGGGAAGAAGCTGTTTTTGAGTCTGTTCATGCGTGTTCTCAGACTTCTGAATCTCCTGCCCGATGGAAGAAGTTGGAAAAGTGAGTAAGCCGGGTGGGAGGGATCCTTGATTATGCTTCCCGCTTTCCCCCGGCAGCGGGAGGTGTAGATGGAATCAATGGATGGGAGGCAGGTTCGTGTGATGGACTGGGCAGTATTCACGACTCTCTGAAGTTCCTTGCGGTTCTGGGCCGAGCAGTTGCCATACCAGGCTGTGATGCAACCCGATAGGATGCTTTCTATAGTGCATCTGTAAAAGTTGGTACGGGTTAATGTGGACATGCCGAATTTCCTTAGTTTCCTGAGGAAGTATAGGCGCTGTTGTGCTTTCTTGGTGATAGCGTCGACGTGAGTGGACCAGGATAGATTTTTGGTGATGTGCAACCCTAGGAATTTTAAACTGCTCACCATCTCCACCTCGGCTCCGTTGATGCTGACAGGGGTGTGTACAGTACTTTGCTTCCTGAAGTCGATGACTAGCTCTTTAGTTTTGCTGGCATTGAGGGAGAGATTGTTGTCGTTACACCACTCCACTAGGTTCTCTATCTCCCTCCTGTATTCGGACTTATCGTTATTCGAGATCCGACCCACTATGGTCGTATCGTCAGCAAACCTGTAGATGGAGTTGGAACCAAGTTTTGCCACGCAGTCGTGTGTGTACAGGGAGTAGAGTAGGGGGCTAAGTACGCAGCCTTGCAGGGCACCGGTATTGAGGACTATTATGGAGGAGGTGTTGGTGTTCATTCTTACTGACTGTGGTCTATTGGTCAGAAAGTCAAGGATCCAGTTGCAGAGTGGAGAGCCAAGTCCTAGGTTTTGGAGCTTTGATATGAGCTTGGCTGGGATTATGGTGTTGAAGGCGGAGCTGTAGTCAATAAATAGGAGTCTGATGTAGGAGTCCTTGTTCTCGAGATGCTCTGGGGATGAGTGTAGGGCCAGGGAAATGGCGTCCGATGTGGACCGGTTGCGACGGTATGCGAATTGAAGTGGGTCAAGGCGTTCCGGGAGTATGGAGGTGATGCGCTTCATGATCAGCCTCTCGAAGCACTTCATTACAACTGACGTCAGGGCCACCGGGCGGTAGTCATTGAGGCATGTTGCCTGGTTCTTCTTTGGTACCGGTACGATGGTGGTCTTCTTGAAGCAGGTGGGGACCTCGGAGTGGAGTAGGGATAGGTTAAAGATGTCTGTGAATACCTCTGCCAGCTGGTATGCGCAGGCTCTGAGTGCACGACCAGGGATCCCGTCCGGGCCCATCGCCTTCCGTGGGTTCACTTTCAGGAAGGCCGATCTGACTTCGGAAACTGTGATGGTGGGTATGGGTGAATTATGGGCTGCTGGGGCACTCGACAGCGGATTGTTGGTTACCTGCTCAAACCGAGCATAGAATGCATTAAGTTAATTGGGGAGGGGTGCGCTGCTGCCAGAAATACTGCTCGGCTTCGCTTTGTAGCCCGTTATGTTGTTTAGTCCTTGCCACAACCGCCGAGAGTCTGTCTGTGACTCTAGCTTAGTTTGATATTCTCTCTTGGCATCTCGGATGGCTTTGCGGAGGTCGTACCTGGATTTCTTGTATAGCACAGGGTCGTCTGCCTTGAACGCCTCAAATCTGCCCTTCAGTAGGGAGTCAATCTCCCGGTTGAGCCATGGTTTCCGGTTGGGGAACGTACGTACTGCTTTCTTTGGCACGCAGCCGTCCACACATTTGCTGATGAAGTCTGTGACGGTGGTGGCATACTCATTTAAGTTAGTCGCTGAGTTCTTAAATATGGACCAATCCACTGTCTCTAAGCAGTCACGTAAGAGCTCTTCTGTCTCCTTGGACCAGCACTGCACAACCTTCTTAGCTGGATTCTCCCGCTTGAGTTTCTGTTTGTAAGCCGGGAGAAGGAGCACAGTCTTATGGTCTGATTTCCCAAAGTGCAGTCGGGGGATGGAACGGTAGGCGCCCTTGATTTTTGAGTAGCAGTGGTCAAGAGTGTTGTCGCCCCTGGTGGGACAGGAGATGTGCTGGTGGAATTTTGGCAGTACACTCTTTGAGGTTGGCTTTGTTGAAGTCTCCGGCCACAATGAACAAGGCCTCCGGGTGTTCTGTTTCATAGTTGTTTATGACTTTGTACAGTTCATCCAGCACCTTCCTCACTTTTGCCTGGGGTGGGATGTAGACCGCTGTGATAATGGCTGAAGTGAACTCACGTGGAAGATAGTATGGGCGGCACTTTACGGTCAAGTTTGATGTATAGATGAACTTGCATAATGCAGCATTGTCAGGACTAGACTATTTTGGCCAAGTTCCTTGAAGGTTAACTTATACACAGGAATTGTGTTGGTTTAAATAATTTGAGACTGGCATTGAGCCAACACAGGTTAATTGAGGAGCTAGAAAATGGCAACTTGTCCATGCTCACCCTGTGCTATGCTTTAACTGAAATCAGACAAGTAAAATCAATGTTATAACATGAAAGGTGTACTGAATCAAGGCATGTGGCAAAACAGGTTTTAAAATTTCTTGGAACCCATGTATTGCTTCAAAGATATGCAAGGCAACAGCTCTTCAAAGTAGGTATTTTATATTTGAGCAGAACTTGGTGAAGTCAGTGCTGACTTAACACAATTTCAATCACCATAAGACATAGGAGCAGAATTAGGCCACTCAGCCCATTGAGTTTGCTCCGCCATTCAATCATAGCTGATATTTTCTCATCCCCATTCTCCTGCCTTCTCCCCGTAATCCCTGATCCCCTAATTAATCAAGAACCTATCTATCTCAGTCTTATAGACACTCAGTGAATTGGCCTCCACAGCCTTCTGCGGCAAAGAGTTCCACAGATTCGCCACCCTCTGGCTGAAGAAATTCCTCCTCATCTCTGTTTTAAAGGATCGTCCCTTTAATCTAAGATGGTGTCCTCTTTGTAGCCACCTGGGGTGGCCACTTCCCGATTCCAAAATGGAGGCCTGCAAAGAATACAGGGAAAATCGGCCAGGCACAGGAAAACAAGCAGGTGCAAGGTTTCCTGTGTATTAAGACTTGCAGAACCCAGACAGAACCGAAACCAATAGCCATCTACATACTAATGAGCAATCCCCAGGAACAATTAGATACATTGAAGCAATCGGGACCAAGACAGACTCCCCGGCGCCAGCGGGAGCCAGGACAAAGGAAGGCCAACGGACACATAGGAACCGCCCAGCTATCAGGGAACAGCTCCAGCATTGGAGAAATCGATTGAAACGATTGGGACATGGTCCAATTAATTGGGACCAGGTCCGGGGTCCGCCCACAAGGGCGCGAAACCCCTGGGGACTATAAAGTAGAGTCCCCAAGTTCAGTTCGCTCTCTTGGCAGGCTCTCTTAGCAGCTCTAAAGAACTCTTGATCTTGACTCTCAACAAGGAGAGACTATGCATGAGTAGTGATTGACTGTGTGTATAATAAATGGGTTTTGATTTGAAACTTACTAACTGGTGTATTGAGTTATTGATCAGCACTTGGCTTTGAACCTCGTGGTGGTATCAGAAAGATACCTGGCGACTCTAGAGCAAAGGTTATTAAAACAGAGCAATTAAGTAAAAGCACACCGAGCAACATCTGGTTCTAGTGTTTCCGACAAGTGGAAAAATCCTCTCCATGTCCACTCTATCCAGGCCTCACAATATCTTGTACATTTCAATAAGATCCCCTCTCATCCTTCTAAACTCCAACGAGTACAGACCCAGAGTTCCTCATACAACAAGTTCTTCATTCCATGGATCATTCTTGTGAACCTCCTCTGGACCCTTTCCAAGGCCAGTACATCCTTCCTTAGATATGGGGCCCAACACTCATCACAATACTCCAAATGGGGTCTGACTAGAGCCTTATACAGCCTCAGAAGTACAACTCTGGTCTTGTATTCTAGCCCTCTTGACCTCCCAATCACCTCCCAACATGGTTGGGGACAAAAAAATATATTCAAGATCAGGCAAGATGTCCCTGGCCATACTAACACTGATCTGCACACAAGCATCTTTCATAGAACTGATGGGAACTGCTGCAAGCTGACCAGATTTACTTTGGACAAAATACATCTGCTGAAGTGTAGTCCCCGTTAACGTATTGTAGAGTCCAACTTTCGTACACCATGCAACAGCTATCGGGTGGGATTCTCCGTTGGCTGGCGCTAAAATCGGGAAACGCGATTGGACGAAGACTAGGTTCCGACGGCAAAATCAGGGCAGGCGGAGATTTCCCGATGGCGTGGTTCACTTGTGCTTTATCAGGAATTTCATGGCGCAGCATTTGGAAAGCAGTGGTATAATCAGACAAAGTCAGCATGTATTTATGAAAGCAAAATCATGCTTGACAAACCAAGAATTCTTCGAAGATGTAACTAGTAGAGTTGACCAGGGAGAACCGGTGGATGTGGTTTATTTAGACTTTCAGAAGGCTTTCATCAATGTCTCACATAGCAGATTAAAATGTAAAGTTAAAGTGCTTGGGATTGCAAGTAGTGACTTGAGATGGATAGAAAGCTGGTTAGCAGACAGGAAGCAAAAATTCGCAATAAACGGGTCTTTTTCCGATTGGCTGGCAGTGACTACTGGGGTACTGCAGGCATCTGTGCTCGGACTCCAACTGTTTACATTATATATTCATGATCTGGATGAGGGAACTAAATGCATTATCTTCAAATTTGCAGATGATATAAAGTTGGGTGGTAGGGTGAACTGTGAGGCGATTCAGAGATGGAGTATAATGTGGATAAATGTGAGACAATCCGCTTTGATAGCAAAATAGGAAGCCAGATTATTATCTGAATGGATGTAAATTGAGAGAGGTGGATACTCAGCGAGTATCTTGGTGTCTATGTGCCTCAGTCGCTGAAAGTAAGCATGCAGGTACAGCAGGCAGTACAGAAGGCAAATAGTACGTTGACCTTCACAGCAAGATGATTTGAGTGTAGGAATAAGGATGTTTTACTGCAATTCTATAGGGCATTGGCGAGGCCACTCCTGAAATATTGCGTGCAGTTTTGGTGTCCTTATCTGAAGAAGGATGTTCATACTATGGAGGGAGTGCAGCGGAGATTTACCAGGATGATTCCTGGGATGTCAGGATTGTCATATGAGAGACTAAATCGGTTAGGATTATATTCATTGGAGTTTCGAAGAGTAAGAGGGGATTTCGTAGAAACTTTCAAATTTTTAAAAGGATTAGACAAGGTAGCTTCAGAAAGAATGTTCCTGAGGTGGGGGAGTCCAGATCTAGGGGTCATAGTTTGAGAATAAGGGGTAAACCTTTTGGGACTGAGGTGAGGAGCAATTCCTTCACCCAGAGAGTGGTGAATCTGTGGAATTCACGACCATAAAAAGACGTTGAAGTCAAAACGTGTAATTTCAAGAAGGAATTACAATGTAGCTCTTGGGGCTAAATGGATCAAGGAAAGGGGGGGATCAAGGATGGAAGGCAGGTTGAGGGTATTGAACTTGATGATCAGCAATGACATAATGATTGGCGGATCAGGCTCGAAGGGTCAAATGGTGCCTCCTGCTTCTATTTTCTATGTATGTATGTTTGATGTTTGGTGGCTTTATAGTGAATAACCTCTGATAAACTGAGTCAATATCTACTAACACTGAATGTGTTCAGGTGATATTTTGGTGGAAATCAGAGCCTAAGTAGCTGCTAGAATGCCATGCATGTAGTCAATATCAGTACCATGTATCAAATCATTGTTTTGCAGAAATGAAGGGCTCTTTATTCCATATTCCTGCTTTCCAGTTGCTTTGGTTTTAGATGCATATTGCATGGTTTTTCTGTGATTCCGATGAGGCCCATCAACTTTCCCAGGGTCAAAAGGAAATGCCGTGGCATGATGCCTAACAGTTTCTACACCTTGCCCTGGTTGTCTGCAATGAGACAACAAAACTCACCATTGAATTGTGTCATGTTCATGATACTAGCTTTTGCAGGCAAATCAAAGGTCCTACATGGAGGAAATACCTTGATATTGATTTCACCTCCACAATACTAATAGCTCAGATCAGAACCAACCATTCTTTGAGTGAATCGCAACATGGCTTCAGGTAAGAATTCACGCATGGCTTTCCTTCATGAAAGACCAAGGATGCTTTTGCCTGCGTTCATTCTCTCACTTAGTGTGATGGAGTTCATTCATCACAAAGTAAGTAACCCACAAGTTTCCTATGTTAGACCTGAAGACTCATGTCCCATCAATATACCACACAAAGGAAATGTGATTTGGGTTGGATAACAATCCCACAATACCACTTAAGGGGCAGGATTCTCTGTTTCTGAGGCTAAGGGCTGGATTCACCGTTTTGGAGGCTAAGTGCCGGCGTGGGAACTGTGGCATTTTACAACAGCAAAATCGGCAGCGGACCCTCACCGATCCTGCGATCGGTGAGGGGCCAGCAGCCGCGCCAGTAAAATTCCCGGCTCCCATGATATAAACGCCTGGAGAATGTCCAGGTCCATGGCCATGCATGCGCACGGCGACGACCTGACGTGGTCGTGCCATAAAACATGGCGCTAGCCGTGCGTGGAACTGATCTGCCAAATAGTGCCCCCCTGGCCACCCCCCACCATTCCCCCCAGCCCTCACGGAATCCCCCCCAGCCAGCAGCACAGTTCTGAGCCTTTGGGGCGGCGCAGGACACAGTCTGCAGAGCCACCACGCCGGGTTCACGACCGCTGAGACAACACGTCAACTGTGTGGTCGGGAACTTGGCTCATGGGGGGTGGAGCATTGGGAGAGGGCCTCTGGGTGACACGCCAATGCCGTTCCAATGGCGTGCCGTGCGCAATGTGATGACACTATTTTCAGGACCGCTGGACCTGCGACTCCTCACCGCGGCCGAGCAGAAGGCCCTGGCCGTGGTTGACAATGACGGGGGGTCGGTGGAGTGAGAAAGTGTGAGGTTGGGATGCAGTGCCGTGTCTGTGCCCTTGGCCAGTTCAGAGCATTGGTCCTGGTGCGCATATGTCGTATGGCCTCTCGTGCATGCCTGGGCTCCTGCCCACCCTCACCCTCTCCCGCATCCTCCTCATCTTGATGAGGCCTGGTATTCCTCCTCCTCCTCCAAAACATCAAACCCGCTGCTGTGCGATGTTGTGGAGGATGCAGCAGGCCGCCACATGCATGAGACCCTCTCAGCATCATACTGGAGGGCCCCTTCAGAGTGGTCCAGAAACCTGCACCGCATCTTCAGAAGGCCGAAGTACCGCTCGACCACGCTTCTGGTTGCTGAATGGGCTTCGTTGTAGCAGGTCTGCCCGTTGGTCTGCAGCCTCCGGAGAGGCATCATCAGTTGTATGGCCTCCATCACTGCTCAGATGGACCGAGGTCTGTGAGATCCCAGACAGTTCACCACTCGGCACCTGGAACTGCTCCTGCCAGGGGCAAGCACCGCAGCCCCCCGAGGGTTTACGTTGGCTGTTATCCTGAGTGGACCACCAGCGGGTGGCGGCTGGTTGGGGAGGGTGGGGTGGAGGGAATGAGGGATGAGGGCATCCATACGGTGTGACTTTGCAGAACCAGGGGCCAGGCTGGATGACTAGTGGGGTGCGCAGCAAGATGGCTGCCTTGCAGGCCGTGAATGGCGGTCCGTGCCTACACGCCGCCCCAGTCCCGTGTAAGGGGTCACCACGGCCACTCGGCCTGTTTCCCCCGTCCCGTTCCTCCCCTCCACCTATCCTGGCAGCCCCCACCCCAGCCAACCCGGCCAGTGTCCAGCCCGACAGCTCAAAGTCGCTCCTCTCCATGTCTTACGTCCTCTCTCTCTCCCTCAGCAGCGGTTTGATGATTTTTAAAACCACAAGTTAACCTTGCAAATGCTGGCTAGGCCTGGGCCCAGTCTCCCCTTTGTAGTGATCTCTGTAAGTAGTAATACATGATCAAGTCATGTTCAGCAAGTACAGGCAAATGATCACTAGATGGCCACACTACCAAGCCCTATAAAAAGGTTTTCTGCTCTTTCCTCAAGGAGGGTGTATTAGGAGTGTGGAGAATACAGAAGGGAAACAGCTAGAGAGAGGAAGTTAACAGATCTTAGTATATAGGATTATCTTATTTAATAATCTAATCTACAGTTATTTGTTTGTTTATTAGTTCAGTATCGAAGTAAAAAGAACTCACTAGTTTATTTCATATTACTCATTAAATTATTTTGTCATCATCTAGAAGACTACGTCTATATTTCAACAACTTGGCTGAACAAAAATGAGCAATATATATTGATGTGACCATCAATTCACAAGACACGTGGTTGGAAGTGAACAGTGGTTTTAATAGTCTTACAACAGAGCCTGCCTGCGACGAGATGAACTGGCAGGCAGGCTCACGACTGCAAAGCTTTATACTTCCAGTTAGTGGGAGGAGCCATGGGCGGAACCATGGGCAGAGCCAATGGTGGAGCCCAGTACAAACTCCTCATCTCCCCCTATGGGCAGAGCCGCGCAACTGCTCGTATACCGAGTTTACAAGAACACAACACATACAATATAACACAGTGTGAATTACTAGATTGTGATTCACCACACATATTGTGGTGAATGTAACGTAGTAATTCACACTGTATTTACCAATACCATTGTAAGCGCAGTAGCGTTATCCGACCACTAGGGGGAGTAGCTCTGGGAATGCTCAGGAGTTTGGACAGGGCTCTACCCTTGGCTCCGCCCACAACTCCTCCCCCTTGACTGCTGTATAAATAACCGTGTCCAGAGCCAGCCTGCAGTTCATCGAGAGTTCAACGTAACAGGCTGGCTCTGCAATAAGTACATTAGTAGTAAGTAGATTAAAACCACTGTTCATATCTTAAAGCATGTGTCTCGTGAATTGATGGTTCCATCAATTTAATCTACTTAAAACAGTCAGGATCGATCATGGAATCAGCCCTCAAGCCTGGACGCCTGGAACTCGACCCACAGGATGCAGAGGCAAAATAAATCTTCTCCCACTGGCTGCGGTGCTTTAAGGCCTACCTGGCAGAAGCGAGCACAGCCGAAACAACAGAGGAACAGAAGTTAAGTCTACTGCACGCGAGGGTGAGCCACAGAATCTCTACGCAACTAAACTCGGCGGGTTCATGTAGCG